>NC_063215.1:120767883-121067883 GCF_020740725.1 Corvus hawaiiensis
AATAAAATCCTTCTCCGAAGCTCCCTCCGAGCACCTCTGTCAAGGCCACATGTTCAATAATTTACAATAATATTTGTCAAAAGCGATTTTCCTCCGTAAACCCCCCCTCCCCCCCCGGATTAAAACCACACCGAACCCCCGGGGAGTTTTCCCGTTGGGATTTTTATTTTCTCCCCTCCCCCCCCCCCAAAAAAAAAAAACCCACCCTGTACGTTCCGCGATCGGAGATTCCCAACGTGAAAACGAGAGCGGGATCGCGGATCCTTTAAATACGAAATTCCTGGTGGGAGACGTTGCCGGTGCAAGGGCAACACGGAGCGATGAAAATCCGCAATAAACCGCGTGCAGCCGTCCTGCTTTTCTCTTTATCGGGATTTTCTCCTCCTTTTCCGCCTGGGAATCGTTCCGGTGGCTTTGGGATCCCGTTCCATGCCCCGAGCGGAGCGCGGGGATGCGCAGCTCCAGCCTCATCCCGCAGCTCTGGAGGTGCCCGCGCCCAGGGATCGCTTTTCCCTCCCAGGGGGTGGTATTTAAAAACACCGAGTATTTTGGGAAGAATCCCGGTTAACGGCGGAGCCTGGGGCTGGAAGGAGGGGGGATCGGAGGTTATTCCCTGCAAATCCTGCTCGGGACATCTGGGAGCCGCGTGCGAGGAGGGGCCGGCCGGCAGGAGCAGCCTCCGCCTCTGGAAAGGGCTTGGAGAGCCGGGATCCCGCACGGAATGTGGCGGCAGGACAGCGCCAGGCTCCTGCCTCTCCCTGCCGGCATTCCCGGGAAAACCGGAGCTCGTCCAGGGGCGCTGGGAGCGCGCAGGGCTCGAGCCTCTGGCGGGAGCGGGAGGCGCCGTGAGACACGAGCGGCTCCGTCCCGCATGGAGCCCTCGTCTCCTCCTCAGATGCCCCGGGATCACGGAATCACGGAATCCTTGGGGCCGGAAAAGCCCCCCGGGACCACGGAGCCTGGCGCTGGCAGCTCTCTCTCTCCCTGGGGAATATTCCCTAGCTCCCGCAGCGCTCCGAAAGAGAAACGGAACCCCCTCCCAAACACTTCCCTTGGGATTAAGGTCCCGCTTAAGGCTGAGCCCATGCTGAAGCCTTGGCCTGGGTGTAAATCCAGGCGGGATCGGCTCCCGGGCCCCGGCCCAGCTCTGCAAACAAACCCCGCACGTGCTGGGGCCGGGGGGCTCCTGAAGCCGTTCCTCCCCGGTGTTGTCCTGGCGGGACGGATCCCTGCTCCCGGCCACCTCGGCGAGGCTGGAATAGCACCGCGAGCTCGCTGGCCTTGGCACGGGGCGTCCGGGGAGCGGGGAAGAGCAGGGAATCTGCTCCTCCGGGAAAAGAGTTGGGAGCAGATCCCGTGGGATTTGGTAATGCTGGAGTCAGGCTTTAGGGCACGGGTCCATCCGGCACCGTCTGGTGCAGGATCTTCTCGTCTTGTTGAGCGGGTCTTGTTGGAGGAAGGGCGGGATGTACACGAGGGTGGCCTGCAAAGCGGGATTAATTGTTTTCCCCAGGGATGGCTCTGAACCTGCCCTGCTGCTCGTCCAGAAAAGGGAGGAAGAAAACACCTGAAACCTCCCTCCCCCCGATAGTTTTCCTCAAGATCCTTTGGCCTTGATGGTGGAAAGGGATTTTATCCAACGTTTTGTCGGGCTGAATATGAATTCAGTAGTGCTGAATTTGACAGTGCTGAACGTACAAACAAATACTGGATTTGGTAGTACTGAACATATAAAAACTGGATTTGGTAGTCCTGGATTTTCCAAGGTCCCCTCCTCAGCTCTTCCCGCTGGTGCCACACTCCAGAGCCCCTGGCCAGGGCACCAGCCCAGGGCTGTGCCCAGGGTGCCCTTCCAGTCATCCCGGAGCTCCGCGGTGCGGCTGCGGAGGATTTCCCGAGGGTTTGGAGCCATTTCGAGGCGGGTGAGCTCTTTTCAGGGCTCATTTCCCCGCAGAAACTCGGCTCGGTGTGAGAGTGCGGGGCGAGGGGAGCAGCACAGAACGCTACAACCATCGTAAACCCCTCCTCCCCCCCCCCCTCCCCGAATAAGCCCAGCAAAACTCCGCTTATTTCTCCCCCTGTGGGAACAGGGGGTGTAAAACGGGATTTAAAGCTGCGAAGAGCTGCCTTGTCCTCTCCGCCCGATTCCTTCATCCCAGAAGTCCTTCTCCCTCTGCTCCCCACTCCTGCCTGGCAGCTCCTCCTTGCACGAGGCCCTCAAAATTAAAGATGACTGGGATAAAAAAGAACTTTTCCTCCCTGCTCTGCCTCCCTGAATCCGCAGGAGACCGTCCAAATAAACCAGAAGACGATTATTTATGGCCTTATAACTTGTTGTCACTGATTTCTCCAGGAGCGAAAAACCTCTTTGGAGAAAAATGGGATTTTCCCGGTTTGTTTTTTTGGTGTTGTTTGTTTTTGTTTTTGGTTTTTTTTGTTTTTTTTTCAGGTGTGTGGGGTTGAGCGAAAATAATCCGAGCTGAGAAAGATTTGGGGTTTCAGACCTGTGTTTGTTTGCTTGTTTTTTCCCAGATAAGAGAAAGTGGCTGGAGAATTTCATTTGGGAAAAGCTCAAATGGTTTTCCATCAGGTGAATGGTGTCGATCTCCTGGGAGAGCAGCGGTGGGATGGAGCCTTGGAACGGGGTGGGGAGCATGGACTGGGAACACAGCGGAATTCCCCCCCCTAAACCCAGCTCTGCTCCCGTAGGGAAAGCACCCGGGATATTGGAGTTATCAGGAGGGCTCCGTGCCAGAATTCCAGGCCGGTAATTGGGGTAAAATGGGAACGAAACTTCACATCTTGTCCCAGCAAGAGGGAAATGGGGGAGCTCCCTTCGGAAGGCTGCGCACAAACAATGCTCCTGCCACTCATCCCGGGGCACCGCTCCCCGGGCACTGGTTTCCATTTATTTCCTGGAATTCTGGGAGATGTCGGGAGAATTTAACACACATGATGCGGGCAGATGAATGGGCTGGATCCTTTTCTGGGAGCGAGCGTTCCCGGGGCTCCGTGTGGTTCCGCGGCTCCGGAGCAGGGGGTATTTATTTCGGGAGATCTGGACTCCATTTCGGGCCGGCAAAATCCCGCTGCAGCCGAGGGAGACGCTTCCCACTCACGTCAACAGATCCTAGGAACGTACTTAAAAACCCGGGCTTGACTTTAAGGCCAGGCTTAAGTAACTCTTGCTCCTGCTGGCAGGTGAGGGATTTAACAGAGCATTTCTGGGCTTACCTGGCTCTGGGTTTGGAGGAGAATCCTGCAGGATGCTGGGAGTTTTAGGGATCCAGGTGGACCCCCTGCGTTGCCTGGGAGCGCTGACATCCAGGAATTATCCAGATAAACACCATGGATAAACCCAGCCAGCAGTTTTTGGAGAGCCTGCCCCATCCTTCCCCTCTCAGCCGTGATTTCCCCACGGGAGGTGGGGGATTCCCAGCCCAAAATCCCGCTCTTCCCCCTCTCCACCTTCATTCCATCCAGGCACCAATTCCTGCCCCAAATCCTTCCTCCAAAGCAGCCCAGGGGCTGCAGGAATTCCCCCAGGACACGGCCTGGGTCGGGTCATTGTCCCCCAGAACAAACCCGGGAGTGACCCGACGCTGGTCCCACAGGAGCCGGATCCCTCCGTGAGGGAGGAGCTGGATCCAGGGAAAGGGAGCGTCAACAGCAGGGAATAACGCTGGGAGCTAAAACCCGGCTCAGGCAGGGAGAGGAAGGAATTCCCTGGGACGGAGGGACTGGGAGAGCACAGGAGCGTCCCTTCTCCCTCTCCTTACCTGCCCCGAGATCCAACACCCGCGGGGATTCATTTCCCCGGGATGAAATTCCTCTGCCTGAAACCAGGAGACGACGGCTAAAAAGGGCAACCATCCCCACTCCCGATCCCGGCTCTGGCATTCCCCGTTGGAAATAATTTATCTCCTCTGGTCTGCCGGGCTTGTCCCACCAGCCCTAATGACTGGTTCTGTTTAATTTGCAGCTGCTTAATTGCAGCCGAACACTTCAACACCACTAAATTAAAGCAGGCTCCCAGCGTTTTCCCTGCCTGCGCTCCTGGCCCCGCTCCAAGGGCCGCGCAAAGCAGCCTCAGATGGTTCATTCCCGCCACACAGGCTGCTCCCTTCCCGAAAAAAACCCTCTGTGTGCCCGAACCCGCCGACGTGCGAGCACGGAAAACAACTTCCAGGCGGGAGGCGACCGGGATGAGGCCGCGTTCCCTCCTCCCGAGGGTACCCAGCCATTCCCGCGGCCTGGAAAAGGGGTTGGGGGACAGGAGGATCCTAAAGGGGAGCAGAGCCCGGCCTGGAGAGACTCCCTTGATGGGAAGGAAAGCTGCTGGCGGTGGGGTCTATCCCGGGCAGTTCCACGTCTCGGAGCAAATTTCCCGGTGTGGAATCACTTTGGGTGTCAAGTTCCCGTTAGAAAGGAGCCAGAGGAGATGGAGCCCCCGCTCCAGCAGCTCCTGCTCCCGGGGAATGGAGGCTTGGGGTTGGGATGTGCCTTTCCAGCACCATTCCGGGGGGATTGTTTGCTTTGGGCACGGACGTGCCTGTTGGGAACCCCGCTCCGAGAGGGGGGCTGGGAATCCATCAGCCGTGCCAAGGGCCGGGAGAGCAGAGGAAAAACGGGATCTGCTTCTGCGGGGAGCGGGGAGAAACGAGCTGAGGCCAAAGCTGGCCCCTCTCCTCTCCATCCCATCCCATCCCGCCGGGAGAGAGGGAGAGACCCAACCCTCCCGCCAGGGAGGGAGGGAGGGAGGGAAAGCAACCCCCACTAATTGTGGGGTAAAAATAACCCGGACCTGCAAACAAGGCCATGGAAAACTCCTGTAAAGTTGAAAGGCTCTGGAAGCCGGGCAGGCTTCTGGTGCCCATAAATAATTTCCTTGTGGATCAGCAGAAACAATGCAATTAGGGGCACGGTGGGATGGCAGCCAGTGAATCCCTGGGAAAACTCCAACCCCGTGGAGCAGCCCCGGCGCTCCTCGCAGCTGCCTGGAGGTTTTGGGGGGTTTTAATGGGTTTCTTGCCCTGCTTAGACAAGATGAGGGTCAGGCCTGGCTGCTGCGGGGACGACGTGAGATGGAGAGGAAACGCACTGGGTTAAGTGGGATATGCGGGACTGGGAAATGGGAGTGGCAGGGCTCAGCCTGCCCGGGAAGGAGCTGTGGTATGAGGGGGTGCTGCTCCATGGGGCCGCGGCCATCCTCCCCCAGAATCCTGGCAGAAAACTGGGGGGGGGGGGAGAAGTAAGGAGAGAAGGAAGTTAAAGGAGGCACCTGGAGGAAGGAGGAGCCCAGGAAAGCCTGAAAGCCACGTTTGTGCCGGGTTACCCGATCCCGGTGTGGCTGAGGTGAGAACAGCGGCTGCCTGATCCTTATCTCGGCAGGACACAACGCCCCGGGATTGTCTCTGCTCCAGTGACCGAGAGAGAAAACACCTCCAGTTCCTTCCTTCTGCCCAGCCCCCGAGCAGCAGCACGGAGAGGAGGCCCAGAGCCAGGGATCCCCACAGCCAGGGATCCCCACGGGATCTGCTCCCCTGCAGAAAATTCCTCACCCTGGGATGGACAAAGCCTCCAACAAACCTGAGCAGGGTTGGTTTTCCTCAAAAAGCCCTGTGGTTCAAATCCTCTGGGATTCCTTCCCATCTCCATTGAAAGTCTGAGTGGCTCCTGCAGCTTTCCAGGGGACTGAGAGTGGCAGGGGACATCCATCCCTCCATCCATCCATCCATCCATCCCTCCCTCCATCCATCCCTCCCTCCATCCATCCCTCCATCCATCCCTCCATCCATCCATCCCTCCATCCCTCCTTCCATCCCTCCCTCCATCCATCCATCCCTCCCTCCATCCATCCATCCCTCCCTCCATCCATCCATCCTTCCATCCCTCCCTCCATCCCTCCCTCCATCCATCCCTCCATCCATCCCTCCCTCCATCCATCCCTCCCTCCATCCATCCCTCCCTCCATCCATCCATCCCTCCCTCCATCCATCCCTCCATCCATTCATCCCTCCATCCATCCATCCATCCATCCATCCCTCCATCCATCCATCCCTCCCTCCATCCATCCGTCCCCATCCATCCCTCCCTCCCTCCCTCCATCCATCCATCCATCCATCCATCCCTCCTTCTCCATCCATCCATGCATCCATCCATCCATTCCTCCATCCATCCCTCCCTCCATCCATCCATCCATCCATCCATCCCTCCCTATCCATCCCTCCATCCATCCATCATCCGTCCATCCATCCATCCATCCCTCCATCCATCCATCCCTCCATCCATCCATCCCTCCCTCCATCCATCCATCCCTCCCTCCATCCATCCATCCCTCCCTCCATCCATCCCTCCATCCCTCCATTCATCCATCCATCCATCCATCCCTCCATCCATCCCTCCATCCATCCATCCATCCATCCCTCCATCCATCCCTCCATCCATCCCTCCCTCCATCCATCCATCCATCCATCCCTCCCTCCATCCATCCATCCATCCATCCCTCCATCCATCCATCCCTCCATCCATCCATCCCTCCATTCATCCCTCCATCCCTCCATCCCTCCATCCCTCCCTCCATCCATCCATCCCTCCATCCCTCCCTATCCGTCCCTCCATCCATCCCTCCCTCCATCCATCCATCCCTCCAACCCTCCATTCATCCATCCATCCATCCATCCCTCCATCCATCCCTCCATCCATCCATCCCTCCATCCCTCCATTCATCCATCCATCCATCCATCCCTCCATCCATCCCTCCATCCATCCCTCCCTCCATCCATCCATCCATCCATCCCTCCCTCCATCCATCCATCCATCCATCCCTCCATCCATCCATCCCTCCATCCATCCATCCCTCCATTCATCCCTCCATCCCTCCATCCCTCCATCCCTCCATCCATCCATCCATCCATCCCTCCATCCATCCCTCCCTCCATCCCTCCATCCATCCCTCCCTCCATCCCTCCATTCATCCCTCCATCCATCCCTCCCTATCCATCCCTCCATCCATCCCTCCCTCCATCCCTCCATCCCTCCATTCATCCCTCCATCCATCCCTCCCTATCCATCCCTCCATCCATCCATCCCTCCATCCATCCATCCATCCATCCATCCATCCATCCATCCCTCCCTCCATCCCTCCATTCATCCATCCCTCCATCCCTCCCTATCCATCCATCCTTCCATCCATCCTTCCATCCATCCCTCCCTATCCATCCCTCCATCCATCCATCCCTCCCTCCATCCCTCCATCCATCCATCCCTCCATCCATCCATCGCTCCATCCCTCCATCCCTCCCTATCCATCCATCCATCCATCCATCCCTCCCTATCCATCCATCCCTCCATCCCTCCCTATCCATCCATCCATCCATCCATCCATCCATCCATCCCTCATTCTGGCCCCCATGGCTCTGTGCCCACCCTCTTCACCATCCCCTGGCCAGTCTCAACCCCCAAAATCTCCATTTCCTCCCAGTGGGACAGCACCCCAAGCTGTGTCCCTATCCCAAGGAAGGGGCTCCCTCTGGGAGCCATCAGCACGTGGAAGAAGGCTCCAGAGCTGCTTATCTCTCTGTCCAGAGGGATTTTCTTTGGAGAGGCTTCGGCCAGCATCCTGCCTGTGGGTGCTTCCCACAGCCCTTCCAGAGGCAGGAAAAGAGGGATGGTGAGCCCGGGAAGGGTGAGCAAATATCCCCGGATAATGTATTTGGAACGGGGGGAAGGAAAAAGAGCCAGAGAGAACACAGGGAATCCCCCTTTCCACCAGCCCCTGTGGTATCTCCACACTGAGCTGAGCCGCAATTCCCTATCCCTAATTTAGGATGTCTGGCTCCCAAACACCCTCTGGTGGAGCCTCCAAGGCCGTTTTCCAGCATGGATCCGCTCTCTGAGGGCTCTGGTTCCGCTCCATCCCCGGGTGGATGTTAGCACAGCCGCGCTGGCCCGGGAGGAGATGGAGCCACCACATCCCTGCCTCTGGCTTCTCCTGGAAAATCCCGGCGAGCCAGGACCTGCCGAGCAGGACGAGGCCCCCTGAAGGGGATATCTTTCACCTCCCGGTGACTTCTTCCACAAATATCCCGTCCTTCAACACCTTTGTGTTGACAGAGTCTCTGTCAACAGCGCCCGAACTTCAAACTTGATGCCAATCTCGGCGCCCAGGGGAACCGGTTGTGCCACAAGTGCTGCTGCAAGAGGAGCCCGGCCCTTTCCATGGAAAAATCCCACCCGGATGCCCTGTGCAGAAGGGCATCTCGCCGTGTGCCTGTGAAAATTCCTGGCGACAGGACCATCGGAAGGTGTGGGAGAGCTGGAGCTGCTCCATAAGGGTGTTCCTGACGTTATATACCTTTAAATTCCTAAAATGCTCCTTAGGTTCAGCAGGACACGGAGAATAATCTGCAAAGAATCCCAGAACAGCTTGGGTGGGAAGGGGTTTTAAAGCTCATCCCCATTCCATGGGCAGGGGCACCTTCCATGATCCCACGTTGCTCCGAGCCCCGTCCAAGCCGGCCTCGAGCATGAGCAGGAAAAGTTGTTTATTTCTTTAAAAGTCTCCGGGAAAAAAACCCCAACAAACAACAAAAAATTGCATTTAAATGTAATTTAGACACCTAAAATTTAAATGCAAATTTTGTATTTAAAATTTTTAAATATCCATATTTACAGGTGTAAAAATACAGGTTTTTACTTTAAAGGTTTTTTGGGATTTTTTTTTTTTTTTTTTAGGTGTTACTGGATTTAAGGAAAAACGGCCCAGCAGAGGTGAAAGAGGCACCTTTATCCTATCAGCCGTCGTTCTTGGAGATGTAAAGACCTGAAATTTGGGAATGGCGATGAAATTCACTGGGGTTTCTTTGGAAAAATTAGAAGCATCGATGGATTGTCAGCGCTGCCCCCCCCCCAGCCGTGCATTTTCAGCAAAGATTTAGGTTTTTAAACTAAGGGAGGAAAGTAAATTTTCCTCAAAAGATAGTTTTGGAGGGGAAAAGAAGCTCAGGGCTGCGCGGGTTTTCTGGGAAGAAGCTTTGGGATGGCTCCAATGGGAGGCAGGATGTGCCTGGACGGCTCAGGTGTCAGAATCCTCGACTGGGAAGTCCCCGGGAGTGGGAAAAGAGGCGGGGGGGAAACCGGGAGAAGAGGCAGGAATGAGCTGCCAGCCTGGAGGCTCCCTCTAGTGCCGCTTCCCAGAGCTACCGGGGATCCTCTCGTCCCAGCAGGAAAAGCTCGGGAGGGGACAGCCGGCAGAGCTGTCGCCAAGGGGCCCTCCTCAGGCATTCCCTGCCCCAGGCATTCCCTGCCCCAGCCCTCAGGACACCTTTGGGTGCCCCTTTCCCAGCTGGTGCCACCAAACCCCAGAGCGGGGACCCTCGGGGACCCTCAGCCCTGCCCGGCCTGGCCTTCCTGCCCGAATCCCGGCGTGGCAAAGCTCGGGAAGTGTTAAAGCCGTGGGAAGTGACAGGTCCCAGCCCCGGGGACATCCCGGCTGTGTCCCCGTGTCCCTGCCGACACACACAAGCGCGGCTCGTCAAATATTTGCCCTGCCCGAGCTGGGATAAATCCATGGTGCAGCGTCCAAGGCCAGAGCTCGGCGTTCCTGGATCCACCTGGATGCTCGGCTCTGCCCCACTGTCCCATCCGTGTCCCCTCCGAGGGAGAGGGACGGGGACAGGCGTGGGGACGGTCACCGTGGAGCAAGGGACAGGCAGGGCATTTTCCAGCAGCTCAGGGACTGCTCCGGATCCCAGATCTCCATCCCGCGAGGAGCAGCCCCATCCCGCTGTGCCCTGAGGGATGTGACTCTCCCAGATCCCAGATCTCCATCCCGCGAGGAGCAGCCCCATCCCGCTGTGTCCTGAGGGATGTGACTCTCCCAGATCCCAGATCTCCATCTCGAGAGGAGCAGCCCCACCCGCTGCCCCCTGGGGGATGCTCCCGCTCCAAGGCCTTCCCAGAGCTCCATTTCATGGAATCCATGTCTCCATCCGGCTCCATCTCCTCCCTCTCCCTGCACAGCACCCCCCAGGGACAGCAGCTGGCGGTGGGGGGAAAACAAACAGACCCGGGAGGGGACTGGAGCTTCCCGGAGCACGGAGGGTGGGGTGTGGGTGCTCCCACGGGATGCGAGCCCGGCCAGGCCGCTCCCAGCAGCGCTGCAGCATCTCCACGCGCCGGGAGATGGCAATCTCCCCACGGCATTCCCGGCGCCCGCGATGGAGCCGTGACACCGCCGCGCTCCCAGCTCGGCCCCGCGCAGGGAAATGCCGCTCCAACCCTTCCAGAGGAGCGGGATTTGCTCCCGTGTTGGCAGCAGCAACGGGTGTTTACCCTGCGCTGCCTTATCTGCCTCCCTCTTCCCGAGCAAAGCGGGGGAAATTGGAGTGTCCCCGTTATCTGTTTGCCATCTGCCCCGGGATTAGCGGCTCCACGGACTAAGCTTTGGATCAACACGGTTTTATTGGATCCTGTCACTGCGGGCTGGCGGCGGCCGGGCTAAGTGAGACATCAAACCTCCTTCCTTCCCGCTCCCCTCCTGCCCGCCTCCCTCTGCTGGGCTGGAGCATCCCGGCCCAGCTTTTGTGGCAAAGGGAGAGGAAAAGGGGAGTTTCACTCGGATTTCCAGCATTCCCTCCCTTCCACGGGGGCCGGAGGAGCGGGGCGTGCTTCCCCTCCTGGCAAAGGAGGAGGGGATGGACACAGCGCGCTCCTTGTTTAATCCCAGTGCTGCCTCTAGGAGTAAATATGGGGTTAAAAAGCAGGTGGGGATCCAAACTCTGCTTTCCCGGGATCCCCCTCACTCTTCTCGCCTCTGGAAGGGGGAGTGGGATGTGTGCAGACACAACCACAGCAGAACAGGAGGGCACAGGGACGGGGTTGGGACCTCTGGAGCTCTCCTTATCCCTGGGATGGGCAGGAGAGGCTGTGCCGAATCCCAGGGACACGCGGCCAGGGAGCCTCCCCACCCTGCCCAGCTCTGAGAGAATTTGGGCTGCTTCTAAAAAAAAACGGGGAAAGGGTCGCCCCTGGGAGGCTCCAGCCCGATGTCCCTGCCACAAACCCAGCAGGTGACAGAGCCACGTTGGGGTTCAGTGACCTTTCCACCCCAAAATTGGGCCGGGAGGGCTGGAATCCTGATGGATCCCCTGGTCCCACACATTCCAGGAGCAGGGAATTAACGAAGGGGCACGTTGGCTTGATCCAGCCCCGTCCCAGCAGCTTGGCTGCCCCTCCCAAGTTTCTGAGGGGAAAAGAACCGTGGAGGTTGGGTTTTCCATCGTTACAAAGGAAAAAACCAAAGTTTTTAAATAGGAAACATCATCTCCGTTGGGGATCCCACACTATGTAGGTGGCTGTGAGGGGAAAGGGGACACTCATTCCCAAAAAACCCACTCGGAAACACATCTCTGGGATGTGGAAACACATCTCCACCTTCCCGCTCTTTTCCCCCTTTTTAACTGTGCAAATGCCACTCCACCAAACCCGAAATGCACCTGAGGGGCCGCAGCTGTGCACGACTTAAGAGTGGGGAATTTTTGCCGGGCGAATTCCAGCCTAAATAACGCCTGGATGTGGGAATATAGGACAAATATCCAGGCTGCTCCCTCCCCGAGATGTCCAGAGTGGGTTTTCCTGCGGCGGCTATCGGCCAGGATCTCGGCAGACAGATGCGTTTAGTGTTTGCCGCCTGGAGCCACTGGAAGGAAACAGTTTATAAAATCAGATTAGGGCTGGAAAAATCGCCTAATGATCACAATTCCCAGCCCCACCGCCGAGTAATGAAGCGTTCAAGAGCTGTCAGCGCCTGGATGAAAGCGGCCTCGCGCGAGAGCCCCGCGCCTCCGAAGGATGGCTGCGGATGGATTGCGGCGAGATACAATCCCGCGATAAGGGACAATGGGAGCCTCGAGAACACTTCAGAGCGGCCTCCTCGGCGCAGTGCCGGGGCCGCAATAAAAGCTCATAAATTACAGAAAAGAGAAGAAGTTTCCGAACGATTTCTGATAAAAGATGAGCCGAGGCGAAAGGGAAGAGTGGGAGAATCCCTCGAACCCGCGCATGCGCCGGCGGGGAAAGGAAGGCACGCTCTGTAGACCCCCAAAGGATGGGCCGGAAAGGGAATGCTGTGGCTTTTCCCTGGAAAATCTGTTCTGCAAAGCAGATCGGGGTGTGGGTGGGTGTGCCCTGGATGGCGGGAGGGATCAGCTGCTCCCGACGGTGAGGGATGGATCCACAAGGAAGGAGGGAAGCGTGGCTTGGGCCTCTACCGACCCCTTCCCAGGCCGGGAACCACCCAGCTCCAACCTCCCTCCAATCCCCAAATTCCATTGGGGAGTAAAGAGCTTCCCAGCTCCCGAGGCCTTTCCGGGAACACCTTGGGCGTCAGCTGCGCATGGAAAAAGGTCCCAGAGCAGCAGCCCCGGGATGTGTCCCAGCAGCGCGGAAAAGCCAGGAGCGCGCATTCTCCGGCCTCAGAAACCAAGGATGGGGTTGAAGTCACCCTTCCCTTGGGGGCACCGAGCCCGCGATCCCACCAGGAAGAAGGGAAAAGATGGATTCTCCGTGTTCCCCGTGGCCTGAAATGCAGATGTCTGTGCTCGAAGCAGCCGTGGCACAGGGAACGGCGATGATTTATGGGAAGCTGCACCAGCATCCATTATTCATGTGGGATGCACGGGAAGGAAGGGCTTTGATATGGATTGGGAAAAGCTTCGGATCCATGGGGGAGATAAACCTGGAGGAATGGTGCCACCCGGAACGGGGCTGGAGCTCTGGGGCAGTGTCGCGTTGCCACCCTGGACAACGCGGGCACTAATTCCGCCTGGAAGAGAGCTGCATCCCAATATCCCTGATGGAATTGCTGCTCCAGAGCGATGTCAAGGCTTTGTGTGCTGTGGGTGCCCACAAACCTCGCTTGGAGCAGATTTCCCTCCCAAACCCATCGATTTTACCTCAAAATTACTTCAGTCACCCCAAACTCCGCCTCACTCAGGTGAGGAGGGAAGGGCAGGATCCACCAGGGACCCCTCAGCCTGGAATGCCGCATCCTCGAGGCCTCCTGGCAGCGCCGGGATAAGGCAGCGACTAATTACAGCTCGATTCCCATTAATGAAGGGACAGGCGCCGGAGCGCGCCGGGCACAACCAATGCTCGGAAAGTCTCCCTCTGAACGGCTGCAATTAGAGCGTTCGCTGTTAATTGCGCTCATTAACCTCTTGCCCGCACGGAGCAGCTGTGGGAGGAGCAGCTCCAGGGCTGGCGGCATCCCCGGATTGTCCCGCTGGCGTCCAGGCCCATCTCGTGGCAGCGTCACGCGCAGATCCCAAAGGGAGGGGGAGGGGAGGTGGGCTGTGGGGCTCACGGACACCAAAGGCCTTCCCAGTGCTGATTCCCGTGGATAGAAGCAGCCGCTTGTGGGATCAGCCTCGGGCCTACAGCACCCCGGACTGGAATCCTTAAAAAGCCAAATCCCAGAGGAAGCAGGGCCGGCAGCACATCCCAGTCCAGCACATTTCCCCCCACTCTCCCCTCCCAGTGCTGCTCTCGCTCAGTTTTGGCTTGGCCGGTTGGGTGTCTTTATTTATTCCTCCGGCATTATTTCTATTTTGAGCTTCCCGAACTGCAGGAACAAACCCCTTTAACTTTCCTGCGGGCTCTCCAAGTCTCGCAGCTCGTTCCCGGGGAATGCGGCAGGGCGGAGCCCGGGAGCCCCAGCACCTCTCACCCGAGCACCCTGCTGTGCTCCCAGGGAGAGCGAGGGCCTGCTCCATCTGGCAGCCAGGCCTGGAATTCGGGAGGAAGCGATCTTTCCCTCGTGTTCCCCGTTTCCAGCAGGATCCGTCTTCCTGTCACCTCGTTAGGGCTCCTGCCCAGAGCTGCTACCGAACCCCAGCTGGGCTGGAGGCAGAGCCCAGGGAGGCAGCAGGAGATCCTGCAGCTGTTTTATCCCAAACTTTCTGCCCTTGCAGCCCCTTTCCCCACAGGATTTGCTCCAGCCAAAGGCTCCTGACCCAGAGGTGCGCTGGATACGGACACCCCCCCAATCCACAGGGCACAGATTTCAGCTTCCCAACCCTACCACGTCCCCTCCGAGCCCTGAATTCCCCGGAAAAGGAGCTTCCCCAGCTCTCCAGCTCCAAGCCAGCCTCGCTGGGAGAGGTTCAGTCCTGGAATATTCATATTTTCCGATTTGAAATCCCTTTCTCTCCCTTCCTTCCTTCTCTTTTGTTGTTGTTGTTGTTTGGGGGTTTTTTTGGTTTGGTTATTTTCTGTGGTTTTCTTTGGTTTTTTGTTTTTTGTTTGGTTTGGTTTTTTGGGGTTTTTTTTTTTCGGTTTTGTGCTGGGGTGTTTTTTTGTTGGTTTTTTTTTTTGGACAGCGAAGGCGCTGCTTTTGTCCCCGCTCTTCCTCCGGCCCTGATCCTGTGACAAGGAATAAACGCGCGAGCATCCGCGGCGGCCGCGGTGGGGCAAAGCCCGGCGCCCTCGAGTCAAGCCCCCATTCATGCCCTGCCTCACCCCGTGACTCCGACGGGACCAACTCCCAGGGCAGAAACTTGTTTGTTGTCCCTTAAATGGCCCCATTGTCCATTGTTGGGGCTCTTCCCTGAGCGCCAAGCCTTCCTTCGGCTCCGCTCCGCGCCTGCCCCTGGGCCCGCAGGGGACGGGCACCCTCCGGGCACAGCGAGCGCCCCCGGGGCTCCCGGCGTGGCCAGGGGAGGTTTATCCCAAAATTCTGCCCCGCTTGGGAGCGCTGGGCAAAGAGCTCCCTGCCTGTGTCCGTGGGGTTGTGCTGGAGAAATCAGGAATAACCTCCTTTTCCAGCCCTGCCTGTCTCCAGCCCCCAGCCCCATCCACCTGCATCCCAAAATCCGCGGCCCTGCCCCCAAACGGGCAGAGCCGGGCTCCTCCCTGCCAAATCCCGGCGGCTGGAAAAGGCTGAGGAGAAAGGGCTGTTTCCGAGAGTCCCTGAATTCCGAGGCTCCTCTCCAGAGCCTCGTGCTTGCCCAAAGGGGAGGTAAAAGGTCCTTGTCCTCCCCACATCAGCTGCCTGTCAGGAACGGGGGGAACTGGAAATATCCTGGAGCAGCGGGACGAGGGCCAGGCAGGCCTTTCTGGGGAATCACGGAACGATTTGGGACGCAAGGGACCTTTGCAGCAGCTCATCTTCTTTCCACCCCCCCTGCCGCGGGCAGGGACACCTTCCTCTATCCCAGGGTGCTCCAGCCTGGCCCTGGACGCTTCCAGGGATCCAGGGGCAGCCGCAGCTGCTCTGGGCACCCTGTGCCAGGGCCTCACTAATCCCACGGTCAAAATCCCTTCTGGTGTTTTACCTAAATTTACCCTGTTTCGTTTTAAATCAAGCTGAGTTTAAAACCACGCGAAAAGTCCTGAATCCAGCTCATTTGGAGCCACTGGAAGCGCCCCAAATCCGGCCCGTTTGGGGGGATGCAGGGATCCAGGCGCGAGGCCGGCAGGGCAGCGGGACAAGGGCCATCTCCTGCCTCCGCAGGGTGACGCTTGCCTGCGCTCGGAGGTGGCTCCGGGGGACGTTCCGGGGCTGTTTGGGCTGAAATCCGCTTCGCCGGGCGCCGGGGCGAGATGCGGGGAGCGGCCACACGGTGTCAGCGCAGATCGCGACATCCGCGGCGCCGCAGCCAGAGCCCTCGTGCGGAGCCCCCGGCCACGCCGAGGGGGACGGGGGGGCGCGGGTGTCGCCAGGATGAGGGGGCAGCGGGGCTGAGGCACACGGGGCTTTGCTGTCCCCTCTGTGCCACGGGTGGGGTCGCAAACCAGGGACAGATCAGGTGTGGCAGCATCGCCTCCGTGGTGTGGTTATCCCGAGGCCCCCCGGCCCTCTTCCTGCACGTTTCCTTCCGCTCCTTGTCCCACCCACCCTCTGCTGCCGCGTTCCCAAAGCAATTCCAGCCCTGGCCCGCTTTCCGTGCACCAAAACCTCTCCCTGGCACGGAATCCCGGAAGGGTTCGGGTTGGAAGGGAGCTTAAAGCTCATCTCGTTCCTCCTGTCCCCTGCCGCAGTTCCACCGTGCCAGGGTGCTCCGAGCCTTTTCCTTCAATGGGATTTTTAGTGGCACTGTTACCGAGAGATTCCCCAGCTCCGCCCCTCCCAAGACAGGGAATCCTGCGGGTCCTTCCTTCCCCGCGCACCAGAACTCCCGAGGCTTGGAAAACACAGAATCCATCAGCGGCAGGCACTGGCACAAGGCAAGGAGCAGCAGAGCCCTGGGCTTTGCTCCGAGGAGCAGCACGCACCAGGCAGGAGCGATCCATGAGCTCTGGATGGAAGGAAAGCCCCAAACTTCCATGAAAACTTCCCTTTCCCTGCACTGCAGTCATTCCGGGAATCTGGGATTGACCGAAACTCCGTTTTCCCGCCCAAGGCACCTGAAGGGCCGAGATCTGTGCCCACACTTCCTCAGGCAGGGCATTCATGGCACTTAAGGAATGAGAGCAGGCTCCCTCAGCCGTTCCCTGCGTTATCCCTGCCCTGTGCTGTACTCCGGAGAATCCCACCACGGAATTCCGCCGGCACCCGGCCACTGCACAGAGCAGGCTGCACCAGGGCTGTACCTCGGAGCAGAGAGGCACTTCTGCTTCCACACCACCAATTATCGGTGTTGGAAAGTTCTCCCCCCAGGAAAACCCAGTGGGATTTTTCACCTGGGCCAGAGGCGGGGAAGCGCTGCAGAGGGAGGCAAGCTTCTGGTTCATCCTTTGGGATTCTCCTCTCCCTGCTTCCATGTGCTCCCGGGGCAGGGAGCAGGAGGGAGATCTGCTCCACACCCCGAGCAAACCGCAGACCGGGGCCCAGCCCCCGAGAAAAGCCCTGTCCACATCCAAACCCTCACGGCCCAAACAAACACAACCCCGGGAAAGCACCTGTTCATGGGGGGCGAGGATGGATCCCGCTGGAATGACCCCCGGATGATCTGCCGGGCGCTGAAGCAGCGCCCGGAGCGATTGAGGGACAGGATGGCTTCTTTAGGGCTCTGCAGCACGACCGGGCCCGGGGGGGCAGCGCGGCCTCCTCCCAAAATGCGAAAACGCACAGGAATTACCAGCAACACCAGCACAGGTCCCCTGGAGCGGCTTCCCGGTCCCTCCGAGCGCCGGGCTCCCCCTCCCCAGCATTCCAGGGAACGCGTCCCAGCCCATTCCAGAGGGATGCGGCTGGAGAGCCGCGCCGGAAGGCGGCTGCCAACATTAAATTCCGCTCCAGCTCTGCGCGTCACCTTCAATTTCTCTCTAAGCTGCCGTGTTTATTTAACCGAATCTGCCTCGCGTCGCTCGGAGCAGCAGCACTCAACCTTTAAACAGCCCAAGAGCCACTTCAGCCCGCGGCGGATGCCGAGAGCTCCGAGCCGGGCAGGCACAAAGGAGCCGCCGCTTTGTGCCTGCCGTGGGCTCCTCCAGCCCCAGCTCATTCATCCCGCCGGAGCTGGAGCTCATCCCGAGTTTTCCAGCCATCCTTCCAGCTGGTGGAAGCTCCAGTGCCACCAGCGGGTGACCCACAGCGGCCTCTGGCCGCCGTGTGCCAGCATCCACCCGTGGGCGGCTCTGCCGGTCACCATCCCACCCCCCCCAGCACCAGGGAAAACACTTCCCGCTGGATCATTTGGGAGCATCATCATCGTGCATCTGCCTCCAGGAAGAAAACCCAAAACAACTCCTTTTCCCAAGCCACTCCAACCACACAGAAATTCCCGGCCTCCAGAGGAATCCGAGGGACACCCCGGACTGCTCACTGCTCACCAGCGGGAGCACCAGCACCCAGCAGCTCCCTCATCCCACCGGCACTTCCCTGGCCGTGCCACAGGGGCCAAATCCAGCAGGATTCAGAAACGCCGCATCGCTTGACACCCTGCCACCCCGGTAACGCGCTCGCTTCACTTTTTCCTCTTTTTCTTGTTTTTTTCTTCTTTTTTTTTGTTTTGGCATGCTGACGAGATTTATTTCAAGCTCTTCACTTCGCTGAAGTTGAGGGAGGACTCGCCGCGTACTCAGCGAGGCGCCGCGGTGTGCTGCCACGTCCTCGGCTGCCGAAGTCTCCGCGTTTATTCTCCTGCGGACGGCCCCAGAATCCACTCCGTGCTGAATAAAATCAGCCTCGGGTGTCCTTCAGGAAGATAACGCGGGGCTTCGGGAGCCAGGGCGGGAAGTTCAAGGAGAATATTCCAGGTGGCCAGCACGTGAGGAAGGAGCCGCTGAACCTCTCCCATCGAGCTGCCAGCTCCTGCTCGGGCTCGCCTGACTGCAGACAGGCTCCTGCCTCGGTGAATAACAAGCAGCCCCGCGGCCTGCGGGGGTGACGAGAGGAGCCCTGGGATGCTGCTCCTAACCCTGCTGCTCACCTGAGTGACACCTCCCCAGGGGGGGCAGAGGGTGGGGAGCAACAGCCCGGGCTGCAGCCCCCAAAATGTGGGGGTTTCAGGGCCGGTTTGGGGTGGCTGTGCCTCAGGAGCAGCTCTGAGCACTGGAAACACAAAAAACCACAAGCACGGCGACCCAAGGCGAGCCTGGGCTGTGACCCCTGAGGGTGATGCCTCTGCTGAGGTTCCTCGGGGGCTTTTTGGGTTATTTTTTTACAAATAACGATCCTCGTCCTGTTTGCTGGTTCAGGGACAAGGCGGGAGGGCGGAGAGCTAGCACCTGTATCCCACAGGGTGTCCCCACTGGGCATAAAACACCCCCTTGAGCCTCCCTGATCTTGGAGCAGCTCTGTATCCAAGGAAGACCAAGATTCCGCATCCACAGACCTCCCTCCGCTCCCAGTGGAAGCATCCAGCAGCTCCATCCTGCTGGGAGCAGGGAACCTGGCTTTAGCCCAGCCCCTTCTCCTGCTTCCCCAGCCTCCCCCTTTCCCAGCGAGCCTGCCCTTTCCCCCCTGCGGCCACGTGGAGCTCCGGGTGCTCTCAGTTACTCACCGCGGCCCAGCCTCTGCCTTTGGCGCAAAGCCGAGCCCAAGCAGCCGGGGAGAAAGTTGATCCCGGCGTTAATTTGGATCAGGGATGCACACACCCGCCACAGAACGAAGCTGGGGCTGCGCGCTCCTCTCCCCACTGTGTCATCTGCTCCCCACTGCCAGTGCCCTCGTTGATCCTGAAATTACCGAGCCCGAGGAGTTGTTCAGCACGAGATGTGGGGCGTGAAAGGGGAGAGAGGCTCGGGAAATCGCCACCGAGGTTACCGAGGCGGAGCACGACGGGCGCTCCAGGCTCCTTCGGTTTCCTTCCACCGCGTTGGGGTGTGGAGGGGGAAAATCCCAGATGGCTTCAGGACGGTGAGGAGAAGCCCAGGAATCTCCTGCCTCCAGTGCAGCCCAGTAATCACCCTCAGCCCAGCAGAGGTCAGGCGTTCAGCACCCAGCTAACCCCCAGCCAGGAGCTGCAGCAGCTCACCTGCTCACCCCCGCTCCCTGGAAAAGCCTGGCCTGGAGCAGAGTTCAAGGAATCATCCCAGAGGGGTTTGGATTGGAAAGGCCTTTAAATCTCGTCCAGTGCCACCCCGTGCCATGGGACACCCTCCACTGCCCCGGGCTGCTCCCAAGCCAAGTCCAAGCCGGCCTCGGACACTCACAGGGATCCAGGGGTATCTCTCATGCAGCTCACAGGGTGCTGGTTGTTCTCTTCCCCCTCTTTTCCGTGTATTTTCCTCGGTTTTGAGGCCTCCCTCCTGCCTTGCTTTGCCTGCACAGCAGCTGAAGGCTGATGGAATTCCCTGTTCCCCCCAAAGTCTCCAGCAGATCCCTGGGGATGGAGCCAGGTTTGCCATCGCCGCTCCCCTCTCAGCAAAGCCAAGAACCAGCCCCTCCACACTCCCAGCCAGGAGCATTTCCAAGGCCCTCAAAGGCCTGGAAAATCCCAAATCCAGCCAATTTCTCCTCTGTCTCTCACTCAAATCGGGGTTTTGTGAGCTCCCATCCTGCCGGGGGGGAGGAAACCAGACCCTGCTACTGCTGTGGATAACATTGGCGACAAGGAAATCTAGCTTCACTTCCAATCTTTTTTTTTTTTTTAAACAGCGAGTTTTATCTCAAAAAGAATCAATTTTTCTCTGCCTTTGAAGAGCAGAACCCTCCTGATATTCATTACTTGACTCAGGTCTTCGCCTTTGGTGGAAAACTTTGGATCGGAGGCGGCATTCGGCATCCTGTTTAGCACGAATGTGACCTACTGGTGCAACAAACGGGCTGTGCAGCGCTATCTCCCCGGCAAAAGAGTTTGCTTGGCAGTGCCGAGAGGGGAAAACAAACCCTTGGCGGGCATTATCAAACAGAAATACGAAATTTATTTTAAAAGGAAGAAAAAAAAGGTGGAGGAAAGCAGCCAAAACGGGCACGTTTCTCTTGCCAGGACCGCAGGATCCCATCCCCACTCCTCCCTGGGCTTGGATCCCAGGATTTCAAGTCTGAGGGTGTGAAAAGAGGTGCAAATCCCTAAGGGCACCTCCACAGCCCCAAAAGTCCGAGTTTCTCCAAGGAGAGGAGCCGGTCCAGGTGGTTTTCAGCTACTCCTGTGGCAGGGCTGTGCCGCAGCGTGTGGGTGAGCAGCAACCGCCCAACACCCCGAGCTGAGCGAGCATCCCGAGGGAGCAGCGCGAGCTCCAGCAGCCCAGTTCCCGCCATTCCCGGAAAAACGAGCAGGTTTCAGCGGGAAAACGGCCTCTGCACAAGCTGGGCTCGGCGCTTTTGTCCCTCGGGCTGCTCTGTGCCCACAAGGAAGCGTTCAGGGGCGCTGGAAAAACATTTATCCATAAAACCCGAGAACATCAAATACTCTCCGCTGTGCGCCGCAGCTCCCCGGGCCAGCCTAGCTACTGGGACATCCTGGTGGGAAGGAGCAGCGAGCTCTGGGATTACACATTAGCCAGGGCAGCCCGGGGCCGGGGATGGTTCCAGGACAGAGGAGGAAGGAGCAGCCGCTGTCCCGGTTAATGTGTAACAGCTCCGCCACCTCTGCCTCCTCACCTTCTGCTGCCGGCAGCTGCTGGGGGAGGCACCAAACCTGAGCCGGGCCCAGGCTGGGCTCGTGAGCCCCTCAGGGGGCACGGGGTGGCCAGGGGGCAAGGGAGGGTCCTGCCCCTGGGTCAGGGATGAGGGAAACCTCCGGCACTGTGCTCCCAGGTCGTCCTGAGTGGGCCAGGTCCTGCTCAGAGCCCCCTGGCTCTCCGTGCCTTCCCCAGGTGTCTCCCACAAGTGGATGTCCTGTTCCTATTCCTCAGCGGCAGACCTGGCTGTTTCCTTCTTCCTCCTCCTCCTCAGGTTCTCCTTTTGCTGGCAGAACAGCTGGGGCAGGGATTTCCCTCAGGCTTGGGCTCCGAGGCACAGGGACCCCAGGGACAGATTTCGTCCCTCCTCCCACCCCAGAAGAGCTGCCCTGTTCCACCGGGGCTCCCCTTTTCCTACCACCCATAATTCCCACAGCAGCGGAAGAACCTGGGAAGGAATGAAGCCCTCCCAGCCCAGCTTTGAGGAGCCCCTGCAGCGTCTTTGCCACGCTGTCACTGGGGATGTGGCAGGGTCTTCCCAGGAGTGTCCTTGGAGCACGTGGCAGTGCTGGCCTGCTCCCGCTGGGATCTGCTGTGGTGCGCAGGGAATTCCTGCCACTGCTCCCACCAAGGATTTCCATGTGGAAGCCTTCAGTGATGGGCAAGTCCAGACGGAAAATGAGCCAAGCAGCACCCTGATCTCCCAGAGTGTCACAGAACCATGGAATACCCTGAGCTGGGAGGACCCACCGGCGTCATCCGTTCCCACTCCCAGCCCTGCACAGATGCCCTGACACTCCCACCTGGAGCATCCCCGAGTTGGGCTGGAGCCGTGCCCATTCCCTGGGGAGCCTGCTCCGGTTCCTGACCACCCTCATATCCATCCTAGCCCCTCCCCGTGGCCCTGTCTCCACCGGGGACAGCACCGGCTCCAACCCTGCCTGCTCCCTTCCCAGGAAGCCGCCGGACGGGGCCGACGCCACCGCTGCGGTGTCAGCAGCATTCCCACCGCAGCCTGGCTGATCTCGGCTGACAGTGATCCCACCGCTCATTCCCACCGCTCCCGGGGTCCGGGCGCCGGGAGACGGACGCGTGATTGATGGGGCGCCCGCGATACGGCGTGAGCGCTCCTTTATCTGCGCCTCGCCGGTGGCTCCGCGTCGCTCCCAGGGTTTACGGCGTCACTGTCACTTGGGTTGCCTTTTTTTCTTTCCCAACCTGCTTGGTTTTTCCCACCAGGGAATCCGCTTCACCTGCGAGATTTGAGGAGTTGGGCCAAGCGCCCCGGGCAAAAGTCGGCATCCGTAAGTGCGGGTGGACGTGGGGGAGTCGGAGCAGGTGCTTTCCACGGAAGGCTGCTGGGAGCGAAATCCACCCAGAGCAACTTCCAGAGGGATTCCGAGCCCAACGCTGCAGCGAGCGGCGAATTCCACGCGAAAAGTTGGGTACGCATGGAGGGACCAAGGCTGGCTGTGGAGACAGTGAGGAGGGGAGGAGAAAATCAGCCGTTGGTGTCACCAGGACATCCTCCCCCTCCCTTTGCTTCCCCAGGAACATGGACCTCCACTTGGGATGCTGGGAGATGTCTCAGGCAGGTGAAACAAGACAAGGCCACGGTGTCCCCAAAAGTGCTGTTGTCAGAGGGCCCCCAGCAGCCCACACCACTCCCATGGGCTGTCCGAGCCGGTGCCGCAGCCTGGGGCTGCTGTGTCCCCACAGCAGCTCCCACCAGCACCTGCTCCTGCTCCGTCCCAGGGCAACACCCAGGAAAAGAGCAGAATGAGGAGAAATGAGGTGAAATTGAATTCCGTATTTTACAAAACGAGGAGCGGGTGCCTGCTTCCAACCGAAACCCGGCTGGACGGGGCGATTCCCGTCTCCCTCTGCACAGGTTGCCTCCTTCCCTGCCCTGTTCCAGGTGCTGGAACTGCAGCAGGTTGCGCTGTGTGCTCAGCCCGGGGACAGCCCGTGGCCATCTGTCACCCCCAGGTGTGTGCCCGGCCTGGGCAGGGACAGGGCTTGGGCTCCTCAAACACAGAGCGGGGTCATAAAGTGGGGTGTGGGGGTGCCTTCCCAGCCCCTCGTCCCACTCCCACCTCCTCCCTCACACTCCCTGCTGTGGGGGACTGGGCACCTGTTTAATTCCCTCTGCAAGCCAGGCTGGAATGAGGACCTCAGCCCAGAGTTCCCAGCTCCTGCTCTTCCCAAGCCCTGCCAGGTCCTGGTGCCGCCTTCTCAAGCTCTGGATTCCCTCACTCCTGGGAGGGGGCTGTGGATGGCGGGTGGGAGCCTGTCCCTGCAGCCAGGGAGTTTTGGGGGGGGTGTCTCTCCTCGCCTGGGCATTCCAAACCCAGAGCTCCCAGGCCTCTCCCAATCCCAGGACACAAAGAGGTGCCAGCTCGAGTGACTGCAAAAACTTGGGAATGACCGCCCTGCCACGAGGCGGAGCCGATCCCAACCTCCCCAGCCTGGGGTCCGGACCTCGCGCCTCAAAGCCAGCCCCTCCAAGAGATTCCACACGGGGTGTTTGGGGAGCAGGAAGGACTGACTCTCCAAGGCTGAGTGAAACCCGCTTCTCTCTCCGTCCCTGGGCCTGCCGGTTTGGGTCTAGCGCTTCTGGGGGATGGCGGGATCCACGCATCCGGCGCCAAAACGCCCTCCTAGTAAAAATAACAAATGAAAACGGGTTAATTCGTAAAAATACGGAGGTTTTGTTCATAAAATAGGAACCGGTTTCCAGCACGGCCCGGGCTTCTCAGCACAGACAGCTGTCCCAAGGAGCACCTGTGGGGCCCCAAAGGCAGCTCTTGCTCCCTTGCCTTTTCCTGCACTTCCCCTCCTTCCCGGATGTGGGGAGGCAGGAGCTGGAGCTGGTTTATTACCACCCTCGCAGAGCTGCAATCCCTCTGTGCAGCGTTCCCTAGGGATGGAGAGAGAGAGACAGAGACACGTCCTGGGCATCCACCCGGAATTCCATGCTGCGAGAGCAAAGACTTTGCAGATTTACGCAAATGAGGCTTCTTCATGCAAATAAATATGTCTGTAAATCACCGTCATTTGATGGGTATTTTATTGTGGGCGACGTAAAACCGCGGGATTATTTTCTCCCCCCCCCACCCCCCCCGGTTTCACTCCCTCGCCCAGCAATCGGGGCACTTTGTCCCAACAAAACAAGCTTGGCGAAGTTATTAATTGCCTGGAACAAGCTCTTTATTGACCGGGGTGGGGATCAATCACTTTATCTGCGGGCAGCTCTGCCTGTGACCGGGGGATTTCACTGAGCCCTATCTGTCCCCGGCCCCTGCGACTTTCACACGGGACTCCAAGGTCTTTCCAGGAGCGGGGCAGGTGCTGGGGGGGCGGGGTGGGGATCCGGCTCGGGTGGGATGGAGCAGGGGTTCTGTCGCCTTCCCTCTGCCCGCCGCTGGTGCCACTGCTGGTGCCCCCCCCCCGCCTTTTGTGCGTCACCCAGGAACCCTTTGGAAGGGACGTGGGATGCCCAGGAAGCCCTTCCGGCCGGCTGGGAGCTCTCCGTCCTCTCTGGAATCACGGTGGGATCATACCTTCTGCGGCAAGGAGCCTGGGAAGCGGCCGCGGCACCGAGCTCAGGATGCTTGGAAAACGCTCTCAGGCACGTGGGGTGATTTCTGGGGCTGTCCGGGAGTCGGACTCGATGAGCCCCAACTCAGGATACCCCAGGATTCCACGACCGCTCTTCATCCCTGGCTTCAGGGAAGCTGGGCAGCACCAGCCTCCGTCACCAACTCCATCCCCTTTTCTTCGCAACGATTTTTTAAAAATTGATGTTGAAACCCAAAAAAGGACCCCAAAGAAGGGGGGCAGGGGAGGCGGCTGGGGGCGGCCGCGGCAGCGCAGCTCTAATCTCCCGCACACCGGCGCTATCAGCGGCCGGATCAGCCGCGTATCTAATGTAAACGAGCCTCCCCCCATCAATAACGTGCCACATCTGGCGGCTGGGCTGTGCGGCGCCCTGGCTACCGAGCCATCCGCGCACGGCCAGCGGGGCCGGCCCGGCCCGGCCCGGGCGGGGGGTGCGCAGCGGCGGGGCGGTGGGCGCGGGGGGGCCGGCGGGGGCCGCAGCCAGCGGCTCCTTTGGGGAAGGGGGGCCGGGGGGAGGGCTCTGCCCCCCGGGGGGAGAGAGGGGCCGGCTCAGCCTTAAAAGAGCCACCCAGGAACCGGCGTGTTTGCGCTTCTTCCCAATTTATGGCCGCGGAGCGTATGGCCGGTGTTCCGCCCGGCGGCAGCCGCCGGGGAGGGCAGCGAGCGGCGCGGGGGATGTGAGGCCGGAGGGACGAGGAGCGGCCCCGGCACACGGCGGAGACAATGCGGGAGGCGGGGGGCCGCCGCCGGAGCCCCCCCGCCTAGGGACCCCCCGCCTCGGGACCCCCGGCCAGGTGAGCCCCGGGAGGCGGCGGGGGGACCCTCCCGCGCGGGGACCCCTGCCCAGGTGACTCCCCGGGGACGGCGGGGGGACACCGCCGCCGAGGGACCCCCGCCCAGGTGAGCCCCGGGGGGCGGCGAGGACCCCCCAAACCCCCCGCGTCGGGACCTGGCCGGGTGAGCCCCGAGAGGCAGCGGGGGGACCCCAGCTGGAGCCCCCGGCCGGGTGGGCCCCGGGGCGCAGGGGACAGAGGGGGCACCGAGGGCGGGAGCAGCAGGTGGGAAGGGGCTTTGGGGAGGGGTCCGCGCGGGTAGGAGCTGGTGCGGAGCGCCGAGGGGACGCGGCCCCGGCCCCGACGGCGCGGCTGAGACACCGCCACGGCCACGGCCGCGGGCGCGGGTGGGCGCGGGGCCGGGGCAGCGCGGGGAGGGGCAGCCCGGGGCGCTCCCCCCTGCCCCGGCCGCGGGACACTTCTCGGCTGCGACGGCAGAGTCCGCCAGAGGACCGGGAATGACCGGGAACGGCCCCGGCCCCCGGCCCCGGCGTGGCCTCCTCCTCCTTCACCCCTTCCCTTCCCTGCCCGTGCCACGCGTGTGCCCCTGGCTCGGCCCCGGCTGCTGGAGCCGAGCCCACGCGGCTGGACCCGTCCCCAGCCAGCGCTGATTCCCCCCGCCCCGCGCGGGGCGCCCCGGAGGGTCCCCCCACCCCCCAGCCCCGACACGCACCCGGCGGTGACCGGGGCGCGGAGACCTCTGCGGAGCGCGGGCGGGTGCGGGAAGTGGATCCAGATAAGAGAGTAAATCCCGCCGCCGCACTCCCTTCGCTCCGGGGCGAGCGGGCCGGGGTTTCCTTGCCGAGGAGAAAAAAATCATTTCTGACAAAGCTTAATCTCGTCGGGACACGTTTAATCAATAGAGACGGGTCGGGCAGAGCCGGGGGGCTTCGGGCGGGGGGGGACCCCCGTCCGTCCGGCCAATAAACCGGTTTAGGATAGACTGGAAAGGGGAAGGGAGCCCCGGGCCGGGCTTACGGCTCCCCCCGAGCGCAGGGGCGGGGGGGAATTAAATAAGACGAAATGTGGGTCGGGGGGCTGCGGGCTCCCGGCTTTGTGCCCGGAGCCCACTGCCTCCATCGCTGTGGGCAATAATTTCCAAAATCTCATTAAAGTGCATTTATCAAAGCCCTAACATGTGCCCTCCGGCTCTGCCATAACCCCGCCGGCCCCCAGGGAGGGGGGGGGGGGGCGGGAGGAAATCCCAATTTCTATGACAATTCGCCACCTCGGGAGCCTGGCTGCGGGGCAGATCCACATCTACAGATTTATAAGGAATATGGGTGAATTGGAAGGATATCTCCGCCTTTGAAGCGTCGGGGGGAAGGAGATAGAGCAATCGTGAGAATAGGGAAGCTCATTTAGATTCCTATGTCCTGGAGAAGAATTAATTGTCCGATGGAGAAAGGCAGGCCGGCGCCGGGATTTTGGGGGGCGGTGGGGGCTTTCCCTGAAGCTTCCATTGGGAATGCTGCTGCTGACTCCCTTCCCGCGTGCGGGGCGATCTTCCCCCTTTTTCTCCCCCCTTCCCCCCCCGCCTTTTTTTTTCCCTTTTCTTTCCCCCCAGAACATCCTTAACGCCTTTGCCAATGCCATTTTTTCCAGCCAGGAAACGAGCCGGGAATTTCAGCCCGCAGAAACTCCGTTACAATTAAGTTCCTGCAAGCGCCGGAGGGTTCGGGAGGCTCTGGTGGCTACCCTCGATTTTAGGAAATAGGTTTTTTTGTTTGTTTGTTTTTTTCTCTCTCACTCGCTCCCTGGCCGGGCTGCCGGTGTGCGAGGCGATCCCGTGGCGTGGGCTCCGTGCCCACGGCCTGGCGTGGCCGGTCCCTTCCGAGCCGGAGCCGCCGCCGAGCCGCAGAGTCT
The DNA here is from genome assembly GCF_020740725.1 of Corvus hawaiiensis. NCBI lineage: Eukaryota > Metazoa > Chordata > Aves > Passeriformes > Corvidae > Corvus > Corvus hawaiiensis. The sequence goes on from NC_063215.1 coordinate 120,795,213, forward strand.
TCTCTCCAGCGCTGGAAAATGCGATTTGAACCCCTCCGTGCGCGGCTCTTGGGGCCGGAGGGGTTCTTTCACTGCCATCGTTTCACTCCGATTTTTAAAATTTCGATTTTGATTTTTCCGGCCGGGAAGAGCTGTCCCCTTTCATGTGGCCGCTGTCCTTCCCTCCGCCGCACTTTAAAACAAAGAGGGTGTTACTTACAGGGATGCTCCCGAGGTGAGACTCCTCGTGACAGTTACCAGGACACGGGCTGCTCTTCCCTTTCCCCGTTCGTTCCAAGTGGATCTCATTCTGGGAGATAAAATCAACCTGTCCCCTAACAAAGGCTTTGTGCGGGCTCCGCTAATCCGGGCCGAGCGGCAAGGTGCAGCCCCGCTCCGTTTGTTTGTCTGCGGGCTGGAGCGAAGGGAAAACAATATCTGGCATCTTTGGCTCCATCAGACGATAAATTGATCCACTTGTCGGGAGCGGCGGTGGGAATGGCAATGGAGACGAGCTCGGAGCGGGCAGGGAGGGGAGGGAGAGCGGCAGGCTCCTGCCCAGCGCGGTTTCCCGCATTTCTCTCTATAATGTGCATTATTACACTCGGTAGCAGCACAGTTATACTGCGCCGTATGTGATACACGCGTAGGATCCGCTCGGCGGAGAAGGGAGCGGACCCGGGGAGCCGCCGGCTTAGAGCAGAGGGGGTCCCCTGCGCCGTGCGGGGGAGCGGGACCCTCGGGCCGCGGCCGGGAGCCAGAAAGGCGAGGAAGCCGCCCAAAAGCAGCCCCAGGGGCCGCCTGCGGCGCGGCGGGAGCCCGCTCTGCCCGCCGGGATCCGCGGCGGCCGGGCCCACGCGGGACAGCGGCGAGCGGCTCGGGAGGCCTCGCCCCCTCTCCTGTCCCCTCTCCTGCCCCTTCCCCGCTCCTAGAAAACAGAGGAGCCAGCTCTAAGCCCGCGGGCGAGGGGCGGGGGGGAGCCCCCCGTGAAGGCGGGCAGGGAGGGAATCGGGCCCCGCGGGCAGAGCCGCTCTTCCCCCACGGCCGCCGCTCGGCCCCGCCACACGCGCCGCGGCTCCGGGGGCCGGGGCGGAAGGGCCGCGGCCCCCCCGGCCTTGTCACCGCCTGTCCCAGGGCCGGAGCTTCCCCGCCACGCGTGGGACCGGCCGGGGGGGGGGGACCGAGGCCCTGTCGCGACAGCCGCGGCGCTGCCGTCGGGTTTTGCCCCCGCGCAGCGCGACCCCGGTGCGGGGCAGCGTCCCGGCCCCGCGACCCCTCCTGGCGTCAGAGGGCCCGCGCGGCTCTGACGTCACCGCCCGCCGGTGACGTCACGGCGTCCCGGGCCGCCCCCGCGGAGCCCAGCGAGGTCCGCGCGTGGGGAGGGGGCCGCGACCCCCGGGGCTGTGTCCGGCCGCGACCCCCGGGGCTGTGTCCGGCCTCCTCCCGAGAGCCCCACGCCGCGAGGGACGCTCTGCCCGTGGCGTGGGGTTTGTGCATGGGTTCAGGTTCGGGAGTGTTCATCATCATCATTATTATTATTATTATTTTTATTATTATTACTATTATTAAACCCTGGCCCGCCCCGCGGGGCCCGGCCCGCGTTTGCTGCCCCGGGGATGCTCTGCCCTTCCCTCCCCGGGCTCGGCTTCTGTCAGGGTCCTCCGTCCCGCCACTGTCCCGATTATCGCCGCTCTCCTCGCTCTTTTTTCCCCTTCGGCGTAATAAAACCCCCATCCGAGCCGGGGGGCCGCGTAAATCCGTGGGTAACCCCAAGACTGAGTGGGAATCGGCGGTGCCCGGCAGAGGAGCGGGAGGGGGCCGGGCCGAAGGGGTTCCCTCCATATCGAGGAGGGCTCCGCAATGGATGAAGAGATAGCCATTGAGCGCGGTTGAATACCATGACAACTAGGAACAACCTCAGATTTATTCCCAACAGTTAGGGCGCGCTGAAAGAGGGCGTCAATCACGTATTATTTCGCCACTGAAATAAATGCAAAAACTGCGCCGAGACAAAGGGTTCCAACAGGAGCCGGACATTTGTCTACATTGCGGACATTGTCCCCAGCTTAGCCGTCGGGTTGTATTTGTGTTTGCGCGGGGCCGACCACCCAGGATGCGCGCAGGGGCTCGCTTAAAAAAAAAAAAAAGGAGGGGGGGGGAAAAATCCCTGGGCATTGTCAGCCACATCACATACTTTATGGGAGGCAGGCTGGGGGCTGGGGCAGCAAAAGTGGGGGGAGCGGCGAGGGAGACGAGGGGAAGGTGCGGATCCATGGCCGGGCGCGGAGGAGGAAGGCTGAGGCGGCGTCTCCCCAGCGCGGCCCGCGGCGTTGCGGCTCCTTCCCCCCACCACGCGGGGAGGGAAACTCGGGCAACTTTTGTCGCCCAGAAATGAGGGCGCTGGGGGGAAGCCCCTTCCCAGATTGCACAAACCCCGCGGCCCGCGTCGCCCCGCGCATCTCGGTCACCCCCGCGCATCTTCGTCACCCCCGCGCTCCGGCCCGGCCCGGGAAGGGCTCGGGAAAGGCAGAGGGATGAAAAATTAGAGAAAAAGAAAAGGGACGGAAGAGGGAAAGAGATGGAAGGGGAAGGAAGGAAAGAAGGGGGAAAGGAAGACGGTCCGGGCCCTGCCCCGTGAGGGTGCGCACGGCCGAGGCTCCTGGGCGGGTGCAGGGAGCAGGAGGAAGGAAGGGAGAAAGGAAATGAAAATCAAAGTTGGTGGCAGACAGAGAGAAGCTGGGGGGAGGTTTCTGCATCCCGCGCCGGGCAGAGGGAGCCCCCAGGGCCGCACCCGCGGCCGGGAATGCTGCGGGCTCCGTGGGGTGTGTGCGAGCATGGTGACACCTGGGGGGCCGGCCTTGCCTAGGGAAGGACCCCCTTCTTTGCCCCTCTCCATCCTTCCCCAGGTCCTGAAAAAGAAAGAAAGAAAGAAAAAAAAAAAAGATAGAAAAGGAAAAAAAAGAGAATTCAGTCCTGTACGACTCCATCGGGCTGCAGCCCATCGAGTGATCCCAACGGGCTGGATTCATTCCCCTGGAAGAAGGTGGCAAAATCAATGAGACCTCTTCAAATAAGCACACACTTCCCCCCCAGCCCCCGCCCCGTCCCCAATAATCACCGCCCGGATCTCGCCGGGTCGTGCCTGGCGATCGCGTTTTGCCAGTTCGCTTAATTTGGGAGCAAACTAGAATCAATTACTCGCTGTTTAATTTCCAGCGCTCATCCCTAAGCCCCAACCAAAATATTGACCTAGGCGGGTTAGATAAGTTGGGCTCTTGCCATCTGAGCCGCCTCGGTCCCGCGCGGGCTGCACGGCTGCGGAGCTGCGGCCACAGGCCCCCCTCCCAAATTATTATTATGATTATTATTGCTCTAATTTTTTTTTTTTCCCTCTCTCCCCTCGCCCGGAGGAAAACACGGGTGGAAAACGCACTTCGGGGCGTGCGGAGCGCCGGGCTGGTGCGGAGCTCTTTGTATGTAAATAGTGCCCTTAAAAAAAGCTGGGAAGTCGCCCCCTCCCTCCTTCCCTCTCTCCCTCCCTCCCTCCCTCCTTCCCCCCCGGCGCCGCCACACGCCCCCCCCGCGCCGAGGGCCCTCCCCGCGCCGGTAATTAACTGACACGTTATACCACTCATCACCAATGGTGGAAGCTCGGAGCTCGCCCAAAACCCGCAATTTCACATCTGCAAACACTGTCTTCATCCACTTGACTTCCAAGACCCGCCCACACGTGGCCAACCTTTCCTGGGTTTAATGTAGGTTTTTTTTCTCGCTCCTCTCGGCAGGTTCATGTGTGGGGACCAGCCTTATATGGACTCCTCGCTCCAGCAATGGCTCGGGATTTTCCAGCGGCAGGCGCGGGTTCGGCGCGGCTGAACAAGATCCAGAAGTGATCTTTTTTTTTTTTTTTTTTTCTTTCTTTTTTTCCCCTTTTTTTTTTTTTTTTTTTTTTTCCTTTGGCGTCTCTTCCCCCTTTTTCCCTGGAGTTACAAACTATTCCCGAAACCAGCTGCTACTCCCGCTCTCGGAATTTTCCCCCGTGGCAGAACAACCAGAGACCCGTCGCTGCGGCCGCTTCTCCCGCACAACCCCCGCCGCTTATTTTTCTATAAATCCATATTCTTATTCTACTTTTTTTTCCCTCCTCCACGCGTGCCGTGTCCCCCCCCCCCCGCCCCCTCCTTGCTCCCCGTGTCCCTGCGCGGTGTCGTTGTCGCCGCTCGGCGTGTGCGTGCCCAGCCGTGACCCGGCGGCTCGGCCAAGCTGCGGCTCCAACTTTCCCAGCCGGAATTTGGCCGGAACATGTCTCTGACCAACACAAAGACGGGCTTCTCGGTGAAGGACATTTTGGACCTCCCCGACACCAACGATGAGGACGGCTCGGCGGAGGGCGGCGAGGAGGAGAGCGAGGCGCCCGAGCCGCCCAGGAAAGCGGGAGTTTTGGGACAAACCCCCTTGGACACTGTTCCGACGCTGCCTTTGAAGGGCCCTTTCTACGATAACAGCGATAATCCCTACACGCGCTGGCTGGCGAGCGCCGAAGGCATCCAGTACTCCCGTGAGTGCCGGGGGCACGGGGCAGCGGGGACCGGGGGCGATGGGGGGGTGGACACGGGGTATGGGGGGCGGGGGGCGGGGGCCTTGCGGCTCGTCCCGGCCGGGAACGGGGCAGCGCCGCTTCCAGCTGCCCCCGGCGGCGGGGCGGGAGCTGGGGGGCCGTGGATGGATGGACGGAAGGATGGACGGATGGATGGATGGACGGATGGATGGATGGGGGGGGGGGGGGGGGGGGTGCCTCTCTGCACGGCTGGCCTCCATCCCGACACGGCCGGGCGGCGGGAGGGCGATGCGGGGGCCGGCGGGAGGGATGCGGGGGCCGGCGGAGGGGCACCCCCCGGCCCGGCCCGTCCCCCCGCTGACCGGGCACGGCTTGTCCGCAGTGCACGGGCTGGCGGCCGGCGGCGGCGGCCAGGACCCCTCGGCCAAGTCCCCGGAGCCGTCGGCCGACGAGTCGCCCGACAACGAGAAGGAAGCGGCGGGCGGCGGGGACGCGGGCAAGAAGAGGAAGAGGAGGGTGCTCTTCTCCAAGGCGCAGACCTACGAGCTGGAGCGGCGGTTCCGGCAGCAGCGGTACCTGTCGGCGCCGGAGCGGGAGCACCTGGCCAGCCTGATCCGCCTCACCCCCACGCAGGTGAAGATCTGGTTCCAGAACCACCGCTACAAGATGAAGCGGGCGCGGGCCGAGAAAGGTATGGAAGTGACTCCTCTCCCCTCCCCGCGGCGGGTGGCCGTGCCGGTCTTAGTCAGGGACGGCAAGCCCTGCCACACGCTCAAAGCTCAGGACTTGGCAGCCGCGACTTTCCAGACGGGCATCCCGTTCTCGGCGTACAGCGCGCAGTCCCTGCAGCACATGCAGTACAACGCGCAGTACAGCGCGGCCGGCAGCCCCCAGTACCCCACAGCGCACCACTTGGTACCGGCGCAGCAATGGACTTGGTGAGTGAGGGCCGCCGGGCAGCGCGGCACACCCCGCACACGCGCCCCCCGCACGCGCGCACGCCCCAAAAACGGAGGAAAACCCTGAGATAACAAACAGAGGATGAGAGACAGACAGACAGAGACAGAGAGAGAGAAAGAGAAAGAGAGAGAGAGAGAGAGAGAGGAGGAGACAGACTGATGCTCCGAAAATAAACAAGCAAACAAACAAAAAATCGAAACTGCGGGGGAAGGAATGGAGAGGGAAACGCTATTATTATTATTATTATTGCTATTATTATTATTATTGCTATTATTATTATTATTATGGTTTGGTTTTGGTTTTTTTTTCCCTCTGCCGTTTCTTTTCTCCTTCACTTTTTTTTTTTTGGGGAGGGGGGTTCGGTTTCATTTCGGGAGGGAGGCGGGGGGTAAGGGAGGGGAGGTGTTTTTTGTGCGTCATTGTTTACAGAAATTTTTTGCGCCATTCAGAGTGGTCCTGTCTACCTACAATTAAAATAAAAGAGGAAAAAGGGAAAGGGGGGGAGGGAAGATCGTCAGAATTACAACAACAACAACAAAAAAAAAAAAAAAAAAAGGGAAAAAAATAAAGAATAAAACCCCCCCCCGCTGCTCCTGTGATTTTGTGAGGAACGGGGGCGCGGCCGCCGCGCGGGGCACCCCAAAAGGGGAGCTCCAGCGCGGCCCTTCGAGCGCGGTTTGCGGCCCCGACAGCCGCCAGCGGGGGTGTTTTTACACCTTGTCGCGGTCGCTGTCGCTGCCGCGAGCCGCGGCCCGGGCGCTCCGCTCTCTCTTCTCCGGTTTGGGGGCCGCCTCAACTATTCCCGAGCGGAGGAAGGAGCCCCGCGCACGCTGAAACCCACCCCGCCCGGAGAGCGGCTGCCCGTGCCACCCCGCCCCGCCATTTAATACGAATCTAAATTTTTTTTCAAAGCTGCCTTTCGAGGAAAAATAGTAGAGAAGGAAGCGATAACAACGACGGAAGGGTTTTGTGCGACTTCTCGTCGCGGCCGCCTCTCGGCATCCCCCGGCGCAGCCCCGCGGGGGTGACACGGCCGAGCAGGGCCCCGCGCACCCCCTTCCACCTGCCGGACTTCTTTCTTTCTCCTTCGGGGAAAAACGGCTTTATTTTTTTGGTGGGAGCGGTCGGCTCCATCCCGCCGGCGGCAAACTGGAGCGGGGGAAATTTCTGTTTCCCTGCTTTCTGTCTGCGAGTGCGCTTTTTCTACACCGCAGCGCTGCGGAGATCTGGGTACCGGCATCGCCGCCGTGCCCCCTCCCCGGGCTGGGGGCCCTGCGAACGGCAGGCACAGCGGAAACTTCGCCGTCAGCCCTCGGGGATGCGCCGGCGGCTCAGGCAGGGCGGGAGAAAGGGTTAACACCGGGATACACCCCGTCCCCCTCAAAAAAAAAACGGAGGACGAGGGACAGGGGACAAGAGAGAGGCGAGGCGGGGCTGGGCGGCTCTGCCGGGTGGAACGGGGACCGGCAGCGAGCCCGGCCGGGACCGGGCAGGGGCAGCCCCGGCTCGGAGCGGGTTCTGCAGAGCAGTGGCTCCTTCGCCCGCCCCTGCGGCTTTTAGGCTGCTCGAGATGCTTCAAAAAACGAAAACAAATCCAAACAGCCTTTGTCCGGAGCGGCGGGGCCGGGGCAGCGCCCGCCCCGTCCCGCGGGGCTGAGCCCGGCCGGGACGGGGCAGTTCAATGCCAAAGAGACGGTCGCTCCCGGCCCCGCCGCATCCCGATCCTGCCAAATCCCGGCGCTCCAACAACATCAACCTCTTCCCGGGCCCCGCCGAGCCCGGCGCGCCCCTCCGCCCCAGCGCATCCTCCGTCGGCCGCGGATCCCCGCGCAGCCTCGGCTGGGGCTTTTTTATCTTTTTCGCACTTCTTTCCTCCCCTCTCCTCCTCTCCCGTCCCTCCTTCCCCCGCCTCCTTTCCGCAAACCACCGAGGCTCCGCGCAGCGGAGGAGCAGCCGCGGCCGTTCCGCTTCCGAACGCTGGGAAGCTCCGCTGCTGTCCCGGACCCGAGGGCAACGCAGGGACGAGCGCCGGTTTTCCCTTCTCCAAGCCCGGCGTGCGAGCCAGGAGCGGAGAGACGGAAAATTGTCACTTCTTTTTTCTTCTTACTTGTTTTTTTTTTTAAATTTAAATTTGTTTCCTCCCAATTCCTTTTCTGGTTTTTTTTTACTTTCTTTTTTTTTTCTGTCTTTTTTTTTTTTTTCCCTTCCCCTTCCCCTCGGGCTGTGCCGAGTCTATCAAACCATTTGTGTGGCCCTAACCCCCGTGGCCTTATATCTGCCGTGCCGCCGGGCCAGTCTATCTTTGCACAATATACAGTAGACTTCAGAGAGCAGCACAATGGGGGAGGCAGGGAGGTGAGCATGTTAGAGGCGTGCATATTAACGAGCCGCGGCCAAAGGAGCCAAAGGAGCCGGCGAAAAACCGGGAGAGACGGTCCGGGAGGGGGGGACGCCCTCCCTGCGCCTTCCCTGCCTCGGCCGTGGCTGTTTTTGGGGCTCGGCATTGATGCGGAGCGCGGAGTCAGGGAGCGGTGTCCTCCGCGTTTTGTTCGGGCTGTCACTCGCGCTCATTGTTCGGCATGTTCTACATGTTGTATCCCATATGGCCAGCTGGGCCGGGGACCCCTCACAAAACCTAAATTGTGCCCAGCTTTCAAACCCAGCATTGTTGTCCGTGAAAGGCAGGCGAATTAAAAATTCGTGCTATATCTATTCTGGGGAAAAAAAAAAAAAAAAAAGAAAAAAAAAGAAAAAAAAAAGGGGGGGGGAAAGAAAGAGGGGGCGCAAGGAAAAAGAATCCCGCTCTCTTCCCCTCCCTCTCTGCTCTCCCTTTGAAGGCCAACAGAGACTCTCCTCTTCTCCCGTCCCTGCTGACAAGTTTCTCTCTCATTTCACAGGAAATCCTCCCCCCCCGCACTAAAAGCCCCGAGCGCGTCCCCCCGCAGGAGCCCGCGGAGCTGCGCTGCGCGGCCGCGCTGCGGCGCGGAGGCCGGGGCAGAACAAGGCTGCATTGAGGGCGGGCTGGGCTGCAGCTGCCGCCTCCCTGCGCGGCCCGGCCGTACCGCCAGCCCGGCTGGCACGTCCCGCTGCCCCCCGGAGAAATGGCCCTTTCTTGTCCGCGCTCCTGGTTGTGCAAGGCGGGCCGGCCGAGGGAGGGAGGGAGGGAGGGAGAGAGGGAGGGAGAGGGAGGGAGAGAAATTTAAAAGGGAAAAAAAAAATAAAATAGGGGGGATAAATTAATTAACTAAAAAAAGAAGGAAAGAAAAGGGGGGGAAATAACGAAAACGGGGGTGAAAATGAAGAGAGAAAGAAGAAATTTAAAAAGGAAAAAAAAGATGGATAGGGGAAAAAAGAAAAAGAAAAAGGGGAAATGAAATAGAAAAATTAAAGGGAAAAGGAAAAAGAGACAACGAAAAAGAAAAGAAACAAAAAAAGAAGAGAGGAAAAAGAAAAAGGTAACAAAACAAAAGAAGAAAACACGAAGGAAGAAAAAAGAACCTGAGAAAGCAGAAAAAGAAAAATAACGGGGGGAAAGGAAATAGCGGGGCAAGGAGGAAGAGCGCGGGGAGCAGCCCGCAGCCCGGGCACCCTCCGCGCCCCAGGCGGGGCGGGGGCCGCGCAGCGCTGCGCGGGATCCTTGCGGTGCCCGCAGCGGCTCCGGGGTCCCGGACGAGGCTCCCCGGGGCGGGGTCCGGCCCCTCCGCCCCCCCCCCCCCCGCAGCCCCGGAGAGCCCCCGGCCCCCGGGCAGCCCCTCTCGGCCGCCGGGACGGGGTTGGGTCGCCACACGGCCCGCGGGTCGCGATCCGGGGCAGCCGCGGGCGGTGGGAGCCCAGCCCGAGCTTCAGGCCGCGCTCCCTTTCCTTTCCCCCCCCTCTCCCGGTTTTCTCGCCCGGCCGGATCTCCGGGACGCCGCGGGGCCCCCGCGCGGGGCGGGAGCCCCCGAGCCCGGCGGTGGCTTCCCCCCGTCCCCTGTTGACCGTAGGGCTTAGGCGGCAGCGCTGTGGGTTTTTCGGGGCTGCTCGAGGAGCCGCTCAAGGGGAAGCTGAGCCAATATTTACCGAGCACGAGGGCAATCCTCGGCGGGGTTCATTAAGGAGCCGGCGGGGGCGGAAGGGCTGCGGGGGGAGCCCCGCGACGGCGCTGGAGCGGCGAGACGCGACCCTGGGCGCGGGCTGCCCCGCAAACAGCGACCCCCGACCTCCCCGAAAAGCACCCCCGGAGGGGTTTTTCGCTCTACACAAGGGGATGGGGTTGGTTTTCCTACCGAGGGCCGTGTTTTCCGCGGCCCCCCGAGCCCGCGGAGCGGCCGCGGGGAGGCAGCAGAGCCCCGCGGAGCCCGGCGCTGGACGGGCCGGAGGCTGCGCTGCCCCTCCGCGCCCCCGGGCATGGCAGAGGGGGGGAGCCCCGAGGCTCTGGGGACCCTGTCCCCAAATCCACCACCCCTCCCCGCCCCCCTGCCCCGCCGGGATGGCCGCGCGGCGGCGCTGCCGGATAAGGGACGCGCCGTCGGGCCCGCCCCCGGGGGTCCCGACACGGAGAGGGGGGACGGGCCGGGACAGGGATGGGGAGAGCCCCGGGGGGCAGGGGACACCCCCCCCCCCCGCTCCCCCCCAGCGCCTCCTGGCCCCGCTGCGGGAGGAGCGGCCTCGGCCCTAAACCGGCGGGTCCGGGGGCATCGCTTTGAAATCCAGCGCGGAGCTCGGGGCGTGACGAGATCTGGCCCCTGATCCCCGCGGGGGGCAGGACACGGCGGCAGCAGGGACTCGTGCCACCCCTCCTGCCCCCGGCAGCCCCCCAAGCCCCAGGACCCCGCCTTTGGGGCAAACAGGGCGTCCCCAGAGCCCGGGCAGGGTTTGGTGCTCAGTTGTCTTTTCCACACCGGGAGAACAACCAAACCGACGGCGAGGACAGCGTGGGATTCCGGAGGGCTGGAGAGGATGGGGCAGCGCAGCCACGGCCTCCTCCCGGCGCTCCCGCCCCACAGGGAGCCACAGGGGCGGTGGCAGCTGCCTCCCTGCACTGGGGACACCGGCGACACCGGGGACACTGGGGACGCTGGGGACACTGGGGACACTGGGGACACTGGGGACACTGGGGACGGTGCAGCCTGCACACCCAGAGGGAACGAGGCACCTGGGCACGGCACGGGGTACCTGTGCTTCTCCCTCACCAGGGGACGCCTCAGGGAATTTTGGGTTTAACTCGGTGCTGGCGAATTTGCGGCATTTCGCACGGTACCGGTAATCAGCGGTTAATTACGTAGAGAATCGGGAACTCTCCGATGAGAGAGAAGCGGGAGAGACCCCTCCCTTGAGCTCCCCCGCGGCCCCTGCAGGCAGCAGCCTCCCTCCATTCCCCTCTCCCTCTCTCCCTCTCTCCCTCTTTGCCTCTTTCCCTCTCCTGCCCGTGGCTGGTGCAGGTTGTCGCCACCTCCTCTCCCTCCCCGAAATTTAAACAGCCAGCAGGCTCAGAGAACCCCGCAGGCCCCGCAAGTCTCACCAGCCACAAAAATCAAAATCTGAACGTATTTTATTGGGTCGTACAAAGCTTTGGGCAGTTTGAGTGGGGTTCCTGCAGTGCCCCCGAGTTCCACGGGTGTATTTGGGATTTAACCACGGGGAGTGGCGTCCGTGCTCTTGGTATGAAACATCCCAGATCTGCTGGAAAAATCTTGGAGCTCAGACAAACCTGCCTGGAGTAGCTCCAGGTTCGCTTGGACAAGCAGAGTGCCTTGCTCCCGCCTCGGGATCTGCTGCGTTCCGTGGGATTTAGCCCCAGTCCGGGGGGAAAGTTCTCCACGAGATAAAAACCACAAGAAATAAATTGTGTCGAATCGCTCTGTCGCCACCTCAAATCGGGTCTGACGGAGCAGGCTCAACAGCTCCAGGGAAAATAAAACAGCTCTAAGAAGTGGTTGTGTCTCTGGACGTGCAGGGATGGAGCTGCTCCTCCCACCCCACGCACACACCCTGCAGGGGAGAGGGGCCTGGAGGAAAAGAGTTCATCTCTGGTTGTGCCAGAGTCCAAAAACAAAAGTCCCTGGAAGATTTCCCCCCATCGTGGAACTTCCCGGCTGTTATCCCGTCATTATTTCCCCCCTCTTCAGTCAGAGTTGTCCCACAAAAAGTCACTGACTCCTCAAGGGGATAAAGCACCACTCAGGATAACCCAAAATCAGACCGAGTGGTGAACTTTCGGTGTAAATGGCCTTAAACCCCTCATATCTTCGGGATGCGTCTCCGTCCTCTGCCACACCACGGGGGAGCTCTGGGCACCACAGCTAACCCAAGCTCCCAACCCTCGCTCGTGCAGCCCCTGCGGAGGGCAGGCGCTCCCCGGGGCTGCAGCAGCCCAGGCCCAGGGCTCTGCGCATCCTGCTCCTCCCCTTTGGAGCAGGAATGTGATGAATTCCGAGGGCCTGGCAGGGATCAGCCTGAACCATTTCAGACAGAGCTGCAGGGAGGCGACCCCTGAGGTTCTTTCCCCAGGCGTGTTCCCAAAATCCCACAGCAACCCAGCTAAAGGGGTTCGGGGCCCCGTGGCTGAGGCAGGTGTGGGGCACGGCCCATGGAGGATCCCAGGACTAACCCAGTGGCTCCTAAGCTGGCCTTGCTCTGCCCTAAAGGCAGGAGATGCTGCCCTGCGTGCATCCAGAGGGGTTGGGGACTCCCCCAGCAGGCAGAGAGGCCCTGGCTGCGCATCAGCCCCGTCACAGGTGAGGAAGGGAAGGGCTCGGCAGTGATTTCGGACGTAACCCCCAGACGCAGGGGCCACCACCCCAGCCCTCCCTCGTGCCGCCTCAGCTCCTCCCAGGGGACGGTGTCGGGAATTCCCTGCTGCCCTCTCCACCCTCACGGATCCGCGTCCCCGCGGGTGCTCGTCCATCGGGACCGTCCCAATCCGTGTGCTCTCGTCTGTGCTAGATCCGTGGATTTCCACACCTGTGGGAAGTGCTGGCGGTGCCAGGCATCTTACCCAGCCCCTCCCGCCACACCGCAGCCAGGATGGAAACCCCTCCTGCAAGTCCTAAACACACCAAATACCCAAAGGCCTTAAAGGGCAGAGCTGCCTCCTGGCCCGCGGGAGCGAGGGATGAAGGCAGGACTCGCCTTCCACGTCCCTCTCAGAGTTAGGGAACAGCTGGATGAGAACCCCGGACAAAAGGGAATTCGGTGCCGGTGTTAGCGGTGACTTGGGGTGGCAGCTGTTTGCTGAAGAGTTCAGGCAGCACAGAGATCGATGCCTCTCAAGCGAGGCCACTTAAAACTCCGCGTTACCGGGAGAACAGGCACTGGAAACATCCCCAGCTTTTTGTAGTTTGGTTCTCTTGAGGGTTTCTGGAAGAGGCGAAAATAAAACTCAGCCCAGAGCCATCCAAGAGCAAAGCCGAGCTGATTGTGGTGAGGAGGGAGGGAGGGAGGGAGGGAGGGAGAGGAGGAGCAATGGTCACTCAGTGCACGCCCAATCCCTTCCTGGGGCATCCTGGAGCATCCCACACACAGGAACTCCAAACTCCCTTCACATAAAAAGTCTTGGGACAAATAAATCACTAAATGGATCACGCAGTGCACCTATAAAGCCAGAGGAATGGGACTACCGGAACTCATTTTGCCCCGGTGCAGTCCAGGGCACTCAGGACAAATTTTTATTCTCCCCCCTTCCTCTCGAGCCCAGGGTTTGCAACCCACGAGTGACAAACCAATAATAAACGCCTGGCTGTGGAAGAGCAGCCCCAGCGCTGTGTCAGGTCCCGCCTGACAGGAACCTGCCTGGAATCTGGCCCGTCCAAAGCCCCTCTGGAACATATCGGTCCATCCGTCCATCCTGGTGGGTGTGTGGGGGGGGGCCCCTCCAGCTGATCCAGGGGCACCGGCTCACCTCGTTTGCCTTTGGGAGACTCTGACTTTTGAAAATGTGGGGGTTTTCTCCCGGATCCCCCGGCACCTGTAAAGGGATAAATCAGCTCGGCGGCGTGCCTGAAGCCGTCTGGCCGGACACATCGTCGGGGTTTTACCACTGGCATAAAGAAAACGATGAATTAGCCCGGATTTTCCACGTGGCTGCTGCCAGTGTGCCGGGGTTCGAGCGGGAATCCGGGGGCAATCCCCGTTTAACTCCACCCCGTTGTCCCAAAGCCAGGCTCTGCTCACACCCTGAGGGAGCAGCACCTACCTGAGCGTGGGGTTTTCCCGCTCCAGCTCAGCCACGGGGGAGCTGAGGAGCTTTGCTGCTCCTCTGCTCCCTAGCTGGTGACAACCATTAATCACCAGGCAGGGAGAATTCCACACGTGTCCTGCCCCCGGCCACCAGCAGGGATAGCTGGGACCTCTCCCGTGCCCCGTGCGAGCAGCAGCGATGCCCCTAAATACTCGGCCTCTGCTCTCCCCGGCTCGGTTTTAAGGTCAAGCAGCAGCTTTTCTCCTCGCCGTCAGCGCCTCACGGCCGCTGCAGTCAGCCATCAAACACACAATCAAATTAAATTAGCGCGCCTCGGGGTCTGCAGCCCGAGGCTTCCTGCCTCGGCCCGCGGGACGCCCGCCTCTGTCTGGGCTGCCGCTCAGCCACGGCACGATGCTTGTTCTGGCTCGGCCGTGTGCGAGGAGAGATTCAATCCGCCCCGCCTGGCTGCAGCGGGGGAGGCAGCAGCGGGGAAAAGCCACCCTCGACTCCTCCAGCGGCTGCCTTAGGGACCTTCGGGGATGGACACCGCGGCGGTGCTCCCAAATCTCTAGAACTATCCCGGCTACCTGCTCGGACACGTCGTTTGTCCGTATCACCGGATTTCAAGGAATAACTCCCACCACTCCAGGCTCCCTCCGCCTCCTGAGCCGCCCACGCTCAGGAGGCAATCGCAGTCAGAGCTGTGCCTGTGCCCCTTCAGACGCCACCCTACAACGACAAGGGTTCCACCTGCGTTTGTTTGGGATGACTTCAGCATCTCGGTACAGCTCCCGGGGGGCTCGAGAGGAACAAGGATCCCATTGTGCCGCCTGTGCCGCTCTCCGAGCCCATCAAAGCCAGCGCCAGCCTGGAGGAGCCCCGAGTCGAGATCCACTGGAAGAACTCCCAGCGCCCTCAGGAGGCTCTGACTCAGGTGCTCCAAGGAGGATAAGCCAGGCTGGCGGTGACAGGCTCCGTGTTCATCAGCGTTTGGAGGTGGAACAAGGAGTTCCGAGAGGCCGCAGAGGCGGTGAAACAGAAAAACACCACCAGCAAACCTGGACAGCGTCGTCTGTAACCGAGGGGGAAACGGGTGGAGAGGGCACCAAGTGCCTCCCAGATCTGCCCTGGAAACTCTGGGGTTAGGGAGGGTGAGAGCAGAGAAGGCACACAGGGAGCCGGGTTTGACCCAGCTTGGGCATGGAGCGGCTCCCAGGGAGGGAAAAACGGGAGCAGGGAGAACATCGGTCCAGCCCACACCCACAGAGGCACAGAGGAGGAACACAAAACAACACAGAGCAGCAGGGCAGGCGCCCCAGAGCAGCCTCCCGGGGGACCAGCACCTTCCTCAGGTGGCTCTGCGTCCAGAAAACTGCCTGGAAAGCCTCTTGTCCTTGGAACGCTCGCGTGGGGTCTCCAGCCAGCACCTGGGGAAGAGACAATTTCAACTGTTATTCCAAAGGGGGGACAGCAGTGCCAGCAGGAGAGGATGCAGCGAGCCACGGAGGCACGGGAGGAGCAGTCTTACTCCTTGAGCGGCGCCTGAGGAACCGAGGTTTGTGTTCCTGACAATTCCCAGCATCCACGGTGCAACAGAAGTCACTCCACGAGGCCATTCCCAGGCTCCGAGCAGGACGGATCTGAATTGCCACAGAGACGCCTTCCCTTCCCATCTGTGGCTCTGCACTTGGGAAATCCCCGCTCTCTCCTCATTAGGCACTTAATTGTGGCCAGAGCTCTCCCAAGGGTTCCCAGCCCCGAGCTGAAGCCGCTCCTGACTTCCCGATCAATTTCCTCCCCGGGAATGCCTTCCAAAGGGTGCCCGAGCGGCCCTGGGCGCGGCCCTGCTCTGCAGGGATCCGAGCCAGCTGCACCGGGAGATGGAGAGCGCTCACTGGCTCGGGCTCCAGCAACATGTTTTCCTGCAAGGAAAACCCAGACGAATTTAACGGTGATTTTTGCAGGTGTCCATCCCTGGAGATGCTCAAGGCCCGGTTTTGAGCACCTTCATTCTACTTGAGGCAGTTCCCACCTGCGAACTCTCCAGGATCACCCAGAGCTCCCCAGAAAGTTTCCAGCCAGGGGGGGAAAACCTGAGGTTAGGATCCACAGAGCCATGGCAATGGTGACACCGCTCGGAGCCGCTTAACGGAATAATATTTCCATCCACTGTAGATGAGAAAAGATAATTACTTTTGGGGTTTAAGAACCAAATGTGTTGATCCAAGTGTAATCTCGGTGTTTTAGCACCTGGTTATTACATCAGGAACACAAATGTCAACCGGGCTGCAGCAACCGGGCCGTCAGGAGGGGGAAGAGGAGACGTGTGACTGAAATCACACACTGGGGGAAGGTGCCACCAAGGGACTTCCGACTTGAGCTAATCAAGAATGTTCTCCTTCCCCGGAGCACTTTGGGAGCTGGGAGCTGGTGTTTTCCCTCAGGGATCCTTCTGGGCCCCTGGTTCTGGCCTCTTCTGTCGCCTCCGCAAGCCCAGCTGGGCCTGTTTGTCCCTCCTGTCCCAAACCTGCCCTGATGGACCCTGATGGCACGGGAGGGGTTTCCTTTCCAACCCAAACCACCCCAGAACTCGCAGCAGCAGCAGCCGTCCGTCCCCGAGGTGGCCTGGACAGCAATCCCCATCCTCCAGGAAGAGATCCCGATCCCAGAAGCATCCAGCGCCCGCTGGGACCCAGCGTGTGGCGTTGCCACGTGCGTGCTGCCAGCAGCCGGCTCGGATCATGGCGCTCCGCTGCCGAACAAAGGCCCTGCCTTGACTCCTCAGCCAAGTTGAGGTTCCCAGCAGGCTGATTATCCCCCCGTCCCTGAAGCACCCACCGCTGCACGGAATTTTATTAAATTGCCAGCACGGGCGGCCGCTCAAAGTTTGTGCGGCTCGACGCGATCGATGGCAGCGAAGCACGGGAAGAAAGGCAGGGGGAGGGGGGGACCCCTGTTTGTTAAAGGCTTTTTCTTCTCCCTTTTGAATAAAATGTCAACTCCATTATATAGATGTCAACTCCATTACCGCACCGCTCCTGTGGCAGCCTCACCGTGGAACTGTCTGCTAATAAAACAACTTCCTCGCAGGGGGAGCGGGGGGCAGGTTACCTGCCGGAGGTTCCAATCTGGCTAAGAAAATTCCTGTTTATCCCCGCAGGCACAAACACCACTTTCATTATCCCGGTGTCCTCGTCGCCTCTGTCGGCCCCCAGATAAAAACCCGCCTTTCATCCCGACGAGCCCGCGCTGGTCACGGGCCCATCCTTGTCAGAGAAGGCACAAAATGGGGAGAGCAGTGCCTGGTGTGCTGGGGAAAAAAAACCAAACCTGGATTAGAACCGTGGAATGGTTCGGGATTGAAGGCACCTGAACGAGCCCCTTGTTCCAGCAGTAGCAAACGTGGGGAAAGCAGAGGAGCAGCTTCCCCGGGGTCCTGCTCCAGGGGGATGAGCTGCCAAACCCTCCGAGGGGGGCCCTGGGGACAAATGCCCCCCCAAAAGCACCGAGATCTGCCCACAGGTGCAAGGCACCATAAGCACCACCCCGGGAGCGCTTCCAGTGAAGGCCCTGGAAGGGTTTGGCAGGTCTGTGGCCGGGGAGGTGGGGAAGCCCCTGGGCTTGGCCAGGCAGCGGCCGCGGGAGGCCGGGGCTCCTCCCTCGCTCTCAGGCCCGCTGGCTGCACACATCCCCGCGCAGGCAAAGATGAGCACGTATTTAGAAAAGAATAAAGAAACCCATTCCCCGACGGGAGTTGTTTAGATAATTGATTTCCCTTGGACTTAGGAGCACTAAATAACACCCGGCGAGCCGCCATCTCCCAGATAACCTTTTCCTTCAAATCTCTCTTCCAGAGGATTGCCCTTTGACAGAGGCACCTCTCGGAGTGCGGCTCCGGCAGGCTCGTAGGTAGGGCCTTGCCGAGGGAAGGCCGTGACGATCCCTCAAGCAATTATTTCTCCCCAGTATCCTTTGCATAGAGAGAGCTAATTAACTGCCTGCCGGGCTCTGCAGAGCCGCGGCGCAGAACGAGGCAGCGGCAGCACAAATGTCATAATTAATTAGCGGTTTAACGCCAGAACGAGCACGGCCGAGGTGCCGCCGGTATTCCAGCGGGGCGGGGCGCGGGCATTCCGTGGGCCAGGCACTGGGGGACAGCCGGCCTGGGCAGCAGCGGGAATGCCTTCATGGAAAGGGCGGTCAGGCCCTTTGGAAGTGCCCGGAGAGGTTTGGAGTCCCCATGCCTGGAGTGTCCAAGGAAGGGCTGGAGGTGGCGCTCAGTGCTCCGGGCTGGGGACGAGGTGGGACCGAGCACAGCTTGGACTCGATGGGCTGGGAGGGATTTTCCAGCCTCGGTGGTTCTGGGATCCACACCACAGAGCCCCAGGCTGCGGGAAGCTCAGCTGGAATCCCGGAGAAATGAGGAGTAGCCCGTCGCGTCCCCCTGTGGAGCTGGGCAGGGACAAGCCCGCGCCAGGCCGGGATCGTCCCCGTCCCGCCGCGGGGAGCGCCCAGCCCCAAGGCCCTGCTCTTTTCCAGGGACAACATCCATCCCAGCGCTCCCCATCCGTCGGCACCTTCCGCTGGCGTGGTTTTGGTGAGGATGGCCCCGCCGGTGGCCACGAGGCCGCTCCCGGCCCCTCCCACACCGCCCTCGCGGCAGGGACAGGGGTGTGCTTGGCACAGAGACCCGGAGCTGTCGCTCGCCTCCCACGGGCAGCAATTCCTTCCCCGGGGGTGGAAAAGGGGCCCAGCAGCACGGAGTCGCCAGCTTCCCCCTGCACCGAGGCAGGCAGAGCAGGGGTCGGGCCTGGGGCAAGCCCAGCACCAGCCCTGCCACACAAATTAAGAACAAACCAAACAAAACCGTCAAGGCTGGCTCCTGGCAAGAGCCAAACCCCGAGAACTCCCCGAGAAAACTCTCGGCCCCACCCTGGTTCCCTGAGCAGACGTTCCCAGCGCTGGCGGGCACTGGGAATTGTATCCCGCACACCTGGAGCCCAGCAGGGGACAGCTCCCCACGGGACACCTCAAACCCTGCCTCCGGAGCGGGGCAGATTCCTGCAGGAAAATAAGAGGGACGACTTAAAGGCATCCGTGCCTCCTCCCATCCTCGGCTCCCTCAGCTCCCACTCCCTTCCCCGTCCGCCCGCGGGAGACCTTCAGGAGAGAAAGAGCACAGCGAGGGACGAAGGCCCACAGCCCTGCATCCATTCGGGATGGCCCCGGAGCCAGCGCCGGGCTGTGCCGGGCGGGGAAGGCAGCGCCGCTGCCTGAGCCCGGTGTGGGCGATCGGAGCGCCGCTCCTGCCCCGCAGAGCCAACTCCATGGTGACAAACAGCGCCGGGGAGCCGTGACACCGGCGGGTCAGCGCCGGCACGGCAGCGCCGGCAGCGAACAATGAGCCGGAGCAGGAGCCCGGGCTGTGGGAAGAGGGATGGCCTTGAGCAGGAGAAAACGCGCGGCAGGCGGGAGAAGGTCCTTAACTTCAGCTTCCTCTTTCTTTAACCTAGAGAAGTCTTGCATTAACAGCATCTGGAAGAGGCCAGCACCTTTCCAACATCTGCTCGGGGGCTTTGTTCGGAGCGGGAAACTTCTCCGCTGCTTTTCCAGGAGGGCCGCGTTCCAGTACTTCAGCAACGGGATGTTTCCAGGGATTCTCCCTGACTCCTGCAGGCGAGAGCCCCAAAACTCGGTGGGCTCGGTTACGTCCATCAGTCGCGAGGGACCGCGCACCGCGGAGTTCTGCACGGGATGGAGCGGCCAGTTCCCGGCGCTGGGAAGGCATCAGCAGGACACCCATCCTGCCTGCCACGGCCCAGAGGGACTTTCCCTGTGGAGCAGCTTTGGATCCGGGCAAAGGTGGCTACAGCGACAGGGATTTCTGGGGAGGCAGCCTGGGAGGTGCCTCCCACCGCCGTGAGCTCATTTGAGAGCAGAACCACTCGTCTCCCTCTGGGTCACATCCTTCATAAATCCGCTTTAACCGACTCCTCCTGACCCGGTCTTGTTATTCCCAGCTCCGGCCATCCCCCACCCGGGATCTGGATCGCCTCCACACCAGGCCATCCCACAAACCACAGGATGCTGCGCTGCAGCTCCCCGGGTCCCTCCGTCACATTTCAAGGATGCCCACCCCGTTTTTCCCAGCCCTGCACGGGCTGGAGCTGCTGGCTGGACCCGGCAGGGCCAGGAGGAGTCGACATCTGCCTGTGGATGCTCTGGGAGGGCTGGAGAAGTCCAGGAGCATGAGGGGCCCTTGGCCAGGCCCTGTCTCGGGACGATCCCACAGCAGAACCTCAGCTCCCACAGGTTTATCCTGGGTTTATCCCACCTCTGCCATGTCTGGGCTCTGGCTCCTCCTGCTCCAGGGACAGGGAGCAAGCCCTGAAGCTGCTCCTCAGCTGCCACTGGCGGGGGGATAAACATCCCTAAATCCCAGCTGATCCCCATTTCACACCCCCAACTGCACCACCGGACCACCTCCCCTGGCTCTCCATATCCCTGGGAAGTGACACACTCCCTGTTCCCCTGTCGCGTCCTGCAGCCATCAGACACAACCCTGCTGCCCAGGGTTGCACAGAAAGGAGGGATGGATTTTTCCTCCAAAAGAGGGGATTCCTCCCCGCTTTGGTGCTCCAGGGCCCCGAGTGGCTGAGGTTACTCCTGACTGTACGCAGAGCATTGCTCTGACTTCAAAGGTCGTGGAGATTATCCTTCAGGAAGTCTCTCTACTTCATGACTTCCTCACACTGTGTCTAAACCTCACCCAAATGGAGGTTTCTCCGTCTTTTTAGTTTCCCTCTTTCCCAGGAAAACCCCTGTGCTTGTCTGGGGGCTTCGCGTGAATCCAGCTCTGCCAGGAAACCTCAGATAACCCTGGAAGTGCTCCACACCAGGTTGGACGGAGCCCTGGCAACCTAATCCAGTGCCGGCATCCTTTAGGTGCCTTCCACCCTGAACCAGGCGGGAACTCCACGGTGATCCCTCTGCCCACGCCGAGCGCAGCCCAGGCCAGGTACACCCCATGGGAAAACGTCTGCGTGCCGTGCGGACGGGCTCCCATTCCAGAGGCAAGAGCAGCACCTGGAGGGAATGTGAACCTGGGAATAACTCAGGAGCCCAGGTTTTCCCAGCGTTCCCTTGCCCACGCCGCAGCGACAGGGAAAGCTGGCCTTGCTATTCCCACAAATTAAACCAGGAAAACAACGTGGAAAAACGCAGCCCCAACAAAGGGAGGGGGGCAGTGGGCCCAGCACAAAGCAGCTGGCGGCACACGCCACTGCCAGCCGGGAGCAGGCAGGGATCAGGGATCCAGGCGCGGAGTGCTGCGGTGCCAGAGAAATATTTGGGCTCCCTTATCCGAGGAAAAGCTGGAGGAGATGCCACAGGAGTGTATTTTCTGCCGCCTCAATACTTAGGGAAACCTTAACAGCAGCTCTGGGATATTCTGCCTTCCTGCTGCCCGCGCTGGAACTGGCTCTGCTCCCATCCCAGCAACTTCTCCCAGCTGGGTCTGAGGACACAGGACGCTTACCTGGGGGCTCAGCAGCTGGAAACGTCCCCTTCCCCAGGCAGGGGGAAAGCTGGCTTGTCCCCGCTCCGCCCCCCGAGGCCCACGGGAAAACACGTCCATCCGGCAAGCAGGAATTCCCGGGAAGGGTGCGTGACACCCGACAAATATCTTTATTGGGGGGGGGGGGGGGGGGGGGAGGGAGTTATCCCAAAAAGCAGCGTAAGGAAAACCTGCAGGACAAGGATAAACATTATGTCATGACAGTCATCACCAGGGAAAGAGGGGCAGGGGACCCTGAGGGCGGACAGGGAGATAACAGGGAGATAACACCTCCCTAAACCTGACTTTAGGGTAGGCAACCCCCCCAAACCTGCCCCAAGCTCTCCTGGCGCGGCCGCGCCACCGCCAGGCACTCCTGCCGGGCACTCCTGCCGGGCACTCCTGCCGGGCATTCCCGCCGGGCATTCCCGCCGGGCATTCCTGCCGGGCATCCCAGCCCGCAGCTCCTCGGGAAGGGCTCGATTTCCCCTGGCGGGGGAGAGGCGGCGGCGGTGTCCCCGCGCCGGGTTAATTCCTCGCCTCGCCTGTGACCAGCCCATTCAGTGCCACTTCAGACTCCTAATTCCGGGCTTTGCGTGGAAATGGTTTTAGAGTGCGCTGGAAACCCCGGGTTCCTTTTCCAATCTCGCGACGTCTTTGGAAAGCAATTCCTTAAGCCTCCGCTCCCGAGCCCCTTTTAATCTCCGCAAATTATCGGTGAGAGCCGAATCGAGGCGAGCTGCCGCCGCAGAGCCTGCCGCCGAGCGTTTCGAGGAAACCATCGCTTTCGGGGCCAGAAATAAATTAGCATTTATACCGGGTTATTGAAAAACGCCCCCCCCGCCCCCCCCAAAAAATACCAGCCTCCGTCTCCGTGTCAATTGTGGCTCACCGGGGTCAACACCGCCGCCGCCGCCACCGGCGCGGGCTGGCGCGGCGAAGGACAAGTCGCGTGTGGAAATGGGCCCCAAATGTGTCATTATGATCAGGGAGACAAGCCGGGCTGGGAAATGACATCTGCACTCCTGGAAATAACATCTGCACGGCCCGCGAGCCGGGCGGCCTTCTGCGGAATGAGGGTAATCAGGGAGCGGGGGAAAATCACCCCCCAGAAATTAAAACCGAGGAGTTTGGCTCCTTGGCGCTTTGCTGCTGCCTTTCCTACGTCTTTTTGTTCTTTTTTTTTTTTTTTTTTTAAATTTGCTTTAAAACTACTTCACTTGGAATCCGCAGCTTGATCTTCCCAGGACAGGGAAGGAAGAATTCCTGTTTTGCACAGAACCTCCAGGTGATGCAGGGTTAAATCAGAAAAACATTCTATAAGCGACGAGGGTTTCAAATTGGGCTTTTTCTTTTTTCTTTTTTCTTTCTTTTTCTTTTTTTTTTTTTTTTTTTTTTGGTCAGACATCTGCCTCATCAAAAGGATCTTCTTTACACCCACCAACAAAACGAGGGGATGCTTTTATGCGACACTTTTTATCCCGAACATCACATTCCCGATGTGGGGAGAATTCTGGGGTGTTTTCGGTGCAAAATGGCCATGAGGGGTTTTGCTGGCTGCATTTCTACCAGCTCCCCTCGGGCTGTGCTTCCCCTTGGGCTCAGGCAGGGATGCAGGGATGCCTCTGCGCCCAGGGTAGGGGTGAGCGGTGTCCCAGTGGGCAGGGTCCTGGCTCAGCCCCCAGACCTGCCCCAGCCCTCAAGAGCCTGACCCATCCGCGTCGGCAGGGAAGCTCCACATCGCTCCTCCAGCAGGAGTCTGGGGCAGCCGTGGCGTTCGGGGTCCTTTTCCCCCGGCTCCCCCTTCCCGGGCTGCTGTCCCGGGGCACACTCGCTGGATTCTGCTCCCTGTGCCCCAGGTGCCCAGCGCAGCGTCCTGGGGTGTGAGCAGAGGCCGCAGGCTCTGGTGCTGCACCTGAACCCCTACAAACCCTTCCGCTTGTGCCACATGCCCAAATCCCGGCTTACAGGGCCGGTCTGACGCGAACAGGACCAGTCCCTCTCAGCCCTTTGCCTAACTCTGTCTGGTTTGTCCCCAAAGCAGCACCGAGGCCTCGGTGAGATGCCAGACTGCCCCAGGGGCTTGCAGGGAATCACCCCTACAGCACCGGGAGCGGCCTCTCCCTTCCCGGCGGGAAGCAGGGACACCACGCTCTGCCCATCCATCCAGACATCCATCCATGGGCACCGGGGGCTGTGCTGGGGGCCCGACCCCGGGCACAGAGCTGTGTCCCTCCCCGGAGTGCCCTGAGGGGCAGCGGTGTCCCCACCCGTGCTGCTCCCACAGGGATGGAGACGGGCTTTTTTTTTTTTTTTTTTTTTTTTTTTTTTTTTTTTTTTGAGCAGGGGAGGGGAAAAGAGGTGCCGGGAAAAGGGATGGAGGTGCCGGGAATTCTGCCCGAACGGTGGGAAGGTTGCAGCTGAACAGAACTGGCGGAAAGGGGGGATTCGGATGGCAGTGCGTGGGGATTCGGGACCCGTTTAACTCCTGAGCCTCGCCGGGCTCTCAGAGTTTCAGCGGGGAGCACAAACTTTGAAACGCAAAATTGTGCTCGCTCTGATCTTTCATATCCTATTTTTAACAATCACCACAGAGCTGCACGTGCCCTGCCCCCAGAAAGAACCGAAGAGATCAGGGAAAAGATAGGGTTTGAGAAGGGAAGGGACCAGCCCGGAGGGTGAGGGATAGCCCAGCTCCCCAAAACGGGCCTCAGCAAAACGGGGGAGCAAACACCGGGAGCAGCCCGGGAACGGCTGCCCGCTCTGCGGGGAGGCGCGGGTGCCGCTCACTGAACGCACCTAGAGTTTTATCAATTCCTGGGGAAGGCGCAGCCCCGCGGGATCCCCCGCGCGGCCCGGGCGCGGCCGGCTGCGCACCCAGCGCATCTCCCCGAGCACAGGCTCCGCCCGCCCCGTCGCGGCGGTGCCCGGCCCGGGGAGCCGGGGGCAGCTTCGGCCGCGGCGTCTGGCAGCGCCCCGGCCTCTCAGCCCGGCGGAGACCCCGCTCAGCCCCCGCGGCCCCGGGAGCGGCCCCGCGGCCGGGCCGGAGCCCCGCAGGCGCTGCCCCCGACGGGCGCAGGGTCCCGGGGCAGGAGCCCCGCGGCCGCTCCCCGGGGAGCCTTTCGTTGTGCCAAAACCAACGAGCGAACGACGAACGACCGCAGAAAGCCCCGAAACACAACCGCAAACGAAGCACCGGCCTTAAAGTGGCCCCGGTGTCGCGGGGGTCCCCGCCGGCCCCGCACCCCGCGGCGGCGGCTCCGAGGGGCCGGGGCCGGGCGGGAGCGGCGCAGCCCCGGGGCCCGGCCCGGAGAGGGGAGAGGGCTGCCCGGCTCCTGCCGTCGGGGCCGGGGCCGCCGCGCTGCCCCGGGACGCTCTGCCCGGGGGGTCGCCGCGCACCGTGGGGAGGGGATCGGGGGAACGGGCAGGTACTTACGGGCGAGGGCGGCGGGGCCGGGGCCGCTCGGAGCCGCTCCGGCGCTGCCCCCGGGGTGGCCGGGCTTAAGAGCCGTCGGACGGGCGCAGGACAATGGCCGGGAGGAGGGGGCCGGGGGGCGGCGGGAGGCGGGGAGGGGCCGGGGCCGCCCGCCGCCGCTCCGCCCCCCCGCGTCTGGCGTAAACCCGGCGCCGGGCTAAAAGAACCGGCGAGCTACCGGCGCCCGGGGCTGGTGGCCGCCGCCGCGGACGGCTCGGCGGTGCCGGCGGCAGCGCCCGGCCCGGCCCGCCCCGTCGCGTCCCGCCCCGCCGCGCCATGTCGCTGAGCCCCAAGCACACGACGCCCTTCTCGGTCACCGACATCCTCAGCCCGATGGAGGAGAGCTACAAGAAGTTCGGCGGCATGGACGGGGCGGGCGGGCTGGGCGCGCCCCTCGGGCCGTACCGCCAGGCGCCCGTGCCCGCCGCCGCCGCCGCCGCCGTCCCGCAGCACGTCCCCGCGGGCGCGGCCGCCTACCACATGCCCCACGGCGTCTCGCAGTTCCCGCACGGCGCCGTCGGGGGCTACTGCAACGGCGGGCTGGGCAACGTGGGCGAGCTGCCCGCCTACCCCGAGGGGATGCGGGGCGGCGCGGCGGCGGGCGGCGGCTGGTACGGGCCCGGCGGCGACCCCCGCTACTCCAGCAGTAAGTGCGGGCGCGGGGGGCGCGGCGGAGGGGGCGGCCGGGCGGGGGGAGAGCCGCGGCCCCGACGGGGCGGCCGCCGGCGCTGAGCCGCCCGTCCCGCTCAGTCTCCAGGTTCATGGGCCCGTCGGCGGGGATGAACGTGGCCGGGATGGGCGGCCTGAGCGGCATCGCCGAGGGCGCCAAGGGCATCGTGCCGCTGCACGCGGCGCCGCGGAGGAAGAGGAGGGTGCTCTTCTCGCAGGCGCAGGTCTACGAGCTGGAGCGGCGCTTCAAGCAGCAGAAGTACCTGTCGGCGCCGGAGCGGGAGCACCTGGCCAGCCTGATCCACCTCACCCCCACGCAGGTGAAGATCTGGTTCCAGAACCACCGCTACAAAATGAAGCGCCAGGCCAAGGACAAGGCGGCCGCCCAGCAGTTGCACCCCGACGGCGGCGGCGGCGGCGGCGGAGGCGGCGGCGGGCTGTGCCAGCAGCCCTCGCCGCGCCGCGTGGCCGTGCCGGTGCTGGTGAAGGACGGCAAACCCTGCCCGCCGCCGGGCAGCGGCACCCCGGGCCCCGGGCAGGCCGCCCCCGCGCCCCCCGCCGCCGCGCCCGCCGGGCACCCGCACCCCGGCTCGCTGGGGCAGGCGGCCGACCTGGAGGAGCTGTCGCCCAGCCCGCCGGCGCTGCACGGCCCCGTGGCCCCCCTGGCCCCCCTGGACTCGGCCGGCGTCGACTACAACGGCGGCATGGTCAGCCCCAACCTGCTCTACGGCAGGACGTGGTAATCGGTGCGTCCCGTGTGTCCCCCCGCCGCCACGACAGCCCCGCTCCTCCGGCACCGGACGCTCCCAGCCCCGACGGCCGCCCCGGCCCGGCCCGGTGCCCGCGGGGATCGCCGACGGCCGCCCCGCCCCCGGTCCCCTCCCGGCCTCCCTTCGGGTTTTTTTTTTTTAAGTCTCTCCGGTTTTTGGACAAGCGGCCCCGACGGCAGCGCCGAGTGCGTGCGTGCGAGCGCGAACGTGTGTGAGGGTGTCGGTGTGCGCGCGTGTCCGCGCCGCCGGGTCCCGTCCGCCCAGGGCTCCTCCCGACGGGCCGGGGGCAGCGCGGGGCTCCGCTCCGGCCCGGCCCCGCTCCCCGGCGGCAGCGGAGCCCGGGAGCCCCGGCGTGTGCCGCGGCAGACCCGCGCAGCGCCGCAATAAACCTTCCGAAGCGCCACTCATCTCGGCAGAATTAATTCCGGGGGGGTGCCCCCAAGTGCCATTCCCTTCTTATCCCCCTCGGAGGTAAACTGGGTCACAGCTCGAGGCGGGAGCCGTGGCAGGAGAGCGCCGGGGCGCCGGTGCTCGGATTTAAGGGGAAAAACTCCCTTTTTCTCCTTGTTGTTATTAAACACCGCTCAGTTACTGAACGTCCGTGTGCGGACGGGGCGCGCGGAGCCGCCGCGGCCCCCGGCCCTTGGCTCGGCTCCCGACGAGCTCGGAGACCTGCGGAGGCGAGCGGAGCCCGGGGATTCCCGGGGCTGGACCCCGCTTCCCGCCGGGATGGGGCCCCGCAGCGGCCGGGGCCGGAGGATGCGCCGCGCCGGAGCGGGGTTTATCCCCGCGCCGCTTCCCGAGGAAATCCCGCACGTCGGGAAACGCTCCTCGGGACTTTCCGGCAATTTTTCCTTCTTTTATTTTTATTTTTTATTTTAATTTTATTTTAAACAATAAAAGGAAGCCTTGTTCTCACGAGTCGGCTGCTTCGTTCTCGGTGCACGGACCGAGGGACAACCTCAAAATCCCCTTTTCTCCGCCGGCCTTTCGGCTGCCAAGCATTTAATTCCGCGCCCCCCCTCCGCCGCCTCTGCCAGGCTCCCCCATCCTTGGGGGACCCGCTGAACCCCAGCCCCGGCGGGGCTTCCCAGCGGCTCCCGGGCAGCGCCGGGCCCTGCTCCGCTCCCGGCTGTGCTGCGAGGGAACGATTCTGAGGCGGAAAATCGGGATTTGGGGCTCTGGGAGACCACGGACCCGCTCCCAGACCCCTTCCCGAGCCCCATGCGGGGGCCTGGAGGGGAAGGGGGTCCCCACCGCTCTCGGCAGATACCTCCTTCCCCTCCCGGCAGGTGCCACACGGGGACCCCCACGGCTGCCTGCCCTTTCCATGAGGGAGAATTTCTCCCTGCTGGCTCCCACGGGAAGCGGCTGGGGTGGGGCTGAGCCCGGCCTAGTGAGCGGTTTCCCCCTCCAACTCTGTTAGATCCAAGGGGATACGTCAGGCTCAGCTCCAGCTTGGGAAAAACAAAACCGTACCTGCAGCAGCCTCAGGAGCTCCACAGGGACGCTGTCTCAGGGTGACCCCCAGGCCCCGAGCAGAGCCCCAGGGCGGCGGGGGTGGTGCTCCCCGCTCAGGTCCTGCATCCCAGCCCTGCATCCCCACGGAGCCGAGGGAACGGAGCCCCCGGGCCAGCGTGCTGCTCCGGCATCGCTTCAAGGGTCCGAGCGGGCAGCGCAGCTCCCAGGGCCGAGCCTGGCTCCACTCGGGGTAGGACTGCAAGGGAGTGAAGGGCGGGGCAAAGGGCAGCCCGCAGGGATGAGCCTTTCCCACAGCAGCCCCCCCAAAATGTTTATCCAGACTTGTTTTCACGCCCCAAAAAAGGGGAGCGAGGGACAAAGCCACCGGCACCGCGGGTCCATCCGCCTTCGGAACGCAGCCGGCCCACCCCACTCCTTCCTCCAGCCCATTCCCCGTGAGAACTCACCCTCGCTGCTGGTTTTGCCCTGCTGGAAAAAGCAAATTGGCTCTTTTTGAGCCCCCTGCCTTTTCCCGGCCGAGGGAGAAGGCCGGCGGCTCCCAGCCCCGGGAACGCTGCATCACAATGAAGGATTCTGCTCCACCCTCAATCACTTGAAAATAACGAATCCAGGTTGATGATTTCTTCCTCCCGAGGTTACGCGCGGGGCTGTCTGGCTTCTCCCTCGCTGCTGGTGATTAACACCTGGGCGTTTGGAAGGAAGGGAGCACCGAGTCCTGCACCGAGGAGGAGTCAGGGTGAGAGCGGGGCCGGGAACTTTACTGATTTACACAGTTCCTGGATTTAATGGAAAAAGTCCAAAGGGAAAGCTGACCTGGATGCTCTCCTCTTTTTTTTTTTTTTAAATACCAAATAATGATTTTAAGTGCTGGGGTAGAGGCTGGGTGGAATTATTTTGCAAGGAATCAACAGGAATGTGTGCACGCAGGTAAAAGATAGGAACAGGCGCTGCAGGGGGTTGGAAATCAACCACGCGCCACCGCTCAGAATTTCAAAAGCCACTTTATAAAGCAAATAAAAATATTTACTGATTTGGTACACTTACACAGAAAACCCCTGGAAAGAGTGCTAAAAACGACTGGAACCTCTGCCCTTCGCAGCTATTTTAAATTAGGTACCAAATAGACAAATCCACGGCCGCCGCCTGGTTATGCCACGACAAAACCCACGCCAGGAACAGGCACGTGCTGGAGGAGTTCAAATGTTTTACTTCAGAGTCCGAAAAACCCCTTCTCTGCGGGGAACTGAAGGAAGCGTCTGACAAGGAGCAGCGAGGGCCGTGCCTTTCAGCGCCGCCGGCTGCCTGCTGGGTCTGCCCCGGGAGTTCATAAAATCCCATTTCTGGGCATTCTTTCCAACTCCGGCTCTGTTTTCAGGCTCTTGTGTGCGGAGTAGAGGACGTCTGGAGCTCAGAGTGGCAGGCAGCGCTCGGCACAGCTTGGGTCCGTGGTAGGGAGGACAAACACAGCGCTCCCACCTCGCCCCACGGCAGTCCGCTCTTTCCCGTCCCTCCCAAAAAATCATCCGTAAGAAATGGGCACATTTAAAACAGGCATCGGTTTAAAAACTACAGGGATGGCGCTCAACGACTTAGGTTTTTTTCCCCCCTCACCCCACAAATAATAGAAAGAACAAAAGCAAGAAGATTCGGACGTTTTCCATGTTTTTTAAAAAAATACCCAGGAGGCAGGAGCTAATTCCAGCTGTACCTTCCTGCGGGAGGTGGGAGCGGGTAGGGCCTCCCGGGGCCGTACGCCTGCAAACAAACAAACAAAAGCAAGCGTTTATTTTTGGGATTAGCAGCACAAGTAAACAAGTGGGGCGAGCTCGAGGCGCCACACGGAACGGGGACCAAACATCCTCCGCACGGAGGGGTGCCAGGGGCAGCGCTGAGCATCCCTCATCCGGCCGCGGAGTCTCCCGAGAACACGGGCTGGGGCTGGAAGCCCTGGAGCAGAGAGGAGCTGCGCAGCAGCGGCTCCGGAGTCCCAAACAAATCCACCCCCAGCCACCACCTGTGGCACCTCTGCTGCGCTCTGTCTGCAGCAAAGGGACAAGTGCTGGAGCCGGGGACAGACAGCGCTACGTGGGGCAGCTCACGCTCAGTACTTTCACACAGAAGTGCTCCAAGGGAAAACCAAAGCTGCATTTGTTGCAGAAGCGGCGTTTTCCAGCGCTCCTTCGCTTCCATAAGAGGCCAAAGAGACCCAAATCCCACCTTGGAAACGACTCCAAGTTAGCTGTGTATTTGCACTTTAATCCAGCCATTTGGTACATCAAGTATCCGGTGAAGAAATCCATTGGAAAATTTCAGAGCCCCCCCCCCCCAAAGCACATAAAATGATTTCCAAACCTGGTACATTGCAGAGACCAGCAAGTTAATTAAAGGTGGTGCACCAACACCAGCTACGGGCTTGGTTTGCTCTTTACTCGGGGTTTTTTTTGGTGTGGAGGGAAAAAGGGGCTTCCTTTCCTTTCTTTTAAAGAGAAATCCACCTTTATCCAGCCTGCGGCAGCCGAGATAACCACAGAAACCACGGAGCCGGCCAGCTGACCTGCCAGGGAGCCTCCTGCAGCCTGGCCATGCAGGGAAGGTTTGTTTCCAGGTTTGGTTGCCCAGTTAAAAAAGGAAACAAGTTGGCTGCATATCCCTTAAAAAACCCTTCCACACCAGCAGCAGGGAAGGACAGAGCGGAGGCCTGCGCGAGCTCTGGACGCTCCGCTGTGTGTTGCTCCAGGCTGGGACACAACTGCCCAACACCTGCAGCAGCCCAGCAAGTTTATTCTTTGGTTCTCTGGGAGAGCTGGGAGGCAGCAAAGCCCTGCTCCCGGGGAGCCCCCCAGATCCATGGCAGCTGCATTAATTTTGTGAGCACTCTGCGGCAGCACGTTTATTAACCTCTTTCAGACCATGTTCTGTATGCTGTAAAAAAAGAATTCAGAGGTGAAAGGGCCCAAAGATAATTATTTATGCTGCTACGTGTCACCACTTCCACTTGAATCCCTTTTCAAGGCTTTAAAGCTTTGAAATTTTCAGGCAGCAAGGCCGGATTCAATGATTAGGTTGGCATCCTAAACCCTTTCAGGTACCTTCTCATTTCACTCCAGCCGGGAGGAAATGATGACATCTGAAAGTTCATTTAAAAATAACAACAACAGAGCACGGCAACGAAGATTTAAAATTAACAGGGAGATAAACAGCACAACTGCAAAGGGAATTTTTTTAGGGAAGCAGATTCACTGGAGCCAAAAGACTTGTCTTTGATCGTGAACTCTTCATGCAGGTGAACAAAAATAAAAGGGTTGTCACCGGTGGGTTTCAGTGCCTCCTGCACCCGCAGGTGGGTCCAGGCCACCACCGGGGCAATTCTGTTCTGGGCAAGCCCACAGCGTGCCCCAGGCTGTGGATGTCCACAAGGCTCCTGGGCAGCTTTCCAAGCGGGAACTAACAGGGACACCCTCCCTGTGCCCCCAGGGCAAGCCCTGCGGGGAGACTGTTCCTGCTCCCCCTCACAATTCCAGCTGTTGGGCACCAGGATTTAAGGCTGGCAATGAACTGCTCTAAGCACAGATTCCTTTAGCAAGTGCACCCTGCCTGGGATGAAGGCAGAGCAGGGTGTGCCTCGGCAGACAGACTTTATCAAGTGTCCATTTCCCAGACTAATTAAACTCTGCCCAGGCTCCAGCGGCACAAAGATCCTCCCCTGATTTCTCCCCAGGAGCACGGCAGCCTGGATTAGTGCAATCAGGCATTTATTCCTCTGGCTCTGCGGTTTTGGGTGAACGTGTGCAGCACAAAATGAAAGATTTCTGAAATCTGACCCTATCAATGCACCTCACCCAACTTTAAAATGTATTTTAGAGCTCCACCGGCTGGGCCAAGGGTCAGGCCCCGTTATTTCCCTGTGATTGTAACCCACGTTGTTGAGCTCTGCCTGCAGCCAAAACCAGCGCTGGCAGGGTCTGTACTGGTGCTGCGCCATGTAACAACACATGGCTGGGTACCGGGCAGGCTGGGAGGAAGAAAAGTCCAAGTAGGAGTGACTAAAAAGTGCCTTGTCCTGAGCTGAATCAGGCCCCAGAAGAAGGCACATTTCCAACGGTTTGTGCCTTCCTTTGCGGACAAAAGATGGGGCAATGGGGCTGGCACCATCCTCCTCCTCCCTGGTAACCCGCCCACAGTCCTGACTTCCCCAAACAGCAGCAGAACTAGGAGTTCAACCTAGGTATCCGGAATTTATTTTAAATGAGCATTTAGCAGCGTGAGCACCTGGCAGTCTGGTAGGACAGGATACACAATTTGTGTTTTACTGGCATCGCACCCCCGCAGAAACTCCCTAGGCAAAGTCACCTGCTGCTTTCCAGCTGCACTTTCACTCTGTGGCATTCTCACAAACTGCTGACCAAGTCACCTGTAATGTTGGATGAGGTTCTCCCCTCACGCTCGCTTGTTTCCTTTTTAACCACAGAGAGCTATTTCCACGTGTTTATTCCTCTGGCTACGAAAATCCAACACTTGCATTAAGTACTTTTTTCGGCTCAGAGAAAGCCAGTAAACACTTGAGGGGAGAAATTTGGGAAGCTGTAAGGATGTACATTTTGAACACACCAGGGAGAACCCCAGAGGTACAGTGGGCAGACTTCCTTATGGGAAAGGAAGGCCGGTGGGAATACTTGCCTCAGGCTGCAGGAAGTGTGTGACCTGGGACCACGTTTGATGGGTGCTAATGAACACTGGTGGTGCAGTCTCGGCACGGGCCTTGCGCCAGGGGTACATCCAGAGGGGCTGGACAAGGCTGGGAAGTCCCCCATCCGTGTGTGTGGTGACACAGTGACACTAAAACCAGCCCAGGAGCGCCTTGCCATGCCACGCTCCCTTCTCCACAGCCACAGGAGAAGGAAGCCCTTCCTGGAAGGAGAATGCAGTGCACCCAGTGGGGCCCTGTTTTCCTACCTGTCTGCCCCTGTCCATGCGATCCTCGGGTCGCTGTGGGTATCCCATGGGTCCCAGCCCCTGGTACTGGGCCGGCTGGAACTGATTTGGGGATTGCAGCATGCGGTTCCAGGCAAGGAGAGGAGCGGCTCCGGCAGCCCTGTGCAAGGAAAGAAACACCACAGTGTGAACGCGGCTCCTGGAGAGAGTCCCACAGCACAGACCCAGGCCGGGATCTGTCTCAGAGCCGAGCACGGACGGCCACGGGCCAGAGGGAAACCGGGAGCAGGGAGTATCTTCCCGCATCCCCCTAAAGGCCGCTTTGCCGACCGCTTCTCCTTCGTCACAGCTTGAAAGCTGCACCGCCGCTGCACTGCACGCAGCAGAATTTTCCAATTCCCTGGAAGGCTTCCGTGCACCTTTTATCCCAGGGGCGGATTTGCCGATTCCAAAGGCTCCCCAGCACCCCAGGAGTAAACATGTGCCACACACGGGAGCCGGGGGCTTTCTTCTCTGAACGCCCAGACTCTTTCTGGGAGTCCATTCTTCCCAGTTAATTGCAGGTTGCAAATGAATTCTTACGGCGAGCGTTCGGAATCTAGGGTAGGGGCCTTGGCTGCTTTTTCCCATCCATTATTCTGCTCAATATGTCAGGAGGTCTGATCGGGAAGAAACCTTTTCAAGTTCTATTGATGCCGTTTTCAATTGACCACGGTGACCTAGCAACATAAGCACTAATTGGCACGGGCTGACTGACATTTGGTGTACAGTTTATATGGGAACGCGGATCCGACATCCATTATGGCCCAGTTTGCCATCCTGGATCACCCACAGCAAGAAATGCTTTCATTTCCTTCGAGTGCCCCTTCCAACATGACAATTAGAAAGCAACAGGTAGAACACGTCCAATGCTGTTTGATTCAAAATATTTAGGGAAATGCTGCGGCCGTGACCTGGTTGTTACAGCTGAGCACGGGGGAGGGACAATTCCTTAAAGGATCTGGAGCAGGTGGGTCCTGCAGGACAATATGATGTTGTGAGGGAAAAAACACAGAGAGTGGAGACAGTTAATCTTTCCTGAGCCCTGCTGAAGAGGGACTCTGATGAGCAGAGCAGGGCCAGCCTGGAGGGATATGGGGACAGCAGAGAGCAGAGGCTCTGCATCCCAGATTTGGGATGGCGAGCCCTGCATTCCAGGTTTACCTGCTGCACTGCACATCACTCTGTGCCTCTCCAGAGAGCCTCTGGCCAGCTGTGCTGGGTTTCAGCCCTGGAGACTCTCTACCGAGGCAGCCAGACTCCCACCAAACACCCCGTCAGCGCGGGGAGGTGTCCCGGCTCTCCTGGCCAGGATTCCCAGCCAGCGGCACTACAGCGGGGCAAGCGGAGCTGTGAGAGCCGAGGGAGAGGTGCTGGGAGGGGAAGGCCTTTAAACACACGTCCCAGCAGCTGGAGCAGAGGCTGAGCTGGAATCCAGACGGGCGGGCGGACGATGAAATGGACGAAAACGGGCATTTTGGATGCGAAGGCATTGTGGTGCCACAGCACAGCCTGCAAAGACAGCCGCTCCACCTGGGCACGGCAGGACCTGCAGAAGGAACCCCTGCTAAACTCTGGAAACAAGTAACTCCTTTCCTGTTTAGAAAAGCACTTTCCCACCTGATCAAAATGGACGTGCACAAAGGCTAAGCGGTGACAGCGGGCTCTGTGCTCTGCTCTCCACTCCAGAAGTGCACGACGTTCCCCAGACCCTCCCCAGAAGGGGCAATGCTGTAGTTACAGCTAAGAGCACTTCACGCTGAACACTCAAAATCGATCTCCCAAGTCCATACGTGGAATGAACTAAGCTCACACTTTGTTCATACTTGCTCCTTTTCATTAAGTGTTTTGAGTACTAACTTTTTTCCCCACATGATTCCTAGAAAACAGCAGAGTCTCCAGGAAAAACACACTGCTCAGCCATAAGGAAAACTACTGGGAATTACCTATATAGCCCCAGCTCTGGGGCTTTCACTAACAATCATTCTGCCTCTACAACAAGTGCTGGTGATAAATATGACTGAGGGTCACAGGCCAGCACTTCCTCCACGCCTGGAATGGGGAAGCTTGGCACAAATTTCATTTGACATTGATATTTATTTGGCACGGAGTTTTCAACTTTTAAAGTGCTGCTTAGTGAAAATTTGAGACATTTAACAAATCGAACACACCACCACTAATATCACTAACATCATTTGCTGTGAATCACCCTCAGGTGATTTAAATCACCACTGATTGGCGATTTAAACCACCCTCAGGTGGAGATCTGTACAAAAAAAGGAACTGTGCCACTTGGAACACCCCAGGAGCTCACACTGGCACAGTTACCCACAGAGTCAGGTAACTCACACACATTCAGCCAGGTCAGCTAAATTCAGGAGAATTTACACAGAAGAACATTCCCATCTTCGTGCCTCAGCCACTTTGGATGTCTCCTCTATGAACAGGTTAAGCAAAAGGGTTTGCTTTACCAGATGACACATTTCCACTGGCAAATCTCTCTCTGTAAACTCTGGACTGGCTCGAGAGCAGGAAAGGATCTCTGCAGTGCCCAGGAACATCAGGACAGCGGGGAGGGACCTCAAAATTCACTTTCCCTGCTGCACACCAAGGT
The DNA here is from genome assembly GCF_020740725.1 of Corvus hawaiiensis. NCBI lineage: Eukaryota > Metazoa > Chordata > Aves > Passeriformes > Corvidae > Corvus > Corvus hawaiiensis. Next base: position 120,830,407 of record NC_063215.1, read on the forward strand.
GCACCACTAGATTTAAAAGCAAGAAACCCTCCACAGGAGACAGGATTGGCTGGATTACGGAGAAGCAGCTTTACACTCCCGGCTGTTCCCCCCCAGGCCTGGGAAGGAAGAGCTGGTTTAGCCCCCGCTGCACCACTCCATCCCTGAAGCAGCACAAAGGCTCCAAGCCTTCCTGGCAGGGGGACAGGGCTCCTTGCTTATCCCTCGCTGATGTGGTGAATCTGGGATATCCCAGCGCCCTGCCAAGCCCCTCCGTCTGCCGGGGCTGGAGCAGGGCTGGCCTCTCCCTCAGTCAGTCCCTTCCCTGAGCAGAAATCCCTGGCTGCTCTGCCCCCGTGGTACCTACTGCTCCTGGAGCTGCAGCAGCAAGAGGGGGAGCAGCAGTTTGGGGAACCAGCAGCTCCCAGGGAACGAACGGGAAGCTCAAAATGCCTTCAACAGGTTCAGACGTTTTTTCCTGCACCAAGTGTCTCTGTGTTTAACCTTCTGCTTAAGTCTCTGCGCTTGCCTCTGTACAGAGGCTCAGCATCAGCTCTAAGCACGTTTGATCTGCTCCCCAAATCCAAAACCTTCCAAGAACACGGCAAAACTACTTATCCCCAGTGCTGGCAGAGCTTTTCATAAACCCTCCACGGTGTAACAAAGAGAAGGCGGTGACAAGTGACAGACCTGCAGCAGTCCTTCACAAATAAAAGTATATAAATTGGCTTTAATTAAGGGGTGGGAGTGGCAACTCCCATGGTCCAAGCAATATTAAAGTTTGCATTATGAATGCATCTTGCCTTACAATATTCCACACGGATGAGGCACAGGACAAGGGAGCCAGGCTTACTTCAGTGGGGATCAAGATGGTTGCCATGGAAAGTGACTGTGGAGAGCTCGCTAAATTCCCCCAAAGCCCGTATTTTCAATGGCGAAACATTTGCAAATAAACCCAAGGGAGAAAGGCTGCGCCTCAGAGCAGAAACTTCTCTCCCTGTCTCCCTCCCTCCCTCCCTCCTCCATAACCATAAAAATAAATGTCATTATTCATGGCTGCCACAGGTAGCCCGGGTTTATTGAGCCCACCCCACCGAAGGACACACACAAGCCATCAATGAGGGGACGCATGTAAAACATCCCTGATTATCAAACCATGTCACATTCCTTCTATTCGATGGCACTTATTGGGCTGCAGATTCCATAATCCTTCCCCGAGTCCCTTCTGCATTTAATTCAGTTCAGCCTTAAGTAGTTAAAGAAACTGTTTTCAGTGGCAACTAATAACTACTGACCTACAGTGACACTGCCCTACAATGGGCTTGTCAGGCCTGAAAAACTTGTACCAAAGAAGCTGATTAGGACTTCAAGAGGTTTGTAGCAAGAATCAATGGCTGGTCTGTGCTAATGCTGCGGCTGCGGCACAGGAATGATAAAAGTGGAACACCATTAGTTATGCCTCATTAAGCTCCACAGCCCTCCTAAAAAGAAATTTGTTTAGCCTGTCCAAAATCTAATGCAGTTTTAAGCTCTCTGTGTTCAATTTCATAGTACCTCAAAAGCTTCAATAAGATAAAGGCCAAAGAACCAAGAACGGTACCAAAGCACCAACAGTAAAGTTAATTTTGAAGCCGAGTTTTAATGGAAAGTGTTTTTCCCTCGTCTTTTTTAATACAAAGTACTCGAGCCTTTTAAAGGGTGAACACCACGGAGTGGGCTCTCAAAACTTCAATAAATCACGGACATTAATTAACTCAAAAAACCTGCCGCGCAGCATCGTTTCCACAATTTTAAACCACAATATTCCAAACAAAGGAGGGAAAACCAAACACTGGCAAGGCTGGCAGAGCCCAATCCACCCTCCCGGGCACGTTTCCCGTCCCTCCTGCCTTACCTTTGCGGCGTCTGCTGGAACAAGGGCGTGGGACCTCGCCAGGACTCCTGGGGTCGAAGATCTGGAGGGCGAAACGAGACGGCCAAATAAGAGAGAGCAAGAACAGCTCAAGAGCTGTGCCCCGCTCCTCTGCGTGCCCCAGAGCTGCTGTTGGGAAGCCAGAACAGGAGAGCTCAGACTGGACGTGCAAGCGCAAACACGCCCCAAGTCACGGCTTCCTGCTGCCGCCTTGGACAGAGTCCTGCTGCCCGCCGAGAAAAGGCAACTTTTTCAGCTTTAGCACGTCCAATAAGCTTCATAATAGAGAATTACAAATTTTAATTGCCAGAGCTAGCATTGGTTAGAGCTTAGATGCTGCCCAGGTGCCTCCTCTTGAATTTTTGAAGATGCAAAACCTTGTCTGTCACCCTAACAACTCCATTTAATATCTGTATCTCTCAGCAGTGCGTTCATCGGTACATTAAAAATACGCACCCAGCACTGTGTCGCCCCTGGACAAGTGTTTGTGACCAACAACGATGTCAAAGCCAAAACACAGGCGGGCCGGTTTCCCTCTGACTTGGCTGAATTATTCCGTAAAGGCAAGTAAAACAATGGCCAGAGCATGGAATAACGTCGGCGGTTCTGCCTTACTCACAGTTTAAGTAAGTACAGTTCTACTTAGGATGCAAAAGACAAAGAATTCATTAAAATGAAATATAAATACATTATCACCAGAGATAGTAAAGGTGCATTTAAAAGTTAACGTGGCCAGTGATAATACCCTAATAAAAACCTATTAATGATGTCTCAGATAATGGAATCAGACTGAATTAAGCCTTTCTGGGTAAAACCTTGGCCAGAGCCCCAGCGCTGGCGTGCGGGAGACCACCCACTCGTCCATTGTTTGTGCCACCCAAACCAGCCCTGCACAAAGGCGAGGCAGGACCAACATTGCTTTAACAGGGCCCGCAATTAAACGCTTGTTGTCCTTCTAAATAACCTGGTCAGCAAACAGGATAAAAGCAGCAGCTCCTCAATAGCACCCAGGCAGCCCCCAGCACTCGGGGCCAGCGTCAATCAAAAGCTCCAGTTTCACTGACACTTTTGATGGCTTTCAATGGCCTTCAAGTGTGACCTAATTCCAACAGCTGGTTCCAGCAGCTGGATAATGGCCGGCACACGGACACACTCTGTTTCTGATAATTTCCAAGTTTCACAGGCAGCAGCAGCACGGAAACACAGGCAGCATCCTGCTTCCAGACCCTCCCTCTCCATGCGAGCAAGGGCCCAGCTCTCCTGCTGTAACCACACCTTTCTGCAGCTCAGTTTAAGCGAGGCTTCGTGGAAACATCATCAAAACATTTAAAGCCCCCTTATTACTATTCATTTGTGCGGCTGACAGAACAACCTTGGAGGGAGAGAGTCTGGAGCGGTGAATTGCACTTCAGAAAGGTACAAAGTGGGAGAAGGAATGACAATTAACATTTTCTTTAGGCTGCAAAACATAGGCATTTCCTAGAGCTATAAGGCCAAAGAAACTGCCTCCTCCAGCAGCTCCTCAAGCAATAATTTATCTAATCAGGGTGGCAATCAAAGAGGAGATTTCGTGTTTACTGATTGCACTAATCAAAACCACTTTTCCAACGCAGCTAATTGACAAGTTTACTGCCTGCCACGCGAGTCATAAATCAGATGTCCTGTGCTGCAGGAGCCAAACCCGCCATTCCCAGAGCGCTGCCACCCCGCACTTGACTCCCCAAGTTATCAGCGCAGACAATTATTCATCAGCTGAAAATTGGCACGTCCAAGGCAAATCAGGGAGCACCGGCGAGGAACACCCCCAGACGGCTCCCGAGGAGGAGGTGGCTCCTGGCCTGACCGCGTCGCCCTTCCGGAGGCTGATTTCACCGCAGCGTGCGTAGAAAAATACCACACGCCCCGGGGAAAGTTGCTCTGCGTCAGTGCCACTGAACGTGGGGGATTTTGACCACATCAGCTGTGGTTTTTTGGGGATGTGTGGGCTCCGGATGCTTCCCAGTCCAGCCACGCCACAACAGCGGCTCTCTGGCAACAGTACAGCTGATGAACACAACTCGGACACAGGAGACAACACCGCACTATCCAAGAGGCCTTCCTGTTTCTTCTAACTCGATTTTCTAGCTGAAGGTGCCTGTGCTTTGATGGAGACACTTGGGGGCTGAACAGGGGGGACTGCAAAAGGCAACAGGCTGTCCTGCCAGACCTAGGAACACCTTTGGGGTCCAGGCAGAATGCTGTCAGGGGGAAACCGGCCCAAGTGCTTGTGAATTCCCAAACACACCTGCGCAGGCAGATCGCTCCCACTCAGCAAGAGCCTCCCTGCAGCCAGGTTTGGGGAGTTGCTGACACTCCTCACCTTCACAGGCCTGCTGGGCACCAGACCCATGCAAACCGTAACCCAGGATGTGTTACAGTCTTGGGGCAGGTGAACATCCAAAAGGCTGATCCCAGCAGAAATCTGGGGCCATGCCACCTGGAGGTGTTCTCCTAACACGGGTTTAAGCAGGTCTGACTCTGCCTGGTAAAAGAGGAGCTGAGGCACATGTGGTTCACTCGGCACTGACAGTCCCAGTTGGGCCGGGCTGGGGCCTGACCCTCCTGCCAGGCAGCAGGATGGGTTTGGGGAATGGCTCTAGGGAGCTACGCAGCCCTCAGGCAGTTGGATCCATCCTCCTGATGGACATGAGCTGTTCTCAGCCTCAAGTAATGAGGCACTGAAAGAATCTCCAAATTCTGTGTCAAGCTCTGCCGTAATCAGTTGCAAAGATTTCACATGGCAGTCCACGCAAATGAGAAGTTAGTTAGAGTGTAAGTCCAGTCTCCTGGGACAGCTTGGCGTCTCAGCAGAAGAGGAGGAGGAACACAACCCAGTGAAGTGGCAGAGACCACGTCTGCAGCGTGCAGCGCTGCGGTGTCCCTGCAAGCAGCACGCCGGGAAGTGGCTCCGGGGAGCGCGGCCCTGTGCAGTGAAGGAGCCTCCATGAGGCGGCTCCACCTGGCTCCTCTCCCTGCTGCTCCAGACAACAGCAGGACAGCAACCTCTGCCCCGTGGAAAAAGCAGCACAACGAGGAGGGAAGAAGAGCCCAACCAATTGCTCTGAGGTTTGCCAGGCACACCTGCAGAACACGGCTGCGGCGCTCTGAAGGGGAAGGAGGCGTGCGCCAAGGAAAGCCACCTGACAGTCTTCCGAGGCCACCAGATGGACTGGGGTTTCTCATCCACCAGCGGCTCCGAACCTCCTCAGTTTGAGCCAGACAATGGCACTGGGGGGCATTTGCCTGCAGAGTGCTGCCTGTTCAGCACAAGGGGCTCGGGAGCCACGGGGACGAGAGCTCGGGAAGCGCCTCGCGGGCAGGATCGGCTCCAGGGACGTGGGACAGACAGAGCAGTTTGGAGCGTTTCCCACAGCGCACCAGGACTCGGCAGGAACAGCAGCACGGGGACTGCTGAGCTCCTCAAAACCTCCCCAAACCCACATAAATACTCTCTTTTTGGAGATGAATTTGAAACTGCAATGCCTGACTGGCGGTTCTGCCTTCCCATTCCCCATGTTCTCCTCTCCACAGCGTATTGAACCACAGATAAATAAGTGAAATACATATAGATCACGTTTAGACCAACCCAGCTGTGAGAAGCAGGAAGCAGAGCCCACTTACTTGAGAGCAGTTTGGGGATCTGCTGCTGCCCGCCCATGAGGGGCCTGGCGTAGGGGCTGCCGTAAGCTCCGAGCGGCACGGCGTTGGGATACATGCCTGGCATGCCCCGGTCCCTCGGCATCGTGTGGCTGTCAGGGGAAGAAATGGCAAGGGAGCAGGTCAGGATGCCGTGGTGATTCCATCTCCCAGCACAGCTGCCTCCCAGCCCATCCCACGGCCCAGGGATGCACCGGTGGATCGGGGCCCAGGCGCGTCCCGACACACACAGGCCTTGGGAGCTGCTCCCAGGGAAATGCTTGGGTTTCCAACGCCACAGCTGTGCCTTTTATTGTGACTGTGACGTGCAAGAGGGTTCTCAAGTGCAGCCCCAGGACAGCCCCGCTTCTCCTTCCTAAAAGGAGGTGCTTTTCCTTCTTGCAGCTCCTCCAGAGGCATAAGATGAAGAAGGTATTTTCTCTTCCTAAGGAGACACTCCAGAGTCTAACTTTATTTGCCAGTATTACAGTCTCCTTTAGAACATTCCCTTCTCTGGCTTTGATAAATGCACGGCTCCTTGCACTCTCCGGTCTGGAAACCCATTTCATTTCTGAAGCTTCTTCGTTTTTAAAAGCATAAAAGACATTCCTGTCTTCATTACCAGTCTTAATTATCATTTGTGCACAATATCCTCATTGTACCCTCTAGGAAGTATTCATCAAACAAGCTTTAAAAACCTAAAACAGCAGGAAAGTGAGCTAGAAATATTTAGGGGGCGGGGGGGGAAATATCAAGAAGCAAGCAAGGCATTCCTGCAAAACCCTTCAGTTTTCAGCAATACTGAATTCAAATATCCCACCCTGAGGTGTCCAACATGGAAAAACCAGCACCTAAGCTCGGACACTCCAGGCCCGTCCCTTTCCTGCTTGAATTTAAAAAGGAACGAGGAGGGCAGTCCCCCCAGCAAGGCAGCGGTCACCCCACAGCCTTACCCCAAGGTTCTGAACGCCGACTGGTCCAAGTGCACTGGTTTCCTGTCCCTGTTGAAGCCAAGCTGCGGCCTCCAAGGCCTGCCATCACTGTTGGTTTTTTCCCAGTCTCCTGGCTTCAGAACGGGAGCAGGTTTCCTTAACAATAACAACAGTTCCATAAGCACTCACCAGGAGCAAACAGTCAGAGCAATAAATCAGACTGGAATGACTCGAAAGCTGGCAGCTGACACTTACTTTGCCCCAGGTAACACGGTAGCCTTGAAAACAAAGTCTTCAGCAAACTGTGGGTCTTTGAAGGAGATGCTAGAAGAAAGTATTTGAGGGTTAGGTTCACTGGATAACAAGGACAAAGTGAAACAGTAATCGCTGCTTTATCACCAGGAAAGCTAGAAGCAAAGAGATGAGCAGAATAACCTCACTCTTCCAGCTGGAATTCATGGTTTCCAGGACCAAGAAAGAACGAGGCTACAAGGAAAGAGAGTAATGGCTCCCTGGAAAGTTCAGCCTAAGATGAAGAGCAGCATCCTGACTACTCATATACCATCTCCAAAGACAGGGAGAAAAATCCTGGGGACAGAGAGGCAGGGAGAAGCACAGAACAATTCCAGCCTCCTGACAGCGGCAGATGGAACAGCTGAACCCTTCCTTTAACTCATCACTGCCAGTAACAACACCCCCATTTAGGACATCCTTCCTACAGCGTCCTGACATGGCACGACTCGGCATTTCTTACCGCCTCTGCACGGCCGTTCTGCTTGAACCAAGCCGTGCCTCTGGAGATAAAAATGACACAGGTTTTCAGGGCTCTGAGTGCTGCATGCTGTGCACCCTCACATCAAAGCCCAGAGTTTACTGACCTGACTGCAGAGTTCTGCGTAAGGTCCCGCAGCATGGGAACAGGAGACTCCACCACCCTGGCCAAGAGAAAAACCTCTGTCAGAACACCATGTAACGCATTTCTCACCATCTGCTGCTCTGCCAAGTGAGCCTGCAAAACACTTATTCCAAAGTTAACTTGCCCTTCCCCTAAACCAAGTGCTTCCGCAAGCACCGGAGCGACCGAATCCTTGTTCCGTGATGCCGCTTGTTTCGCAGCTGCTGTGTGGGGATTCTCTAGGGTCTGTCTAGGGAAGGCAATGCCAGAAGAGGTTTCTTGTTCCTGTTCCCTCCAAGAACAACTCTGACTCGCTGGTATTCTTTCACAACCATGACAAGAACAGAGAAATGCCTATTAGTGGGACCTGGGGTACATTTTCTGTCCGACCAAGCCAGTGTTTGTGCACTTAACAAAAACGAGGCACTGAACAGCTGCTTGTGCCTCTGGGCACGGTCAGAGAAACGAGCGTGTGCCCTACAAGGTGAAGGTTACACTGATCATTCCTCAAACTGGATGCATTCTCTAGAAAACTAAAAATATGGGTATTCTTCGTACAGCTGGGAACAGCCCTGATTTTAGTGCTACAGCCTAAACTGACACGGACAAAATATATCTAAGCTATCACTACCTGGATTTTTCTCTCACGTAATGCAGGTTGGCATATAAAAAGCCGAGTTTTGGGGTTTTTAGGCAATGTGCACTAACGGGGAGTCACATCAGCCCACATGAGCATCCACACAAAAGCAGAGAAGCCAAACAAGGCCACAGAGCACTACTACTTTTATTACCCAGGCCTTGTTTACCTCATTAAAACAATAACTAAACACCGAAAAATCTGACTTCCACTGGCAAAACGACAAACAAACAAAGACTCCTCAGCAAATAAACAAATGCACTGGCGTGTTCAAAAGACATCTGGGGCTGCTTTAAAAGCCGAGTTGTGAGGTTAAAAGAATGGGATCGTAGAAGGAGAGTTTCACTGTTTTGCTGGGGGTCTCCCCCATGCTGGAGGTAACACAGGCCTGCTGTGAACCCTCGGAACTACGCACGCGGCCTCGGCAGGAGCTTTCATTCACCCCTCGTGGGCACACAAATATTTCTACGGCCCTAAGTGCAGGCCAGGTCCTTGAGCAGCAGGAACCCACCCCGCAGGCCACACTCACTGATCCGGGAGGACGGCGTTGTCGTTCAGCGTGAGCTTTCCCTGGATCCCGTGGCACAGCTCCGGCGGGATATCCACTGCCTGCGGAGAAGGGAGTTCTCCAGCTGAAGCACTTCACCACCCCTCCCACCTGACCATTTCCACCGAGCAACAAGTGCAACCCACCTCTGTGTTTTTGGTCTTGTACTGTTCCACAATGAAGTCACAGAGCGGATGGTGCTTCCCAACAAAGAGAACGTCACCGCCAAGGCTGTTCCTTCTGCCTGGAAAAATGATGGGCATGGGGCAGGAGTTCAGAGGGAAGGAAAGAAGGAACGCAGCAAACCAGCAACCACTGCCCTGGTGACACCTCCACAAAAGCAGAGTTTCACTGTGATTTAGGAGGAAGCTTTGAATGCTCCTTGAGAGTGTAGGAAAGACAATGTCTGCCCGGAGTGGGACGTGCCTGGTCACAAGGACAGCTGGCAGGCAGTAAAATAATAGGAATCTTGTGTTCAGTGGGGAAATGCTGAGTTTAGAACAGAGGAACACTGCAGATACAGACAGAACTGACAAAACCCAGCCCCAAACCCCACACATCTCCCACAGTTTACCCCCAAGAACCAGATGTTATTTCTGCACACAGAGAAACAAATGCTGGCCTTTATAAGCTGAACCAGAGTTACAAAAGCAAATCCACTGAGGATCCCTCCAACTACCAGCAGCACCCATGAGGAAGAGTCCCAACCAAACATCGAGTGCACCTTGTTCATTTAGGGTGAAATACATAGGTGGCAACGAAACACCCCAATGCTTCAACAAAACACCCCAATGCTTCAACAAAACACCCCAGTTCTTTAACAAAGCACCCCAATTCTTACTCTCTTCAGGAGTGAGGTCAGGGTACACTTCCTCCAGGGCAGCTCTGAGGCGCCGCTCATCCACAAAGGGCAACAACGCCACACCTGGGAAAACCAAACCAGTGTTCTCTCATGCTTGTTGGAAAAACCCAGAAGAACCCCAAAAACAGACACCAGGATGGCGCACTCTGGTAGGTTTCCTGAGCCAAGAAACAGCTACAGCAGAGTGATTCTGATTCAAATTGCACTTTTGCTTCAGAAATCAGATCTTTCTGTGCCTTTATTCACAAAAAACCTGTTGCCCTCAAACTGAAAACCTAAAATTTTACCTGCAGTGTAAATGACACCCAGCCAGAGAATCTGGCAGACCTTGAAAATTAACCTTCTCTAAAGAAAGGAAAAGCTGCATAGATGCTGTAGTTCTTTTCTCCATTCCTTGTGTGCTCCAAAATATTTCTATATTCCTCAAAGCATTTTTGGCACAGTACTAATGAGCCACTGATTGAGCAGAACAAGATCCATTAATTAAATGCAAAGGAGACAAAAGACAATTACACACTGAGTCTCCTGAAAACAGAAGAATGATTAATCTAGTTCAGGACAAATTAACAAATCTAGAGTAACTGCAGAAATTACCAATAATCATTGCCAAACTCCAAAACCAGGTACCGAACTGTAATTTGCTCTTCATGCTGATTTTTTTCTTTTTCCAAAATACACCTGCTGTAAAATGCTTGTCCCCACAACAAGTAACACAAGTTACCTTTGCGACTCGCTGCAGTGTTTTCTCACTGAGATGATTTTCCAATTTCTCTTTATTTTTAAAGGTTTTTAAGACTAATGTCTAAGAATTAAAAAAAAAAAAAAAAGAGCTGAAATTTCACCTTGCCAAGCGTACTTCTTCCCATTCAAATCGATAGCAAAATCTTCAGGGTAGAAGTCAATGATGCTTGATTCCTAGAGTTGAGAAAGCAAAAATCACCTTTAAAGCCAACTCTGGCACGGGTTCAGAATGTCACGTGGTGCCAAACACAAAGATCTCTGATAACAGAAACGTCTTTCATTAAGTGCCATCTAAGCCCAAAGCGAGGAGGTCGGGCATTTGCGTTACTCAGAGATTTAAAATAAGGAATTAGGGAGGAGAGAGTAATTAGGATAAGAAGGAGAGCTAATTAGGATAAGTTATGTGCTCCCCAACTAAGTTTTGGAAGGTTTCTGTGAGAAACGAGACCATCTGAAGTGTAAGAGAGCTGGGAAATGTCATCTGAATTCCAAGAAATCACTTCTAAGGATTTCTGAAGAACCACTGCCACCTACCAAACCCCTGCCCTCCCGGTCTGCAGCATTTTCTCTGCCTGAAGTGAGAAGCAGCAGGCCACGTTCACACCAGTGCAAGATGACCTGAGCTTCCAGATAGGAATACAAGGTGGATTCTCACCGGGTCTGTCATGAGCTTCCTCCACGTCGGCGGCAGAAAATTCCCACTGGCGGCCGGGAACACCCCCATCAGCTGTTCAAGAGGCTTGAACTGTTGAAAGCAGACAAGCAGATGTGGGACACTTCTAATGGGAGGGTAAATCAGCAGTGAACGAACGGATAAACCAAGAGCCCTACCGGTTTGGAGCCCTTCTCAAAGTCTGAGGGCATGTCTGCAATTCCCTCGAAGTCCGAGGCAAAGGGAGCGTAGTGGAAAGGGTAATACCAGTTCCAGGATGCACAGCCCTGGGGCAGGGAGGGGAGAAGACACAAAATCAGGCACAGCAGCAAACTCAAACCATGCAGGCCGGTCACCAAACATGACCAAAGGGCAGGGAGCAGTACTGTCCTGGCAGCACCCAGCTTGCAGCACACAGCAAAATCCCGCTGCTAACCCGGGGCGGCGTGGGGGAGCAGAGACACCCAGCATCTGCCGCAGGCTGAAAAGCATCCTGGTTCTAACTGGTGCTTCCCTCCCCAGGACCAGCACTAGCGCACACTTGGAGCAGCACTCTGCTCTTCCCCTTCTGTTCTCCTGCCTTGAGCAGTGGGGAATACACAGCGTGTCCTCAGGAAGGAGAAAATCAAGCAAACTCAGAACACACCAGAACACCATGCACCTCGTAAAGGAAACGTGGCTCCAGGAGGTCTAAGTCAAGCTTTCACCTCCTCAGCTATTTTTCTTAGCAGCACCACTTGAAACAAAAGCCCACTACTATTCTGACTTCCAGTTCTGAACAATTAAATGTCAACGAGGCTCCTCCAGTGATATTTTTGGTACAAAATTACAGCGCCTATAATTATTCGCTGCAGTCCTTCAGACAGGCTCCAAATGTTTCAAAAGCCAGGTGGATTGCCTTCATTCTTTTTTCCCCTTTTTTCTCCCCCCTCTCCAAACAGATGTTCCCACTAGTGGGACATGCCCTGCATCATCAGCTTTCTGTAGGAATGGAAAGGCACGTGATGTATTCTGGCACAACTTTTACAGACAGCCAGCAGCAGTTATTGGAGTCAGTTTTTACTGTGGTGAAAAGAAAAAAAGCCAAACAAAGACCCTCGAGCAACCCTATTTTGGAGCTCCCCCAGCCCAGTGGCTTCCTAACACAGCCCCATGCGGAAGCTCCGAGTTCCTGCTGAGACAGACAAACTGCACAGGCTGGAGCACATTGTGCTCCCAGGTCACACAGCCAATCTGACTCTGCCTTCAGGGCACGGAGCTCCTTATTAGCCATCAGTGCGACAAAACCCCACCACGGCCCACTAATCTCTTGCCAATCTGACATCTCAATTATCAAAAGATTTAAATCGGATCCAGATTACTTCAGTCGCAACACACTTCATGGAACAGCATTACAATCCACGGAGGAGACTGACAACTCTGTCCCTTGCAAATTCTTACTGGCATTTCACATTTCACAGGCTTTGTCCTTTGTTCCCTCATTTAGTCACCTGCAATGTCACTGTTTCTGGGAAAGGGAAAACAGCAGCAGTTCTTGCTGCACCAACAAGTGGTGGGGCACTTGATGGGAGAACTGAATCCCAGAACCATCGAGGCTGGAAAAGAGAGACTCTGAGACCAGAGTCCAACCTGTGACCAATCACCACTCTGTCAACCAGATCAGAGCAGTGTGTGCCACGTCCAGCTGCTCCTTCAGCAGCTCCAGGGACAGTGAAACTGCATTCGAACCCCCAGAGTCAAACAGAATTGGGCACACATTTATTTCACATCTCCAACAAAACCCCATGGCTTTTCCAAGACCGAAACAAAATCAGACAACAATCTCTGGGGTACCTGATAGTAGTATCTGAGAACCCAGCAAAGCCCTTCCACGTAGGACTGCACAACCTTGCGACGGAATTTCTCATCTGACGCGTCCACGTCGAATTTGTTTTTGTAGTAGCGCTGCTTCCAACCGGTTTCCCACAACCTGCAACACAACCAGGCACGGATAACACGTTTCCATGGATGGACACCTTAACAGATGCACATCTGCAGGTCTGAATTACAATGTAAGACCAAGCCCCTTGCTACTTCAGTTGCCATTTGTATACAGTTTGAATGAATGCAGAAAAAGTGATGCTCAGCAGCAACAGAATAAAATGTGACTGTTGGCAGAACTGACAGTGTTTTCCCGCTACTCCAAATACAAAGGCAAGCAAATCAGTAATAATAATGTCCGTGTTCTGCTGCTGCTTGGACAAGCTGTGACTACCAGAGGCACTTCTGCAGCTCAGCGCCCTGTGCTTGCTGCCTCACATCAGATGAGCTCCCTTTCGCCCAGGATTTTCAGTCTCTCAGGCCAGAGATGGACGCTGGGATCACAGCAGCCACCTCGGCCACGGCTCGTCCTTCCTTCACACAGCTCCCCCTCACGTCTGTCCACAGATGGGGCAGGGAGAACAAACACTTGTTCCTCGTTCACACAGGGGCACCTGCACCCTGCAGCTCTGCTGTATCACGTCAGCAAAGAACCAAACTGGTTAAACCACATAATCCCTTAATAACGATTTGTTTTCTTAAACAGACTTCTGTTCCAAACAACTCCAAGAGGTCACCTCAAGCTGGCACTGGTCAGACACTCCCAGAGCCCTAACTCCTGTGTGTGGAGCTGCAGGAGAGAGCCATGAGCTCGTCATGCTTCCTTACGGGATGCGCATCCCCTTGGCTCTGCGAAGAGGATCTTCCCTCGCTTCTGTCTTGAGACAGTTGCTCAGGACAGGGACCCTTTGTAAACCCTTCCAAGATGATTCACACTGATGGGCAGGCAGAGAAGCCAAGAGATGTTTTCAAGGCTTCCAGAGAAGCAGGTGAGCAAGGACAGAGCTCCTGGCATCGAAGGCTTGAGGGATGCAGTCAAGAACATCTGCGGGCTCTGAGCTGCCTGGCAGACAGACACTCGCAGAAATTCAAAAAACCTTCCTGTGACATAAAACCCATCTGCAGCCGACTGCAACAATTTGTTCTGGTTTCAAAGTCATTCTAAACACAGAACATATTTTCACAAACAGCCTGGCCGTATCTAGGACATCTATGCAGTTCTTTTTATTTACAATGCCAAGCATAGAATTAGCTTCCACTCAGAAAAGGACATGAAAAATATTCTGAGCTACAAGAGCTTAAAGAACTGTGGTTGAATGTAGCACATCCTCTTCCTTGGCAATACCAACCCTGTCACAACCACTGCTGCTCGTAAAGCACCACAGTTCATTCACACTGTTCAAGGTTCTTTCAGACCCTCTGCTGACGCTCAGACGGAAAGGAATATTAACAGTTATCCTGATTTTATATAAAAATTCTGCTTGCTTGATTTAAAAAAAAAAAAAAAAATCAGTCCCCTCAGATACAGACACATGGGAAAGAAAATAAGAATGAGAGCTAGAATTGTGATATTGGCAAAGCTGATGGGCCACATGTCACAAACACATTGTGGTGACTGTGACCAGAACTCCACAAGGAAACAACCCTGGGTGTTTTCCAATGTCCACCCAGGGCCTGACTGCACAGACACCAAATCCCCGTGGCTGCATTTCTCAGGAACAGCTGCAGGGGCCTTCACCCTCGACTCAAACAGCAAGAGCTTCACTGAAACCCTTCACCAGTGCAGGCTCACTGGTACTTAATGCTCAGAAAATTCCTGTCTCGACCATCCCAGGCTCAGCCTTCCTAAGAACTCAGAGACAAACCCAGGCCTGCTGCAAACCAGAGATGGAGGAGACCACTGGAAGTGAGGACAAACGCTGCTGCCCACGCGAGCAGTCCGAGACGCGCGGGTTAAGCTGCTGCCAGATTCCAGGGAACAGCGGCATTCCGCTCACATAATCAGGGAATGTCTCGCCAAGCTCGGTCGCGGAGGGAGCAGTGGCTTGGAGGCTGCAAACCTGCACGCATACTAATCTGGATACTTGGGTTTAACAGCCGGAGCTCACCCATCTCACCGGAATTTACTGGATATTCTCACCCTCCACATTAATTACTGCTGGATAAAAAGATCATAGGAAAGCATCCGAAGGCACTGCTGCACTGAGCTAAATGGCATTAATTAGGCTGCATCTATCTCAGCAATTTGCTAACAAAGTGCTACAAAAAATGGCCTCACCTGATATTATCCTCTGGCTCAGGTTCACTGTCGCTATCCTCAGATTTCCGCTTAATTCCTCCTCCCAGGGACGGGCTGCCATCAGGAGTCAGGCTGGTGTTTGGAGATGCTGAAGTTGTCTAGGGTCAGAATTATTACAGATAAATAGGGGGAGGGGGGCGGGGAGAGGAGAGGAGGATTTATGAGGCTTTTGAAATTCAAGTTAAAATTAACAGCTCTGTGATAATCACGGGCCTTCTCTTCAGCTCCAAAAAAACTCCAGGCAAAGGCTGCACAACCCCTTAACCCATCGAGTCAAGGAGCAAAAGGGAAAAACTCATCCCTGTTAAAAGGCAGGCACTGATGCACAGAGGCAAAGATGCCACTGGTTTGGAGAGAGAAAAGGATGCAGTAAACAACACAGTATGAACTGATTTAAAAATGCCATTTCGGATACATTCCAATTTTGGAGCACCGCTGCAGCTTCCACTACAACTTCCTTTTGCAGCACTAGTGAAAAAAAAAAAAAAAAAAGGTGCTTCTAAGGTGCTCAGAACTGCCAGAAATACTCTGAGTTCCTTCACAGCTGGTCTTTTAAACACCTCTCAGATTTACCTATTTTAATATTAGGGCCTAAAAGAAACGTCTCCCGTTCCATAAGGGAACTAATTTGCGTGACTCAGGCACAAAAAACGTTTCGGGATTAAAAGGGAAGAGCAGCACAAATTATACTTTGGAAAAGCACATTGTACTTTGACTTCAGAGACAGAACAGACATCTTTGTGATGAAAAGAACTTTTAATTTGGTCGCTGCTTGGATGAAGATCTCTACCCAGAAAGAAAATATTTGTCGTAATTGTTATTTAAAGTGAACAGGACTTCTAGCAGAGCACTTCTTCCCTGTCTTCCCTCATTAACACCACCTTGCCCAAAACTTCATCCGAGTCTCTCCTTTCCCCAGGGAAAAGCATCATTCCAAGCAGGAATGAAGAAGACAATTTTATTCAAGCAGGCTTAGAAAAATCAGTCATTAAAAGCCACTTCCTCAAAGAATAATGTTTTAGGTGTCAGCTTTTCAAGAAAACCCGACGGGGCAGAGAAAAAGGTGCCTGGAGTATTTCCTTTCTCTGTGCCAACACCTCTGAACATGTACTCACAGAGTTCTGCCTGTCGTGCATCCTCATCTCAAAGGCAGCTTGTCGAGGGTTACTGATTGCCTGCGGGCTGGATCGATTTCCCAGGGCTTGAGGGGAAAACTGGCCACCAGGAATAAAGGAAGGCTGATCCCTCTGCAAGATAAACACACACGAGGCTGCTGAAAGAGCTGTGTGATCTCCCCAGCACTGAGGTGATGCTCTCCCACAACTGTCAGACTAACATTACGTGGAACTGAATACACAAGGGCCCATTCTTAAAATATCCAAATAGAAAAAAAAACGCAACGTAATTTAAAATTTTTAAACTTCAAAATAGTTCACACGCAGGCCAGAAGACACCATGATCACACCTGCAGTTCCAACCTCCAGAAACAAAAGTAGACATTTTAATTCTTGCTAGTTTTTGCACTGGATAAGGAGTTCGCTTACCTTCAATCTTTTCCTTTTCTCTTTCTGCCGTCTTTTAAAGTTATCCTAAACAAAGAACAAAGTGAAATAAACTCAGTCAAGGACACAAATTCCTTGGAAAATGGTTTCCTTATAATCCTCAACTGACCATGCCACAAGGTTTTCAGGGAATGTTCTGAACGAGACACAGGTCAATTCTTGTGTCTGTAAACCCAACAGAAATGAGATGGAATTTCCTAACCCTACCCTGAAAATCTATGGGGGAAAAAAACCAGCTGGGAACTCAAAGCCCCAGAGCTCTGGTAATGGCTTAAACCATCTGCTAAATTTAGCTGTAGCCTTACTCGGGGCTGACAGCAGTGTCAAAGGACACAGACTCCTTGCCTGCAGTGCAGAGCTGCCCAAAGAAAGTGTCAAAGACACATTAAAGTCTCAGAAACAGGGAAAGAGAACTCGAGAAAAGGTTTTTTTCATTCTGTGATTCCTGGGCCAACTGAAAACCTGAACGTCAAACTGGCATTTCCAGGAAAAGAAGCTCAGCTGGAAGCACAAGATTATTTTTTGAGCATGGAAGAATTCACCAGCGATTATAACAAAGAAAATACAAAACCTGGCTTTGTTTTTTTTTTCTCCTTATTCTCTTAAAGGAGTGTCTTTGGCTAACAGTAAGCGATTAAAACCGAACTCCAAGAACGTAAGAGCAGCAACAAAATAATTACATCGTCGTCTTTCCTCTTTTTGAAAATACTGTCTTCAACCTCCCCAACAGCCAGCATGATCATCTGGACCCGCTGCAGGTTCACAAACCCACTTTCAGTGAGGTAGCCCTGCAGGTCAGAGAACAACAGATGTGAGAAACAAGCCCGCTCTGCAGCACACAGACGGGTATTAAAGGAAGAGGAAGGACTCTCACCCCAGTTTTGTGCACCACGTTTTTATAGATGTTAACCAAGCGATCGATCGCTCCCTCCCTAAACACAAACCACAGGGTGAGACTGGCGCCAGTTAAAAGCACAGGAGCCGTTCTTGCAGGGAAAGAAAACACATTCTCATGTACCTGATCTCCAGAGATGGCAGATGAGGGAGGAAGTCGTTCCCCACAAAGAAGCACATGAAGACCCAGTCATCAACACTCCTTTCAAAATCAAAGGTGAAAGGCAAGCTGGCCATCGTGAGCTCTCTCTCCAAATACTGCAACACACGCGCACAGGAGAAAGGAGCTTAGGAAACGCAGCCCAGGGTCTGAAGTGGCATTCACAGCAAGCAGCTGCTGCACCTCACCTCTCGCAGGACACACAGGCGGATGAAGATGAATTCCTGTTCCGACATCGGCAGAGTGTCAGCGAACTGATCGTGCTAGAACAGAGGGGACTCGCGTTAGATCCCAGCGCATCCCAGAGCTTCTCCAGCCCCACTTTCACGGCTTGCTGAGAGAGGGGTTAACAGGGATCCAAGAACCGGCTCCCAAGCCCTTGTGCCAAGCGTGCACCTTGCTGCTCTGCACCTACATTTAGTTCTTGATCCTTTTTTCTCATTCGGTGGGAAAACCCCCGAACGACAAAACACCACAAGGGAGGGTGTCAGGTTTGGTACGATACTTTTGTGTTTTTACTTCCAAGAGGAAAGCCAGGTATTCCCAATAACAATTCGCACCACGCTTCAGCCAAAATCAACAGCAAGAACGATTTGAGGATCGCCTTCTACACTACAGATTAAAAAAATCCTAGAAACAGCAAAATTCTTACCTTTCCTTGTTTTTCTCTGGGCAGACCTTGGCAATCCTTAACCTCATGCCCCATCTGGTTACAGAGAGCACACGGCTTGGGTTTATTTGGTTTGAACTCTTCCCTAATGATGGTGAAGTTTGGTTCGTGTGTAGCTAAGCCAAGCATGATCAGATCAGCTACCGAGCAAGAGAGAAGAATAAAACGTGATGAAGGATAAACATCATTGCGTTTTGGGGCTTTTTTTTAGAAAAAAGTTTACAAGCAAAGTAGGTTCTGCCTCAACCAAGACGTTGATGTGATCACCCAGAAACCACAAAAGCAAGAGGGAACTCACCGTCAGCCCCACACAGACAGTGGTGAGTGTTCGGGTCGTGGTTTGGTTGTGCTGCACAAAAGAAAATTGCATTTTGTCAAAGTCATGCAAAGTGAGTTCTTACTGACCGCACCTTAAAACGTCCACATTAATTGGAATTTTACCTCTTTGCCTCCTGATGTAATCCATGATTTTATGTTCCCCTTCACCAGGAGCACTGGCGTCCGACAAAATAACCTGAAAAACATCCAAACCACGTCAGCAACTAATGATGCCGCAGGAAAAAACCAGTAACGTATGCACTGAACACGGCACCTGACTCATGAATACCTGAAACTCTAATTTGTGGCCTCAACTAAAATAACTTAGGATGAAATTATTTTACAAGCATGGAACCAGTGAAGAGACCCTCACTTTCCTCTGGCAGTTCCAGGCTGAAGCTGACGTTGATTCAAATTCCACTGAAACAATCACGTCACCTTGGACGTGTCCTGATAAACCATCAGGGCAACGAAACGAGCACTGCAGAACTCGCAGATTCAGCTCATTGATGCACTGGAACATGACCTCGTCACCCCCTCCTCTCCCTGCCATCCTGACGAGCATTAGTGTCCACAAACCCCCATCTGATGGGGGGAACCGAGCAGAGCCAACTGCCCCTCACATTAGAGCACTTGAATGGTCAGCTCATGCCAAAATAACCCAGGCAGCTGCATTTCCTGCCAGCTCTGCTCCTTGTGTGCACAGAACCGGGGGAGTGCAGCGGTTGGGCAAGAAGAGGGGAGAATCTCCAAGCCCAGAAAGCTGACGTGTGTTATTTTCACTGCCCGCCATTAGAGCCACTGAGAAAACGCAGCCGTGCTGAGGGAGCAACTAGAAAAGAGAAAACAGCGCCAAAAACACAACTACAATGTATCTCCACACTTTCCCCGACAGCAGAAAAAGTATTCCTCAAGCCCTGTCTCCCATGAGGTGAAATTGTGGCTTTCAGCAGCACACCTTGGCCCTTCAGTTGAAATCACAGCAAATGGTGCTGGGAGATGGAGCTATCAGCACGAAATGGACCTCCAAAGTCCCAGCAGGACGTGCAGATCAGCCTGCTGTCAGTAACAGCTCGGAGCCAGGCCAAGAGACAAACCTGTCAAATTTCTACTGCTCTTCAGCTGGATCCCAAAGAGCTCCTTCATTTCCCTCAAGGGTGAAAGTGGCGAACTTACTGTCAGGTTCTTCCAGCCCGGGTCGCTGTTCAGGCGGTCGGCGATGTAATAGCGGAGGCATTTAGCGAGATTGTCCATAAACTCGGTTCCCTAAAAAGGGTTGGGAGGGAAGAAATTAAACCTTCATTCAGCCCCTGGCAACCGCTGGCTACAGGGCCAGGCCACTCACCGGGGTGATACAGTTGCTGTCAAACCTCTCCTTCACCTCCTCTGGAGGCAGAAAGCCACCTGGAGCAACAGAAACAGAGTTTTTGAGTTATGTCCAGATGGACCCTTGCCAACATTTTTGCATGAGGAAACCCAGACAGCTCCCCTGGGAATAATTAACTCACTGAAACCAGTCTGTTTAATAAAATTCCCACAAAACAAAATGAAACCAGCTCTTACCACTGTACTATCTCCTCCACCCTACAGGTGTTACCACGTTTACGAACGCTGTTACTTCAGCAAAGTGATTTCAAAGCCCAGACAGCAGCAGCACACTCCCCTCTCACTCCAGCTGTGTCACCACCACCCTCAAAGTTGCTCTGACTTCTGTTTCCTCAGTGAATTTAGAGCTTCCACTGTCAAGTAACTCCCCTTGCTGGCAGCTCATTAACCCTGTGCGGGAGTACTTCCATCCGATCCCTGCTTTTAAGCCTCAATCCTCCTTTCATCAAGCCCTACAAACGTGTACTTCCTTCCATAAGGGTTTCGGTTGTTTCCCACTGCATTTATCCCCGCTCTTCTGTTCAATCTATTTTCAAAAGGAATTAAGAGCACTCAACACAAACTCATTTCAGGCAGGAGACCGAAGAAGAAAAAGATGACATTTTGTTTTGTCTCAGTTCTTAACTTTGGAAAACACAGATCCAGCCTTCCCCGGGCTTGTTCTCCCCTTTTCCCGGCAACGCACACGCGCAGCCCCGTTCGAAACCTTGCCGCGGCGATCAAACAAGGTGCTTCTCGTGGGAGAGCCCCTGAGAAGGTCACTGCCCTACCTTTGGCCAGAATTTCTTGTCGGATTTTTTGCTTCTCCTCAGCAGCTTCCATGCCCTCCTTTGAGGCTCTGAATCTCCTGGACCGCTGTTGATTCATTTTGGCACGTGGAGCCTGAAAGAAAAGTATGGAAAACCTCGGGTCACCTGGGACACCCGGACAATGTCTCCTGTCCTGAGAGCTGCTTCAGGCTACAAGTTATTGACAGAGGTGATTTCTCATCAGACCTACTGAAGGCCAGGCTGGACGGAGCAACCTGTGCCGGTGGAAGGCGCCCCTGCCCACGCGGAACCAGGCGATCTTTAAGGTCCCCTCTAGCACAAGCTGCTCCACGACTCTGCCGTACTGAGGGGAGACGAGGATTCTACGGCTGGGAACTGAAGGTGTCCATACTCACCACTCCATCTATGGCCATGTAAAGGAGTCTCCTGGGTCTCACAATGTTGAAGATCCTGTCGATGTACTCAAAAATCGCCACCATCATCTCATCTTCGTTTTTGGGCGCCGGCCTAAAACACAGAGCAAACTCGATTTAACCCCTGAAACGCCGCCAGTGAAGGCAGGCGTTACCTGTGAAGAGCCCCACAAAGCGCCTTACTTGTCCTCTGGGTGCGTGCAGGGGTGAATGATGCCGTTCATGTCCAGGTAGAGGTTGTCGAACTCCACCTCGTTGGGGTTGGCTTTGCTCGTGTCGATGGGGACCTTGACACCATTGCACTCTTTG
This sequence comes from Corvus hawaiiensis, assembly GCF_020740725.1. Lineage (NCBI taxonomy): Eukaryota > Metazoa > Chordata > Aves > Passeriformes > Corvidae > Corvus > Corvus hawaiiensis. Next base: position 120,851,880 of record NC_063215.1, read on the forward strand.
GCCTGGGGACGCAGTCAGGACAAGGATTTCAGCACAAATAACCAGCAGCTATTCTCACACAGGTTCACAAAAGCCTACTTCGGCCGCAGAAGGATAAGATCGCGGTGAGCAGCCACATCACCTGGAACTCTTCACTGTTAAACAGCACCGCTTCCTACAGCTGCTTTCAACCACAAAGCACTGCTGACGAGAGAAGTTCCCGTGTCCCTCGGTATTCCTTCCTCCCAAACCACCCGGAGCCACCCGCATGTCTGAACTATTTCAGCAGTGGATCCTTCAACACCCCCAACAACCACGGTCACTTTTGTTTCCTCACCCTAACTTCAGGTTTGTTTTGTCTGGGCCTTTGCTGCTGTTGGGTTTGTGGCTGGGTTTTGTGGTTAGTTTGGTCAAAAGGCAGTTAGCAACACTCTGATTCTCCCTTCCAAGGCAACACCACCAGCCACACCTGTAACACACCGGATTAAATCCCAACAGTGTGGAAGCGACAGGAGCCGAGCAAGGAAAAGCCTGATGGTTTTCAGAGGAATTCTGGCTGGAACGGGTCATAACGCACCACAAAGGTGGAACAAAGTGGGCTCTTGAGCAGCTGGGCATAAAGCCAAGTTTAAAACTGAGTGGCATGTTCTGAGGTGAAGGCTATGGTCCCAGGATTGCACGGGACAGGGAAAACCGGGATACCGCCAGTTCTCCCATCACATGGAGCTTGGAAGCTGCTGCCGAGCCAACATCAAGCACTTCCCTGAACTTCTGTCTGCAGACTGCCTGCTACTCACTGAGTGAGTTCCCCACATCTCTAACATGGATTCAGAAGGAAAAAAACCCCAAAACTTACAGATCATGCTGTCAACTTTGGACAATTTTCCTGCTTAAAGCAGCAGCAGGACTGGCTGAGCTTATCCCCCTCTTAAAAGGCCAAAATTAAACCCTCCAAAGCCTTTTTCTGGTATTTATATTTGGCCCAGTTATGCTGGCAGATGACATCCCCGAGCACTGTTTGCTCCCTCTGCTGAGCTCTCTGGACACACACACACACACTCTCAGATGGTGTGGTTTTAGCAGAAACTAAGTGTTGGGTGCAAACATTGTACCTTACTGCGGGCCACCCCCCGGGGTCTCCTGCATGCCCCCCCCACGCTCTCCCCAGAGCTAAAGGGGATTCGGAAGGAATGGCAGCCCCGGGAGGCAGGAAACGAGCCCCCCTTCACAAACCCGTGGGGGTTTTCATGCAGCAGCCTGCTGGAAGGCTGAAGCATCTGGCAGCGATATCTCTTGTGATATAACTAAACTATTCGCTTCTCATCCACGGCCTCTATTGAAACCATTGAAAACAGATCTTCAAACATGATACTTTAGTTGCAGCTTTATTAATTCCTGTCCATTTGGTTAAGAATATTCTCTCCTGGATTTTTTATTATCTTCAAGATCTTCCTCTCATTCTTCCTGCTCAGCTTAAGAAGAAGATTATTTCTTTTTCTTAAATCTGATTAATCTAGCAAGGTAAGAGAACAAGGATCAACTTTTCAATATTTCAAAGAGACAAGCTACAAAGATAGATACAAAATTTCTGATTAGAGAGATTTACAGCAATCCTAAAACACACACGGAGCTGATGACATCGTGAGAGAAGCTTAAATTCATCTACAGTAAGACAAACTACAGCTTCTCCCTGCTGTCCTAGTCCACTCTCAGATTTATGACCAGATTTGAATATAAAAAAATGTTAATGAATGCGATTTATCCGTGTGCTGTCCTGGCTGTAATTGCAACGTGCTCTTGAGTTGGAACAAGGCAACGTGGATGAGGACAGCAGCAGCTGCCGCTTCACTGGCGGCAAATCGAACCCAAGGAATTGGTAGTGTCCCCCCATTTATTTTAACAAAGAACTTCGGCTGCTACAAGCTCAGTTACCAAAGACCGAAAAAAAGGGGACACACCATCAGTAAAACCAGGGCTACACAAACCTTTGTTTGGCCTAAACGTGAGAGCAGCTTCGGTTACAGGGAGATAAATCTAAACACTCACAAATGTGCCGAAAAGGGCAAATCTGCTCTCAGAGGAAACTGCCCTGACCTGTTACGGTTGTAACTGCTGCTTAAATGCTGGCTGCTCTCAGGTGACGGGTCTGGAAGGGTTTTATCCAGGAACAGCTGGATCACCACCACAGCCCCCGCACCGGGGCTTCTCAGAGCCTCAGGACAGCTCACAGCAGGGATGACACAACCCAGGAGTCTGGTGCAGAGACCAGCAGAGCCAGCGCTGCTGGAGCTCAGCATTAAGGGAAAAAACTGTAAAGCCCACAACCCCCTCTTTTTTCTATAAAAATTTCCAGATAGATTCTTAGATCTTAATTATCCCCCATTAAAAATTCACTTCTTGCAGGGACAGGTAAGATAAACCTCCCAGCTTGCTGAGAGGGGCTGAAATCACAGCTGCAATAAAACCACAAGAGCAACTGACAATTTTAGCCAAACCTCCTCTGTTTCGCTGCCTGAACCCGAAGCACGGCAGCGCCCTGGGGAAGCACGGAGCTGAACATCCTGCTGCAGGCAGGCCGGGCACCTCCGCAGCCTCCACATGGAATTCCATCCCTTTGCCCTCTTTTCCCCCATCTCCTCCACCGTGAAGCTCCCACACTTCATCTCCTTTCCAGGCATTTCCCCAAGGGGAGGCACACCTTGGAAGGAGGAGCAGAGAGGCAGAAGCCCTGGCACAAGCTCTGAACTCTGCAAAGCAGTGTTCGGGAAGGGCAGAACGCAGCCGGTACAACCCAACAAAAGAGAACACAAATTATTTGGAGGAGCAGTTTGGGAAGCAGGAACTCCAGAGCTTGCCTTCTCAGAAACACCCTGAGTTAGCCCTGAGGAGGAGAACTTGCCATGCTCAGGGCACAGTAAATCCAAGGGAGACCCCCCCACTGCCATCCTCCCTGTCCCCTCCCACCGTGTCCCACAGGATGGCACAACACTCCCGCGGCTGCAGGGATGTGCCTGAAGGAACCAGCCCACAAAAACCCACGTAAACGAACATCATCTCAGCTGCAATACTGCCTGGAAAGGCACCTGTGGGACCCTGCAGCAAGGCTGTGCCACAGCCTTCACCGAAACCTCCTCCTGCTGCTACGGCAAGCCAGGTTTCAGAGGATGCCTTTGGAACAACCAGCTCCCTGTCTGGCCAGGAGATGTTTATCCTGGGCTAGAACACACCAGCAACAAGACAAACCCTGCCCTGAGGCTGCTCCAGGTTACAGAGCGCCAGCACCTGCTCGGATGCAGCGTGACATTCCAGGCTTGGGGCGATTCTCCAAACAATAAAGCCCCAGGGAAAAGCAGGGAGCTGCAGAACAACGAGTAAGACCCGCAAATGACGCGGCTGTGGGGATTACGCAAGCGTCAGGAGGCTGAGAGCCCGAGGAAGCGGGGAAGCGCCTGTGGGTATCCCAAGAACCCCCTGCAGCTCCAAGGCACAGCTCAGCTCCCCCTCCAAAGTCCCCTTCCCGCCCTGCCTCCCTGTGCTGCCCATCCCTGGAGCAGGATCCGCCTGGAAACAGGGAGGCTGAGGAGCTTCCAGACCCTCAGGCTGCTTTAAACCACTTCCTTGGCGTTTTCTCACTCGTTCCAAGACAGGCAGCTGCGCTCCCGAAGCTTGCTGCGGCTTCTGATTCCCAAAAAAAGTTGTGGAAAAGCAGGGACTGTGAGAGACAGAGAGGAAACAGCAAAAAGCACCCCCCCCCCCCCCGTTCCCTACTCAAGCTTCACCAACGCCACGAATCCCACTTTTCCGGCCCGAAGTCGCAGGAAGGCAGAGCCGGGAAGGGCTGGAATTGCAGCGAAGCGGCTGGAGAGGGGGAAAGTGGAGGAGAAGCCCGGTTCCCGCTCCGAGCGCCCATTCCCACTTCCTCCACGTGCGCATTCCTCCCAGGAGCGCTCACGCGCGCCAGCGGGAAGGAGCGAGGGGCTGGGATAACTCCTCCCGCACAGCGGCCGCTTCCACCGGGATTACAGCTCCGGAAAAGAACTCCGAGAGCCCAAACCTCCCCAAACCCCAAACAACACCCAAACAAAGCCCCAGCCCGCCCGCCCACCCACCGAGCCGCCCTGGAAAAGCCCCGGGGGAGCCCCCGGGGGCCCGGCGGGGACTCAGCACCGGGGGCTGCACCGCTGCGGCCCAACCGGCCCCGACCCCCCGCGCCCGCCCCGCCGAGCCCCGGGGCGGCCGCCGGCGGGCCCGTGCCGTGCCGGGCGGCCGGCTCACCTTCTCCTCGACGCAGTTGACGATGATGGAGGGGTACTTGCGGCTGAGCCAGCGGAAGAAGGCCGGGACCCCCATGGCGCGGGACCGGGACGGGCCGCGGCGAGCGGGACCGGCGGCACCGGCGGCACTTCCGGGGTCGGGGGGCGGCGCGGGGCACGCCGGGAAGGGGCGGGGGCGGGACGCGCGGCCACGTGGGGCGCGCGCCCGCGGCGCCGCCGGCGCCATCTTAGGTGTGGGCTGAGGGCACGGCAATGGCGGCCTGAGGGGAAGCGGGGGGCGTGAGGGGACGGCCCCCCCCAAAACGTGTCTGGGCAGCTCCTGGGGCACGAAAGGGACACCCAGAGGGAAAAAGCAAAGCCTGAGGGCACAAAAGTGATATCCAAGAGGAAAAGCAAAGCCTGAGGGAATGCCAACTCCTGAGGCGCCCTCACACTCAGCCAGGACACAAAGTGTGACAACTTCCCTCCAAAGCCAGCCTTAAACGAGCAGTTTGACAGGAAAAACACCCTCCCTTGCTAATAAAAAGCAAGTGTGGGGTTCCTTTGGCCGCACACGCAGCAGTGTTGCCCAACAAGGCAGTAATTAAGAGAGACATTGATGATTTATTTCAGTGCTGTGTGAGCCAGGTGCTCGGTGTGTTCCATAAATCCAGCACAACCACCAGACTTCCACCACCACTATTTATACACAGAAATCCAAAGCTGCAAACTTCCCAAACACAGCCCTTCCTTTAGGATTGATCAGTAATTTCCACATGAGCTACGTAACCCCAGCCAACTCCTCCTCATGCTCAGGGGAAGGGTCTGCACCTCTTTTTGACCTGGAGGTGTGAGTTTTAGTGTGACAATGAACATGGTTCAGCTATAGGATACACGGAATTGATTGGAGTGTTTCGACAAGTTAGGAACGTACACAAAGACAGGCCTCAACATCTGGGTTTACTACGTCCTCGAAAGTAGTAGCTTGGTAGCTCCAGGGTGTCCTTGAAGAAAGGATGCGCTAATTAGGTCTCTACGCGAAAGTGCGCAAAGATCGCACATTAAAGAACATCCTGACTTCAGACAATTCCGATATATTCCGCATTTTGCAACAACAGGAGCGATTCAGGGCATGGCTGCTCTGTGCCTTCTGAGGGGACGTTTCCGGTGGGAAACGGCTCGGTGTGATCCGTGAGAGCGGCACGAGGCAAAGAGCCCCTGTCCCCTCGCTCTGCCCGTGGCATAAGCAAATACTGTTAATTCATGGCCGTTTGACGGCGCCGCAATGGAATCAAACGGTCGGGAATTAAACGGGATTAACACGAGGCAGGTTTTGCTCCGCCGTGTCCCGTCCCCGCACACCAGCTCCGTTAGCAGGGCAGCCACGGGGCCGAGGACAGGGAAGAGCGGCCCGGGAGTCATTAACTAAAATAACAAAATCTCAGCAGTGCTTGCCGAGTCAACGCCGCCGGTTTGGGGAGCGGAGGGGAACCTTGGTACCTGGCTAATTCTCTGTAGAACAAATTAACCCAATATTGTGTCTCTCATTATTCTTATCCTCACTTGGCTGTTGTTAAGCCGTTTTCTCTTGTCGTTCCTCTGAATAAAATGTGTGACTTGAATAAATTTCGCCTGCAACTTTGTAGTGGCGCCACACCTGTGGTTATCAGCTGAAGATTGTCCTTTGTCTGTTCCTGACGAAACGCTCCCTGATTGAAGCTTCCTCTTGTCGTGCTTCTCCTCCTGGAATTTTGTAGGGAGCACGGCAGCTCAGCGTTAACATTTTGTTTGTATTGATGAGCAGTCAGTTTTTTTCTGATAATGCCAAAGGAAACAGAAGGCTGGCGGACGCAAACGGAACGCGGTCGTCTTATCTTATAATTACTTGGGTAAACAAGCGCTGGAAAAATTAATACTGCAACAGACAATTCCTTGGAAAGTTGGTCTGAGCACCAGCAGCTGCACTGGGCCACGAGCCCGGGCCTTGCCCCCAAACTGTGCATCCGTGAGCACAGCACAGAGCGGCGCGGCGCACCCGCGGCAAGGAGCAGGGAAGGCTTCCCGCTCAGGCACTTACCGCGGATGAGTGGCGTGCCGATGGAAATCTGTTGGGGCTGTATTGATTCCAGTCCCCCTGTCCATCAGCGTCACCTGCCATCAGCCCCGGGCTGGCGGCGTGACAGCTGTGAAGGAGCACGGGGAAGTTGACTGGCAGGATGTTTTGCATCTAATGAGTCTGTGCACAGTAAGAGTATCATAAATAACGCTGCGAAGGAACTCGGCTATTGCTCCGACGCCGAGAGGCAGAGATCGCCTGCGCACGGCTCCGCAGCCATCTGTCACCTGTCACGGGCCGCTGTCTGGGGCTGAGCCGGACTGCGGCGACGGAAAGCCCCGCAGCCTGGTGTCATGCAGCAGACAGAAAGCAGGCTGACATCGGCAGCCCGGAGTCACTGGGGAAGGGCTTAGAGCTGCGAAGACAACCGCGCAGCTCAGGCAATGTTCCTCGGAAGCGCGGGCTGCTGGACTTGTCCAGCGGGGCTGCTGCTCCTCCTCTGCACGCACCTCCCAGCCCCTGAGCAACGTGCCCACCCTACAGCGCAGGGCTTTCTCTGGGGACAGCAGTCCCACAGGACAGGGGGGGGTTGGTGTGGTGAAAAGGACGTTAAAGCCCTCAGTAAAGTCCGGCTTTAGTCCCTTAGTCGAGCCCAGGATGTGTCCCAGGATGCCAGCCCTGGTCACAGACTCACCCAGCTCCATCCTCGGTGCAGCAGACTGCCCGGTTCCCAGAACATTCCAGGCTGCACCCTCACTGACGGCAGACTGAAACCCACAGCAGCCGGCTGTGCCCAGGGCTCCTGCTCGGTTCCAAGCCTTCTGCAATTCGCTTTGTGCTGCTGAGCTCTCAGCCTACGCGTTCCTCACATTAAACTGAACGCTGTTCCCATTTCTAGCGGGGTTTTGAGGGATGGGGTGCAGAGATTGGTGCCCGTGTTGGGAGATGCGGGGCTGCAGCACAGCATGGCTTAATTGGGGTGCTGCTTTCTGCTTTTGAACTTGTCGTCATTATGAACAGCTTTTTTTTAATATGTCCCCTGGTTTCTCCCTCCCAAAGAAAATCTCATGTTTAATGAACTTAATTTTAGATAAAAGGAATGAAAAGAAGAAAATTAAAAATGCATGAAGCTCCTAGAGTCATCCAATTACTGTGATGTCCACGCAGCAACGCCACCACGGATTTCACAAAGCAGAGAAAAGCAGGAAAGCACTGGGGCTCGCCGCATGTAAATGCTGCTCTGTTCCAAAATGTGCTGAATTACAAATGGGCATTTTATGCATTTCTTCTTCTTGATCTGTTGCAGAAGAAGATAAAAGATCAAACGTGCCAGCCCGCCCCAGCAGCGCCTGTCTGCATACCCACAATGCTTGTCTGCTTCTTCCCAAACCCCGTCTAGCGCTGGAGGAGTCCCAATACTGGGATGCAGATGAGCCTCAGGAGGGGACTGTCAGGGGGCAGGAAGACACTTGCACGTCAGAGAGAGAGCACACACACGAGATGTATGGGACCCATCATGTTTATTTGGTATTTAATTTTCTTTGCCAATGAAGGGACGAGCAGCGCTTCGGCCCGCGGCACGCTCACCGTGTAAAAGAAAAGAAGAGTTTGTTTCTTCCCAAGAGCCAGTGCCAGAATCTCAATCGTAGAAGTCACCAAAGTCGTCTGAACCTGTGCTGTGGGTCTGTGGGCGCAGAGCAGCCTCAAGCTCGGAGCTGCTGTCATCAGACTCGCCCCAGAACGCTGCGGGTGGGGAGACAGAAAGCAGAGCTGTAAAACCTTTTCCGTGGCGATGCCGTTTGTCACGGACGTGAGCACGGGACAGCTCTCCCGAGGCCGACCCAGGAGTGGGAGCTGGGAGCCCCGGCCCCAGGTGTGCGTGTCCAGCGCGGTGTCCGGCAGCGAAGCGGCTGTGCCCGGACAGCGGCCTCATTCAGTGCTCCCACTCCATTGTGCCGCAAGGTAGCCGGGCAGAACATTTCCACTCCAAGCAATTTACTTGACCAGCTGCTGCCTGAATCGCAGCTTTGTCTAGTCTCTTCCCCTTTCTCCCACTACTTGACCCTGCGATGAAGTCACCAGCAGGCCGTGACATCGCAGAGTTGGCACAAAAACGGCAATGACGTCACGTGTGAAAAACCACCACTTTGAGATCAGATCAGGTCCAGGCAGGCCTGATCTTGTAGCTTTAACCTTAGGCTCTGGGAATCAGCAAACCCTTTCACTGACAGCAGCAGAATCCCACGGCAGTTCAGAGTGCCTGAAGAGATTTCTGGAGATGTGAGTTCATTTGACCCACGGATAGAACAGAACGGGATGCGTGGCACACGCAGTGAAGGCCACAGTGGCTGACAGAGCCGTGCTCTCTGTTCCCACCCATTCCAGAGGCTGCTGGCTGTCCAAAGGCAGCGTGGGAGCCGCAGTGCCCGGGACGAGGCCCAGGGCTCGGCCAGGGACAGCAGGAGGAGGAAGGCTGTCACACTCACAGAGGCTGTGGCTCGCATTTGAGGCACTTTGGTGCCTCTGACGGCACCAGCTCCATAAACACCTTATCTACAAATGCAGCAGCTGCATCTTTCATCCTCCATCCCCGGCCCCCCAGGCCGCGGAGCTGCGCTCCACCGGGAACATCAGAGCGAGCCCCGCGCTCGCTGCCACGCCGAACGGCTCTGAGGAAAGGGGCCGGGGACGCGAGAGCCTTTCAAGTGCCACCAAAGCAGCCGTCCTTGATGGCATCTGTACCTCAGTTCCATGCCATGCCTCTAAAACCAGGCCATTCCAGACTGCCGGGCACCCCGAGCAGGGCTCCAGGCGGAGCTCCTGGCTGCTAGCGCTGCCCTGCTGGCAGGAGGCTCCGTTAGAGGCGGCTGTGGGCCCCAACGGGCCTTGCAGGGGGTGAAGGGGAAACTGGAGTGTGTGGGGAGCGAAAACACGCAGGGCCCAGACACCAATTCAGAACAAAACCAACCTGGCCACAGACAAAACCGTCCAGCTGCACCCACGTCACAGGGAATACTGAGGAACCCTCAGGTTTCTCCTTCTCCACGTTCCCTCCACCTGCTGTTCAGTGGCGTTTGATTAAACCCTGCAAAGATCCCGACTCTGGGTTCCACACCACCCACCCCACAAACACGTCCTCTGTGCCCTGGATCTGTCCTCCTCAGCTCCCTGCTGGCTCCCACGTTGAGTCAGGGACGTTCCATGCTTTCCCTCGTCTGTACTTTACACAGGTCCTAACGTGGTTCTGGGAGGGCTTCTACAGTATAAATTACACTAGAAAGACACTAATTTTCCGCAGCGCAACATTCGTCTCTTACCTTTGGATCTTATGACAGTTACTGGTTCCTTCCGCAATTCAGTCCTGTAAAAGATTTCAAATAATCAGCACAATGTCTGCAATTAAAAAAACGTAAGCGACTTAAAAAAAAAATACTGCGGAATGGTTTAAAAAAACAACAACCCGGGAACTTCTGTAATTACTTCCCTCCCCCCCAAATAACTATTTAATCATGCGCTTCTTCACCTAAAAGGTGGAGAAATTCATGTACAGCAGGGACACTGGTCCAGCTGTTCCTGGCATCGTTCCCTGTTAGCCGCACTGATTTACGCCAGCACCGAGCTAAGGTGCAGAGGAGCAGGGCCCTGTCGAGCTGCTGCCGCCCTTCAGAGCACGCAAAGTACGGGGAGACAAAATCCAAACAAAAATAAACCCCCCCCGGTGCTGCTCCCTGCGCCTCCTCCCTGTGTGCTCCTCCGGATCCCGGCGCTGTGCCCCGGCCCCATGGAAATGTGCAATCTCTGCTGCCTTTGATCTACCTTGATGTGTGTGCAGCCCGAGCCTGCTCTGCTAAATGGCCGCTCTTGTGTCTGGAGCATCACAGGCCCTTTTGAATCTCTCAAACAAGCTGGAATCATTTTGATCTTTTGTGTGCAGCGCGTGCATTGTGTTGGGGCTGGGGAATAATCGCACAGGGGCAAACACGGGGGAGAATTAACTGTTACAGCAGCAGTCCTGCAAGAAGCTCCAAAAATAAAGCTTCAGCTGATTTTAATAAGGAAGATCAAACAGGAGATATTTGGGACATCACTGGGCCAACCAGTGAAATATAAGCCAATGTCAAGGTGCGGTTTGAAGCTGTGACCTTGGTCACAACAGGACTCTCTGAAATGGCTCTGATTTGCTGCATGTCATTTAGAAACACGGCAGCCAATACAAAAGTGCCTAAAGTGGGGAGCTGCAAATATTCCACTATTGTGGAGGCATTTGTGGAGGAGACAAAAAAAAGCAGGGATGATTCCTTGCTTGCATTACCCTCAGTATTCAGTCAGAATTTGGGATTGCAGCTGGAAAGCCACACGTGAAGCTTCACACACTGCAGCTACCAGTGGTGCAGCCACTTTTCCTTTTCACCCAGAGAAAGCTCCCACTGCTTAAATCCCGTTTCCTCTCCAAAGGCTCCCGCTTTGCAGACAGAAGTTCCCAGATTATTAAACACAGCCCCAGTTCCACCAAGGCAGAAATGCCAGTACCAAGTGACAGCCCTAGCAGAGTACTAACAGTGCTGTAACTCGTTATTACCTTGTTCAGTAAAAACCTTAAACCGGTGGGCTTCAAAGGTTTCTCCAACATTCCTTTAGTGCGCCATCCCACCGCCTTTCCCTTTTATTCCGAGCAAAACCCCGCACTGCCTCACAGTCTCACTTCTCTTTCAAAGACATTCACTCGACAGGCTACCCAGAGAGGATTTGAAGCCGGGGCCTCCGGGCGGATCCTGCAGTACGCTGAACACCCCTAGCACCCGCTCCCTTTGGCCAGATCTCCTGGCCCTCAGCACTTCCCAGGAGGTGCTCCAAGCATCCCAGGCTCAGCCCATCAAAATGTGCTCAAGAGGCTGCGCTGTTTTTCCCTGTGTTGTGGAGCACAGAAGCACTTGTTGCTGAGCTGCAGCTGGTGGGGGTTCCTCCTGCGGATGCTGGCACAGGAGCCATTTCAAGCAGCCGAGGAGCCGATCAGGGGGCAGCAGCCACCGCTTCCCCTCGGCCACAGCCCGGCCTGCTGCTGGGAAGGGAGCGTGGGATTCCTGGGGTTTTCAGTTAGCTTCTCACAAAAGCCATTTGACAACCAAGTTTGTCAGGTCTGTCCCACTGCTCTCCGTGGTTCAACCCCACAACAAACACCAGCGGGTCAGTGCTTTGGGTCCGGTGCTGAGGGATGACCAGGGACGACTGACCAGGTCTCCAGGGCTTGGTCCTCCAGACCCAGCTGAAGGATCTGCGGAGAAAGGACCACCGCGGCTGCAGGAAGATCTGGAGACCTTCCCACTGCCACCCACCCCAGCTTCCCATGAAGAGAAAGATCAAAGCTGGCAGGAGAGCAGGGAGAGAGATGTTTGTGTTCTACCAAACACCATCCGTTCCCTGGGGTTCATCTCCCCAGGACTAATCCACCATGCGTGGAATGGGGCTCACTCCCCAAGGAGCCCAGAGCCAAACACAGCCATCCCCGGAGAGGGAGATGGGGACAGGGTGGCAGCAAAGGCTCGGCAGGAGAGCTGCCACACAGGGAAATGCTGGGCAGATACTGAAAACGGAGCGAGCACATCGGAAAGGCCAGAGGGGAAACGGCAGCTCCCCCAGGCCAAGCCTGGAAAACGCTGCAGGGAATGAAGTCCAGGATCAGGTGTGCAGCGTTAGGCAAAGCTGGGAGATGCAGCGGCACACCTCTGCGCCGCACAGCAGCTGCGCTCGCAGCCCCGGCTGCGGCAGCGCTCCCCTGGCAGTGGGAGCACACAATGGGCACAGACCTCCGCCGAGACATTTCGGGGCATAAATGGAGCCAGGCCGGTCCCAGCGCCTCCACTAATCCCCCGCCGTGACCCTCCGATATCCATTTACACATTTGCTTCTTCCCGAAAATAATTCCAAACTGAACCCAGGCTCTGACAAAGAAAAAACCCAAACCAGTTTCACTTCAAAGGGCCTTTTAATCTCTCCGTTTCTCTGATGAAACAGGCTTTTTGTACCGAAGATGCTGCAACAGTAAGAAATGAAAAAGCTCCAGGAAAATATTTTTCCCTCTATAAAGAAAATTAATATTAAGAGGAAAATGCCAGCACAACAAGAACCAAGTTAATCAAGGGGGCTCACTGGAAAACAGCAGAAAACCTTTACCGTGGCCTGAGTGTCTTTTTGCTAAAGCACCTGTTGAACTTCTCTGTTTTAGTGTCAAGAGAAAAGACACCCAAAAAATTTGGGATACCCTAAATGCCAAGGGATTTCCCCGCCCTGGAAAACCAAGCATCTACAGTACATATTCTGCACAGCGTTACATCGGCAGTATAAACTCAAAAGTCCATTCATCATGCCAGAGCTGGAGTAATAACACTGAATTTCAGTAATTACACTGCGAGTAGGATGACCCTTATGTCAGGACACAAAGATTTCTATCGAGCTGTGTCTAAGACTGCTCTCTGTTTAGATTCACCACGCTGCAGAAAAAAACCCCCACTGGCACAAAGATGCATCACAGCGCTGCGAGGAAGCTGTGCGGGAGAGCAGGGGCAGTGCCAAAACGCCCACTGTTCCCTCTGTGCTCGGCCGGCAGATGTTGGTGCCTCTCCCCACAAACCCGGCAGGGCATCGCCACCCCAACAGCGCTGCTTCTGCGGCAGCTGCGGGTGCAGCCGAAGGAGACAAAGCTCACGCAAACAGCTGGAGCGGCGGAGAATCCCGCTGGAATTTTCAGCCAGCTTCTTACAGAAGCCATTTGACAACTGGGAGTACATCAGGGAGATAAAACCATCGGATCCTGGCTGGTTTCTGGGTGCACGTCCCTGGAATCCGGACCCGCACGGTGCCACTTTCCCTGGAATTCCAAGGGAAACGGCGTTTGTGCGTGTCCTGAGCACTGCCAGCCCCGAAGCCCTGGGATGTCTCCTCAGAGCACAGCGGAGTTTTCGGTGCCTGGGACTGGCTCGGGAAGGGGGGAGCGGGGGATGCGCAGAGCCCGAGTGCCCCCCGATGGCCAAAGCCAACGGGCCCAGGAATGATTAAGAGATGAATTCGACTCTGCCAACTTCTATTTGCATGTCACTACAGCTGTGTTGGGCAACAGGGCTGAAAACCGGCCTTCAGAGACCCCCCCCAGAGTCCTCCCAGCAGATTAATTAAAGTTTAAAATACTTTACACCGTGTTGGTGTCCTGACAAATCCAAAGCGGGCTTTGGTTCTCAGCTGATAACGCACCTTTAATCTCCAGATTACTTGGAAACGAGACAGCGCAAACAAGTCAAAGGAAAATAAAACGCTCGCATCCGAAATGGGGAATTCCCAGAAAGCGAGTGACCTCCACTGGCTGCATCCATCGCTACAGCCCCCCGGAATGCCACACACATCGCTGCCCACCCGCCTGCGCTCGCCGGCAGCCTCGGCCCTGACTTCTGATAACCTCCTCCCCCGCCAGGACCGTGCAATCTAACGCCCCCTCTCCTGCTGCAGCACCCACCCCAACACCCCACCCAAAGGTGCATCTCCGTGCGTGGAAATATCCCCCGGGGAAAGTAAAGGAGCCAGGGAAAAGCAGTTCTCTCGCTGGAGGTAGAGCAGGCGGCATTTGCGGGAGAAGAGGAAGCTCTGGCATGCACCGCCGAACAAAAGGGAACAAGTGGTCTTTACTCGGAGAGCAGCTTCCTATTAAGACTCACTCCGTCGTACATTATGCCTTTCATCCCCACTCAACCACAAAATGATTTTGCTGTAGGAAATACAATGGCAGAAAAAGATTTACATTGAAAGAATCTTTAATAATAAACTGTTGCAGATCTGCCTACTTCCCCATGATTTATAATACAATAAACATCGGATTCTATTAAGTCTCATGCACTGAAGACACGCACTGAAAACCCGAGTATGAAAGCCCTCAATTCTTCCCTTCTCCAGGCCCATAATAGTGAAACGAGCATGGATAAATGTGCTAAGAGTATCTCTTTGCATCTTTTATAGCTTGTGTGTATCAATCTGTAAAGCTTATTAAGAAAGTCATTGCTATGCAAAGCAGCACCCAATCTCTTTCTCTTGCTTTTCAACAGCGCGCAGTGTTTAGCCAATAGGGCCGGGCCCCGGCCCCTCATTCCGCATTCATAACATGCAACATTTGCACAATGTGTATCTCAAAGGCTGCTGAATAGAAAGCCTTAATACTCATGTAAACAACTGCAAACCAATTACTTAATGAATCAGGCCCACACATAATGAGGTGCCAGACAAAGAGCTATAAATGCATTTTTGCGCCCGAGCCTCCGCTTTAAAGTAAAATCCCTCAGCTGTAGTTTGGGCTTAACTGGCACATGATAATTATTGTCTGGGGGACATCAGAGGAGCCACGGTTTTTATTCCGGTCCGGCGGGGTCCGCGCCGAGGTCACTCATCAGCTCAGTGACAAAACGCGGCAAAGGAGAATTTATAAAGTGCCACGGCCGAGCTCGCAGGGATGTTTATTCTCAAGTAGTGGGTTTGAGACCACTTGTGAAAGCAATAAAGCCCGAGGAGTGGCTGCCGGGAGCGGAGCTGCAGCGCCGAGGAGCCGCGGCACGGCACAGCATGGCACGGCATGGCTGCAAACAGCTCTGCCTCTTCCTCCTCCCTGTGCCGCACTCCGGGCAGCCAGCACCGAGGGCTGCTCCCAAACCCCGCGCTGGGAAGGCTGGGCCTGAGCCATTTGCAAAAACTGACTCTTACGCTGACTTAGAGGTTTGTTACGGTGGCTTTTTAAAGCAGCATCAGCACGTATCCCTGCACGTATCCCTGTGCTGCTGCTGAGCACCGAAGAGGCCCGGAATTACAGAGACCAGAGGGAAGTATCTGAAATCTGTTACAAGTCAAAATTGGAAAAATAGGGGGAAAAAAGGCAAAAAAAATTGTACAGCATCTAACCAAGGCAGAAGTGGCCACAGGCACCGTGACACAGCAGTGCAGCAGCAATGGGGTTTAGCTTGGAGAGCTTTTATTTCAAATAAAAAATAGTTAATTTTAAGTTACACATTTTATTCAGCTGCACTGATCCTGCGAGTAAGTCCTCAGGGCCCCGTCCTGCTCCTCCTGCTGTCCCGGGCCTCAGGGAAGGGCTAAAATGTAACATTTCAGAAACTCATCTACAGGAACACCCTTGCATTTCATAGCACAAGGCAGGGTAACTTGGCTCATCATTCTCAAAGTTCCAGAAAATATAAAAAGAGAAAACAATTGAACCTAAGGGGGTAAGAATTAATCCCACACAAAAGCAGGAGCGCCAGTCATCGATGCTGGCTTACAGCTCGCATTTACTGTGCTTGAATCACAGAAATTCTATGAGTTTAACAGCAATTGCAGAATTGGGACTGGCCTCCCCCACAGCAGCCTAAAAATCCGCGTCATGGACGCAGGAGGAGCTCATGACCTGAGGTGTTCCAAACCTGCAGTGTTTGATTACGGAAACACCAACCTTAACCCCGGTCCAGGTAAAACAATAAATCGGGGGAGCTTCAGCCCTTTTCTGTCGGGGCTTCTCCCTCATGGAATCATTCCCAGTGTTACAGCTTTACCTGGAGAAGGGAGGAGCACTTCCATCCGACAAGGAGCTGCTTCCCGAATGCGCTTCCAGGCTGTCACTTCCTTTGGGACTGTTGTGGCTGCGATCCCAGCCTGTGCAGGAAAAACAGGGACTGTGAACTTTCCAGGTTCCCATTTACATTAATCAGAAAGGTTGTTTTTGTTCTCCTTCCCCTTAAATGTAGATTATTTTGGAATGTTACAGTTCCGTCAATATTATTTGATACCTCAGTTGTTTTCAGCCATTCTCTTGAATTAGATAAATTATTAGACAATAATAAATAAATTCTGTAAAATAACAAATCCAATAAAAATCGAACTAAACACTTATCCTGAGATTTTTATGACTTAAACAGCCAAACACCCAACTATTTCAAAACCTTTTATCCACACTTTCCTTTCTTCCCTTTCCCTCTGCTCTGTGGATCTCATTTCCATTCTGTAAAGATTGATTTAAAAAAAAAAAAAAAAAGAGGCAAATGGATTCATTCACTGGAGTCAGACAATTGCTCATCTTTGTATTAGTTTCCAAAGCACACGATGCTCAAGCACAAATCCCACTCTAAAAGGCTGCTTTGCATATATATTTTTTATATATATGTTTTTATCTATAGCACTGCAACGATAACCAAGCCCTGCTGTCACCAATGTCCCAGCCCGGGACCATTCAGTTTTTCTGTCCACATTGAGGCTGCCTCTGCTTTAAAGACGGGCGAAGAATTTCCACCCAGAATTCACAACTCTAGAAAGACTCCGAGGTCTTTTAGGAACTTAAGTGTCCAACATGAGCTACCGGAGGGCGTCATCCAGCCGGACTTAAGTGCAGTGTCCAACCCAGCGCTGTCCCGAGGAATTTTCTCCATCCCAAACATATCAGATGATATCCAACAGAGCAAAAAGTTGAGTGAGATTTATTAATGCCTTGATTGGTGCACTGCAAGCAGCGCCTCGGAATCCTCAAAGGAGGACCTCGCCGGGAAGGACACGTGGGCATGGGAAAAGCGGTGGCAGGATGGTTGGCTCATTGAAGGTGGCCCAAAAAGGGAAGCAGAATCCAGCTCGTGCTCTTTCATGCTCCTGTATGATATATAAAGAAAGGCTAATTTTTTCTTCTTAAGAGGGCTTTTCCTCCTTATTCCTACACTGGAGATTTTATACCCGGGGAGCGGCTGGGGGTGACGTTCCAGCTGTTGTAAAAGCAGAGCCCAACGAGTGGAGCGGTTACGCCATTTTTATTCAAATCCTCTACAGCCTCAACGCCTGCTCAAATCAAAGCCACGAGTGAAGGGGAGAGAGAGAATCTGGTTTTGTTAAAGATTTAACAAACCTGCCCCTTCAATGAAATCAGCAATTTCCTACTCATAAATGAGACTCTTAAACAGTCATCCAGCAAAACAAGAAATAATGGGTTTTATCCTTTTTAATCTCGCATTATTCGCCTACCACAGGAACAGCCGCTTTTACGTGTCTGCCCCGATAAAAAACAAAGCATCCATGGAGGAGCTGAGAACGAGCCCAGATCTCCCCCTGTATCCTCACATAGCCTGGTATCTCAGGAGATTGCTGTTATCAGCCAGCTCCTCTCTGGGCGAGCCGTGCACCAGGTACAATCCCTTTAAAGCCCATTATCCGCAGCCAGCCTTCCACGAGCTCCAGACAGGGTGTTAGAGAACCAACACAAATACTTCTGGAATATTTACAGAATATTCAAGTAAATAAATGTTTTGGTTCTCTTTTTATGTAACGGAAGTAAAAGAAAAATAAACCGAATCTCCAGGAGAGCCATCCTGAAGACTGTTTGGAGGTGTATCCACACATCTCTCACAGTGAAGTCCATCAAGCCCCAAAAGGCTTCTGGTGTTTCAAACCAGCACTTTAAAAATGCAGCAGCTACTGAAATAAGAACCACCCCAAATCTGTATCCCTTAAGCTCAGAAAAAGTCACACGGCAAAATAATCACGTACGGATGGACATCAAATACCAGTTCATCTAAACCCCTCAAAACAAGTTGTTTGAGCCCAAAAGCCAACATGCAGAGATGTGGCTTCTATTTTAGGCCCGAACGATTCCAGAGCCCTGGGGCCACAGCAAATGGTGACGATAAAAGGGAACGAGCAGCTGCCTGGCAGGGAGAGGAGGGGAGGGGAACAAGGAGCCCGCAGAGGAGCACAGGCTGAGGATGAGGGCTGAGGATGAATCGTGTCTGAAAGGAGCTGCTTGGCTTTCAAGTGAGGTGTGAGAAGCCTCTCTTCTGGAGACAGAGGAACGGCAGAGACAGCTCCCTCGCAAGGGACGGGTTGGAACTGGAGTTACTGGGCTTGGCTGAGGAGCTTCTTGGCATTTTTACACATAGGAAGCATTAGCACTTGCACGTCTGCTCCGTGAGAGAGCCAGGAGAGGTCGGGAAGTCTCAGTGATGGCAGTGGCTGGGGGAGCTTTGGTACAGGAGGCAGAGAGGAGGCTCCTGGCTGGCACAGGCACAGCTCCCGTCCGGCAGGGATCTGCCCCACGCTTATTCTAATGATCCCCGGTCCATTACTCATGGAAAGAATCGAACCAGCAACCTCTGTAGTTGGCCATATAATTACTGGATCTTCCCCGTGGAGACTGACCCCGGTAGCACCGACAGCGGGCCGCGGTGGGCTCAAGGAGAGGCTGTTCACACAGGGTGCATGTGGAACATGATTACAAGGAATTAAAGAGGCGCTGCTGCTCCCCACCTTTGTTTCTGCCAACGTGAGCGTGGACCCTGTGATCTGACGTTTAATCTGCGCTCGGTGCGAGCGGCTGAATTTGCTCCCTCTGAAGCCGCCCCCGGCACTGAGCCCCAGGGTGTGATTATATAACCCAGTCAATGCTGGGCCCGAGGTTAATATGCAGCCACCCCTTCCACCTGTAATGGGAATCTTTCCCACCACGCTTTCTTCCCCGCTCTCATCTTCACTCCAGCCTGTGACTTCTGGATGTGAACACGCCGTAATGAAACCATTTCAAAGCGGCAGCCATCAGACTGGTTTGCTTGCTTTTAAGCCCTACTCCCTTTAATTTCCCAGTTTTGTTATCTCTTGTTTATTGATCTAAACTATCCATTACCGCTCTCAAAAGCAGCGCCCACTGGGAACTTGCCACCCTGCCTCTGTAGCTTCCTCACAGAAGGACAAGCCAACCAAATGTCTTGAGGAATTGAAGACCCGATGGATTTGGGAAACAAACAACCTGCAGCAAGGCCTGGCGGCGGCGGCGTGTGCCAGACCCACTGCAGGAAATTAGCTTAAATCAAAGTCCGGTCGCCTCTGCACGCAAGAGTGGCGTGGATTTCGGAGCCTGGACCAGCCTGTTTGCATTTGCTGTGCAAAGAGCACGGCAGCCTAATTGCCTGCTGCTGCCAGACTCTGATGGAAGGGGTGCTCCAGGAGCAGGGTGAGCGAGCTGCCGTCACTGGAATAATGTATTCCCTCCCTGTGTGAAGGAATGAGCTGGGCTCTCCCACACACCGGCACCTCCTGAGCTGGGAAATGGCCCTGCACGTACCCTTTCGTTTGGGCAATTCCTTCTGTGGTCCGGCTTTGTCAGGAAAGGCAGCAAATGCATCCCCCAGTTCCTAAACGGGAGATGTTTTGTAAACGTGCACACGGAACTCACAGATCCATTTTATAGCGGCCACAGGGCTTGGCCTTTTCCTCTCCCGCAGAAAAACCTGCCACTGCAGGCATTACTTAGTTTGGGAAGGAACCAGAATCTCAAGGGATACTGAGATATTTAGGAAAATCCCCCCCAGATCCATCACAGTGGCTATAGCACAGGCCCCCGGGGATTTGGACAGAACACCCCTATGTCCAGAGCAGGCACCTGGAGCTGGAACGCCCGTTACCTGGTTCTCTGCTTTCCAGCTGCTTTCCTTCCCCGCCGTTGGTCGGGATCAATGGCAGGCTGCGCGAGGATTCATCGCTCTGGACAGGTGACCCATCCCGACGCCGCTCTCCCAGAAGGGCCTCTCCCAGCACCACCTGAGACTCAAAACAAAAACAGCCACAGCTCCATTATTGTCCCCCTCGAGTGTTTTCCAACGCACATTTAGGCTAATCCACACTCCCCGGGGCAATCTGCTTCCAAGGTGTTTCTGTTAGATGTTCCATTACCTTACTTCTAGGGTGCTGCTCTGGGGCCCGTTTTGGGACAGAAACATGGACTTGAGTCTGTAAAATCTACTTGATGTTCTACCCTAACTCTCTCACCGTTTGGTAGAGCAGTTGTTTAACAACACAGGAAGAGGCTGAGGCACTCGCAGCCTCTGGAAT
This sequence comes from Corvus hawaiiensis, assembly GCF_020740725.1. Lineage (NCBI taxonomy): Eukaryota > Metazoa > Chordata > Aves > Passeriformes > Corvidae > Corvus > Corvus hawaiiensis. The sequence continues at coordinate 120,872,052 of NC_063215.1, forward strand.
GCCAATTTCATTTATTTATTTAAAGAGTTGGCTATGACCTTTTGCATTAGCTTCGAGAAACCATGAGTGCGCCACCATTTATAAAATGCTCTCTGTCTTCAGCACCGAACCCCACTCTGCTTAAAAAAAAGTAAAAATACATCATTAATGATAAAAAGTCACAGAAAGATAGGAGCCTTGTGATGGTTCGCACCAGAGCAAAGGGGTGAGCTCATTCCAATGCCTCACTGGGGTGAAGGGTGGGGACCTTAAAAAGCCCCTTTTCCTTTGGGATTAAGCACTGGACATCTGTTCCTGGGGCCCCAGGGCTGATTAACCACAGACTGCCCGTCCTTGCCCTGAAAGCCACACCCTGCCAGGGCACAGCCGTAGCGGTGCTGAGGAGTCTCCGGTGCTGGTGCCCACCTGGCCGTCCTGTGCCTCCTCTCCCGAAGCCAGCAGCTGCTCAAACATCTCTGCCACCCGCTCCGGGAGCCGAACCTGGCGCTGCTTCAGGAACAAGCCGTGGTGGCTCAGGCGAGTCCGCAGCGCGTCCGTGTCCCTGGGGAACAAACCGGCACCGTCAGTGGGACACCCCATCCACATGAAAAGCCACCACCCATTTGGGCCTTAATTCCCACTTTCCCTTTTAAAAATGTTCAAAGAGGAAAATGTAAGAAGCCACTTGCAACTTCTGCTAATGTGGGGGAGATGGGCAGCAGTGACCACCACCATCATCATCATCATGATGCCTGCCCTGTCCTGAGGCTCAGGATCTAAAGACACAACCCCTGTCTCAGCACCGTGGCATTGCTCACTCCCTGGGGCACAGCTGGGCACCCACTGCCTCAGGCTTGTTTTTTGCTCAGAAAGAATAAAAAGGGGAAAGGAAAAAAAAAATAAATAAAAGAAGGTGTCTTTTAACATAGAAAATCTCAATCCTGCAATCCTTTTGTTTGCCAAAGATGTTTGTTTTTGCTGTTGCTCCAGTGAAGTTTCAGAGCAGTGAATTCCAATTAACTCCACGAGTGTTTGTCCCTAAGAAACCATTCAGGAGACACAAGGAGATATTGGTGCTCGCAGGCGTATCAGCCTTGCAGGAGAGGCAGGTACCGGCACAGAGACCCTTCTACAGCGCTCACAAGTGCCCCGATCCTGCCAGCACTTGAGCACTGCGGAGCCTGCGACGGGGAGGGAGGTCTAGACAGAAGCTAAGCAAGACAGAGTGGAAATTGTTTTCATTTCTGGGTTAAAGAGACCTAAAAAAAAAAAAGTAATTCTCACTTGTCCTTGTGGCATATGCACGGGGAAAAAAAAGCCCATTTTAAATAACTGCACTTTGTTGTTTTTAAAGGCCACGTGCATCTTCTGTCTCACACAAAGTAATTTCCTTCTCAAAATTACATTTCCCCTCCTTACGTGCCTGAGACTCATTGCAGGCCCCGGCAATGACTGGCTGAGAGGTGTCTGGAGTTCCTGCAATTCCCTGCCTGCCAGAGGGGCCTGGGGTGGGAGACACTGCGGACTGGATGGGCTGGGGGGGCCCCCAGGCTGCCCTGTGGAGCAGAAGTCCCCACTGGGGAATGGGAGGGAAATAAATTAACTCCCGAACGCTCCCATTCCGAGTGCCACGAGGTGCGGGCCCGGTGGCCTCCGTGCCAGAGGGGCGGCACGGATCCGGGGGCAGAGAGGAGGATGCTCCTCACCCCCAGCGGGTTCTGCGTCTCCCATACCTGGTGTCTCCCATACCTGGTGTGCTCCTCGTGCCCCGCTCTGCCCGCGGCCCCGCCGGTGTTCTCCAGCGGGAGGCTCCCGCTCCGCGTGCGCCGGGACACGAGCAGGAGCTGCCGGAGCACCACGGCCTCGATCACCTCGAGGTCGCCCTGAGTCAGCTCGCCGACCTCACCGTGAGCACTGCAACACAAAGCAGGGGGGACGGGCCCCGTGAGCACAGCCCATCCCAGGCTGGAGACGGGACAGCCAGGGGACAGCCAGGGGACAGCCAGAGGGACAAACATCCGTGGTGCTCGGTGACAGATGTGGGACGGGACAGGGAGGTCGCGCTCAGCACTTGGGACGTGCCAGGTGCAGCCTCCCAGGGAGAGGGAAGCTGAGCACGTCCCCTCCAGTGGCAGGCCGGGGGACAGGCCTGTTTGGGGCCCCTCTTCCTAACTCCCGAGGAATCCTCCTGTCACCAAGTGTGTGGAGGCTGTGCATCACTGTCAGTACAGCTACCAACAACTCCCAGTTCTCGTACCTAGGGGTCCGGAGGCTGAGGAGGGACAGCCGGGGCTCTCTGCCACTGGTTTTGACAACACCCCGGTTCTGGTGATTCCCTTTGCTCTCTTACTGTATTTACTCCATTTTTCTGGCACGGGCCACTTGCCACCCGGGCTCCACTCACCTGGGCAGCTCCGCTGTCCCCGAGGGCTGGCCCTGGTACAGCGCGCGGTGCTGGGGGCTCGTCGTCTCCACCAGGTCCTCCAGGAGCTGCAGCGCACGGCAGAGCTCCGAGAGCTCGGCCAGCATCCCGCCGGGCCTGCGGACAGACAGACAGGGCTGGCAGTGACCCGAGGGGTGATGACGGGGCTTGTCAGTGCATTCCCATCGCACCCCCTGGACAAACAAACAGCCTCGTTTGAGCTTTCCAAAGCAAACAGCAAAAACCACGTTTCTGAGCTCTGTAGGAAGGGGGGCGGGGGGGAAGAAAAAAAAAAAGCACACGAGCAAACAAACCATCCAAAAATCAGCCCGGGCTGAGCGGCCGCATGGAAATTACCCCCGTGGCGAGCACTTTAATTCCTTCACCTCCACAAGCGAAACAAATCTGGTGACCACCTACAGGTATGGGGACAGCCCTGGGACCTCAGAGGGGTTTTGATGAGGCTGCACCTCTATAATGATGCAAATGAGGACTTAACCACTGAAACAATGCCGCAGGCTAATCCCGGGACAGAGGTGTAAATGGCTATTCAGGTCCCCGCTGCCGCTTTGTGGGGCTCCCAGCCCAGGTCTCGGCCAGCTATGAACACCCCAGCTGGGGCAAAAGAGTTCTCTTTCTTTTCCCCACATGCAGGAGCTGACATGTTTCCGCAGCTAACCCCGGCTCGCTTTGCCTCCAGGGAGAAGCTCTGTGCACAAAAACTCGCAGCATTTGCACACTCGTGCTGAGCTGTGCCCAAAGCTGTGTTTTCCCTCCGAGTGTTGGGCAACAGCGAACAATTAAGTGGGGGCCGCCGTGCCTTTAGTCGAGTTTCCTAGACATTTAATAAGCAAAACAATGCCAGGGAGATCACATAGGCAGTTAAACAGTGCTTTCTCTTTTCCCCCAGCCTTACAAACCCTGTATTCCAGCGGCCGGCTCGTTTCCCATTGTTTTCCTCCCGCTGGGTGGTCCTTCCAGGGTGCCACTCGAGAGGGATACAATAATAAAAAGGGAAGGGGAAGGAAGGGACACCAACATAAAGAAAAACAAAATGTATGACAATCTGCAGCAGGCTACGGATCAGAGGTCAGCAAACAAGAGGTCCTTCTCTTTTACAGGTTGCTTCCTGGAAACAGTCTGATTAAGCTGACAGCTTGAATTATGTGTTACATTTTGTAATGCACAATCCATCTGTGCTAAGTCCTCCTCAATGCAGCTGAAGCAGCACAGGCATAAGCTCTGCCTTTTTCCACCCCCTCAGCTCAGGCCTTAAAATAGTCATCATCTTTCTCCACGCTAATTCTCAGAGACCCTCTCCCCCCGCCGCCCGCCCCCCGGGTTTAAGCCCTCAAAGAAAGGGCCGGGTGCTGCAGGGAATGGTAAGAGGACACGGAGCCTTTCCCCTCGGATCAGCAGCTCCAAGGGAGGGGAGGCCAGGAGCCTTCACAAGCGCAGCGAGCCCCCGTGTGCCGGGGGGCTGCTGGCAGAAACCCCTCCCGGGCTCTTCCCGCGGGGCGGGGTGTGAGAAGGCAGGGGTGCCCCCGCCCGCAGCCGCCGGAACACCGACGCTACTTCCCACCCATCACCGGTTTTAATAACCAAGGCAGCGAAGCTGCAGCACCCTACTGTGACCGGCAACCAGATGCAAACCTTCTGCTCAATCACCTTTCCCAACAACATCTCCCTCCCTGTTGCCAACAGTTCACTGCAGGGAAAAAAACCCAAAATTCCTGAAAAAAAACAGACTGGCATCTCTGCAGTAAGACAGGAGAGACATTTGCTCCAAAGATGAAAACTTGTGGCTTCCTGGCACACAACAAGGACTAGTTTTGCCTCTGGAGTCAGCCACGGTCTCTGCTCTTTTCAACACCGTCCCTCGTACTCATTTCAGATAATTCACCAGAAGCGTAGGATCAGTGCTTCCTTCCGATGCCACAGCGACACTGCTGCAGTGGGAGAGCCCAAGCTACACGCATTTCAACTTAAGGCAACAAATACACAGAATTTGGGAAATTTCAGCACATGTCTTCAGTCAGCGCAGGAATTTCACAAGAGAAAACCACGGGGGCTGGAGGGACATCGCATGTTGTGAATCCGTAGTGTGACAGAGCAAAGGAAGCTGCATTCCCATGGTCTGGGTGACTTGTACAATTGAAATTCACGTGCTAATCGCTTGCAAGCCTTTCCACAAGATTTTTGGCTCATTTGTTTTGCAAGGCTCGGGCATGCACGCCGCATTCCAGGTGCCTTGGAAAGCCCACGCGGCCGTGAGCGCAACGAGGGAACGGCTGCTCCTCCACTCCTGCCGGTTGATCTGCCTTTTCATTTTCAGGTAAAGCAAATTAAAATCTGTATCTTTTCTGCAGCACCAGCAAGCAGTGGTGATCCCACTTCCACGGCCTTGAGAAGCGGAGGCATTCAGCTTGGCATAATGGGAGGAGAGCTCTGCGCCGCGGTTCCAGCCGTGCCCCGGGGACAATGCAGGCGCTCAAACCTTGTGTATAATTTCCCCGGGCCTCGAGAGCTGCTCCATGTCTCATCAGGCGCTGCACAGCGAGGCGAGGCCTCGCCGGGGAGGGAACGCAAGGTTAAACTGCCGGCGCTCAGCTCTGACTCCTCTCGCTCTGCTGTGATTAACAGGTGGGATACAAAGGGAAAACTGGGGGGAAGCTATTTACATGTAAATCAGAGGATGTTTCCATAGCAAGCAACAGCCCGATGCAAATGGAAAGGCTAAAGTTGCAGAAGTGTCTGCTGCTGGCCCCCAGTTTCTGCTCAGGTGTCACCGGTTAACACCCGAACCAGTACTGACGTCAGCACCGCCAGGACAAGGCGCCCAGGAACGCGGGGAGAACAGGCCTTAACCAGATTTAAACACTCAAACAACCAAGACGGGAAAACCCAACCAACTGGCAAAAGAGGACAATTCATTCTGCAGGAGCACTTGTTCTCCAGGGCTAAAAGTGCCGTTTCCTCTGCATGATGTCCCACTAAAGCCCTGCCAGCCCTCCAGGGCGACCCGCGCACCATCTCACGGCGGGCACGGCCCTGCCGGGACAGGGATGCACTTCCCTGTCTCATGAGGGCGTTGCGGGGCCGAAAATCCGGCTGGGATGGACTTACAGCCGACGCCCTGGCGCTGCACTTGCTGGCCACAAAATCCTGCCGCTGTCACCTGGCAGCAGAGGACAGGCCCTGTGTCTGCAGCGCACTGTCCTCCTTCTCTCTGACTCTATTTCCAAACAAAATGCTCCAACAGTTCAATCCCCTGGAAGTTTTACCCAAGTAGAGTCACTGGAATAAGATTTGTGTACATTTAAAGAACATCCATCTGCACCTTAACGACAAATCCTTCGCTTGGCAGCTCTGACCCCAGTGAGGTGCCCGAAGCCCCTGAACGCCCAGCACAGGGACAAGGTACTAAAGGACAGGGGAGAACTTTGTGTGAGCTCTGGTGCCCCGACCAGCCCAGCTGATCCAGGAAACAGGGAAGTGGTACCTGTGTGGTGCTGAGCTGTCCAAGGGCTCCTCCTGGGCTGCAGGAGGGCTCAGGGGTGGCAGCAGGGAGCCCTCCGGAGTCTGGGCATCCCCATCCTGCTCCTGCCGCGTGTCGGGAACGCTCGGCTTCGCCTCCTCCTCGGCACCAGCAGGGACCGGGAGCTCGGCACTGCTCCCCTCCCTGTGAGCCCGCCAGCTGCTCAGGCCAGGCTTTGCCCCTGTAACAACAACAAAAAATAATGCATCAAAGATATAAAACCAGTAATTATTCTTCTCAAAACACTAGCAGCACTATGGAGTAGATCACAGCGTAGGGAATGAAACCAAGCTTACCCACACTATTCACCCTGTGTGAGGGAGCATCCATCCCTCCATCCCTCTATTCCCCTTGTCTGTGGGCTTCCCTGCCCACGGCCCCTGTCCTTCCATGCTCCTCTCACAAGGGGGAGTCCAGGGAGGCTGCAGCCTTCGGGGTTTGGGGACAAACCGTGAATTCCTCAGAAACCACGCTGGCACAGAGACCAGCTACCTGACCAAATCAGCTCTGGAGGAATCAAACAGAGAAGCCAGAGAAAACACCTCTTAGGCTAAAAAAAGTGCACCCCAAGAGGCTCCTACTGCACCCATTTTGGAAACCTTTGAGCAGGAATGCTCGCCTGGAGGCTCTGAGAGGCTGAACTGGGGTGACACAGACGCGCTGCTCGGCTTTTCACAGACTGCCAACAGTTAGTGGACCAGCCAGTGCCGTAACAAATTGGGATTGCTACAGAAATGCCCAGTTTTCCATAAAATTCACCTTAGGTTTAAATTAACCAGCCTCTGCACAGCCCCCAGCACTCCTGCTTGGCTCTGTCATGGGGTTTCACTGGGACTGAATCACCTCAGGTTTGTGCCCCACAGGAGCCGCACCAGGGCCTTGCGTCTGAATTTGTGGAGCAGGGATGTGCAACAAACCCAACTCCCTTGCCTGCTGGGGAATGGGGATGCAGCGGAATCGAGGGGTTTTCCAAATCCACCCACACTGCTGAATCCCAGTTTGGAAATGGATCAGCTGTTGTGCACCAGCTCTGAGGGAGATGGAAACCAGCCCGAACCAGAAGTGACTCCTCTGATGAAGCAGGTTCACATTAAACCTCTCTAGATGAGGCTCAGACTACGCCAGGGCCTCGGTGGGCACAGCAGTGAGGAAACTTTCCCTCACGGCGCCCCCGACCAGGATCAGCGCCCAGCACGCCCTTCCCTGTCTGGGTGAGCGGCCTGGGGGGGAAACGGAGTCCAAAGGAAGAAAGAGACAAAGAGAGAAAAAAGGAATAAGGGCCACCACACTCCAAGGCCAGTGCCAGAGGTGCAGGAGAAGGTGCACACGGGCATGGCTCTGGCTGGGGCAGACAGGGACACATCCCACTGCCGTACCTGGGACACTTCCCTGCCGCTGTCCCTGCCTGCGGGGCGCTGCTCCGGCGCCAGAAGCTGAGATGAGCTGCTCGGAGCCTTCCTCACCGGCAGCCAGGTCCCCATGTCCCGCTGCTCCCTCCTCACCCTCTCCAGCAGCGCTGCCGGCCTCGGGACCGAGCCCCTCAGGGGACGTGGAGCGCTCAGGCGGGTCCTGCTGGGAGCCCAAGCCTCCCGTGGCCGAGGCGGCCGATGTGGGGCAGCCCAGCAAGGCTGCTGCTGGAAGGCCCAGTTCTCCTGGCTTGGCCGTACTGGTGCCAATTCCCGCCTGCTCTCCAGTCTGCAGCACCTGAAACACACGGTGGGACGTGGCTGAAGGAGACAAACGGGACACAAACTGTGCGTGGCACACGGAGCTTCTCCAGGTGCCACGCGGGGCTCTGAAGAGAAAGGTGCCACAGAATTCAAGGGTTTGCTACGGCATCAACATTACACAACCCCTGGCACACATTCCGTGCATCCCAGTGTGAAATGAGGGGCCAGGCCTCAGTTAAAGCTCCACGAGCCAAAACACCCAGTGGCAGGAGCTGCCTGCACCCCCAGCCCGGCCCAACAGGACCCGAACACACCAAGGACTCAAACCCACCTAAAAGGTGACTGGATTTTACAAAGGGTCAGACCTCTGAGATTGGGATCCTACACAGACTTTGGAGACCCTGGACCAAAGCACAACGCTTAGAGCTGCCTACAATGCCACAGAGCCCAGAGGGACCATCGTGCTCCATGTGTGAATCACTCAGCAGGTCCAGCTTCCCTCACATCACGGAACAAGGCAAGACTCAGTTTCGGCGTCTCCCTCCTGCTCTTCCCATGGCAGTGACATCGCCTTTCCCACCAGCTGACGTGGGACACGGAGCAGACACATTTTAAATGGCACTCTCCTCCAAGGACTGCTGAACTTGCACAAAGCCAGCTCCAGGAGTACAACCACTCTGCTGCTAAACCCCAGTGTTTTAATACTTGCCTCTCTTTCTCTGCGAGCCTACTCAATCAGGACAATTTGGGAGGAGTGGCCGCTGCCACCACGACTGCTGCAGGGTCACCGCCGGTTTATGCAAAGCCAAAATTAGCCATCGTAATGCCATTGTTCACACTAAGCAGGGCTTCCTCTCCAGCCCCAAATCCCAGCAGGACAATTTACAGTCACCTCCACACCTCTCCCCTCTCTTTCACTGCCTGACCTCTTCCTCCCACACAAAGTCAGCTGCCAAGCCCAGCTGAAAGGAAACAAAGGCATCTTGTCTGGTCTGTGGCCAAGGTTCCTTAAAAAAGCTCGAATTCCACGTAACAAGGAGCAGAACAAAAAGCCATGAAGTCATTTTAAGGAGCAGTAAAGGTTTGCCACTCAGATTAAGTTCACCACTTATTCCATCACCACTGCTCTCAGGTTCCTCCTAATTACTTCTCGGGCGTTGGATTTGGTGCCTTCTAATGCCTCCAGCCAGTCCTGCGTGGCTTTGGCAGCTCCCGGACGCAGTGCCCCAAAACAAACGGATTTCGAACGGGCACAAGCACAGCACATATCCCTAACGATCCCTTTCCCAGGGAAGAGGCTCCTGGGAGGTTCCAGCATGCCCGAGTCCAAAATCTTCTGAAGGCTCCAAGGAAGTGCATCACGGCACACAGGATCCGGGAGCCGGGGCTGTACAGCTCTGCCAGCCAGGAAGGAGCTCCTCAGTGTGGGACTTCTGAGCTCAAGGACTCCCCCGGAAGCTGGCAGCCCAAAAGGGCACACGTCAGCCACAGAACATGCCAGACATTCCTGATGGTGTTTGAGCATTGGGATGCTGCCCGTCTGCAGAAGGCTGGTTCTGGGACTGTCCTTCTGGGTCCCCGAGGCCCAGAGATGACCCCCCACGCTGTCTCTGAGGGGGCCATCACACAGTCACTGCATCCCAACCAGCCTGAAGGAAGCCATCCCAATCCCAGTGCTGGGAAATAAAACCCATTCCATGAGCTGCGTCCCGGACATCCCACACGCTGACTGCGCGCTCTCTGTGACTGACTCGGAGCAGCAACACTGAGAACAAACTCCTGTGCTTTGGACAGGAGAACCAGCAGATTTGAAACCAAGAAAACCACCAGAATTAAGAGCTGAAGCACAGCCCAGGGACATGGCAAAAGATGCACAGTGTAGCTGAAGTTACCTCTGTATTTTAGGAGGGAGATGAGGAGGAGGAGGAGGACAGGGAATAAAGGGAGTCCACGATCAACTCCATTACTGTACACAAAGTGACATTTTTGGGCACACGCCACACTCTCGTACTGTCCAAAACCTGCCCACAGTGTTTAAACCCCCGAGTCACACCACGAGCCTTTGATGCCCTAGCACTGATGTCAACTTCTCCATCGGATGGAAATCCCATCTCCCACACCGCCTGCCCTAATTGGACAGCTCACATTCCAAAATAAACCCGCCTTTCCCCACAACACCTCCCGGTTCAGACCGCAGTTTGCTCCCTGCCACAGGCCTGCCTGTATGGGTCAAGGCTGCTCGGGTTCACTGCTTTGTGTATTACAGTTTAAAGAATGCTCTAAATTCAAGGTTTTTAACTTTTTAATCTACGGGGAAAACTTCCTATAAACTCAGATTAACGGCTGCTAATGCACTGAAGAAAGGAAACCAAAAACCTTCCTCCTACTATAAAAACAAAATAGTGTGGCCTCTGTTTCTTTTCTGATAAGAGTCTTAAATACCAAACATTTAACTGCATAATAACATTCCCTGGCAGCCAGCAGCCTGCTTAGCAGATACATAAAGCAGGTAAAAGGGGAAAAAGTTAATTTCTTGGCTGAATGATTCCATCGGTAGCTATAGGGCAAACTAGAAAGTCTTTTAGTAAAGTAGCAGTTGATTCTTCTATCAATCTGCAGCACACACACTCTTCCAAGGAATGCATTAAATATGAAAATCATATCCCGTTATCATCTGTTCCCAGCTTTCAGCCCAGTAAGCTTTCCTTAATGAATGCTGTAGCCTAAGGGACGCGCGTGCTGCTGGCTCCTCGGAATAATGGAGTGATGCTCCCGTCCTGCCTATTCCGGCGCCGGCTGGCTGAGGGGCTTCCACACACAGTCACAAGTGACTACTCTTGCCAGCATGCTCCAAGTTATTACAAGATGTTTTTAGACATTTCATCTAAAAGAGCTTTGCTGCGTTTAGTGGAGAAAACAGCTCTGGTCTTGAACTGTATCATTTATATGGAGATAGGAGGAGGGATTAGGAGCCTGCATTACTGCAGATATATGGCAGCAGATATTTAAGTATTCCTTGTCAGTCTTTTTGTCTGTTCCTCAGATATGCAATCTCCTTCTGCTCCTTCTGAGGAAAGGTCAGAACATACAAAATTATAAACACAGCACACGGCTCCCCGGCTGCAGTTCCGCAAATATCCCTCATTAGCAACGTTTCCTCCTCGGTCACGACCACCTCCACACCACCCGGCGCAGGAATTATAAAAGCCAACAGGAAGACGTGCGTAAACAGTCCGAGTGCTTTTTTAATTCCAGCTCTTCGGATGAAATAATCGCACGTTTTACCCGGGTGGTTCTCCTTCTCCCGGGCACTACACACAATCGCGCGCTGCACGTGCCAGCGCCGCCATCCCCATGGAAAGGCTGCGCAGCTCCGAGGAGAGCACGGCGCTGCAATGAAGCCCATTTCCACCCCCCGCTCCCCACCCCATTACCTGCTCGCTGGATCCTTCCTCCTTGTCACCTCCTGCTGACAAGCTGCCCTCTTGAAGGGATAACAGGTTTTTAATTTCCCTTCCGTACCATTCCTAAACGGGAACAAATCCGTCACACAAAACTGGAGGCCAAACAACCACCCCCCACCCCCCCACCCCGAGAGACACCACTTTGCAAAATGCACTTTGCAAACCGCGCACCTTTAAATGCAAAGTCCCCGCAGCCTTTTTAACTCAGGCTGTCTTTAAAAGCGGAGATCTCATTTTCTCCTTGCTTTTCCGCTCCCCTGCCCAAGCAGCGTGGCCTGTACACAACCTGCTGCAGGGCTTTCGTACACGTTTACTCATCATTCAGAATCCTACAGAACAGCAGTAACTTGTTGACTCGTATTTATTGCATCCCAACCGGCATCTGTAACACCGAATTACTGCTGCTGCCTCCGGACAACGACTCGGCTGCTTCGGGATGAAAACGAGCTCCGCAATGTGTTTTTTCACGCCCCATCTTACAACTGGCTGGGCTGCCGTGAGGAACAATCCCCGGCAGATGCTGCAGAGAGCAGCCCAGCGGGGAAGGAAGGCTCCGTGCTGGCTGCCCCGAACCCGGCTCTCCCCGCTCCAGGGTTTAACGGAGCGGCAGCGGCGGCAGCGCGCTGGGAGTGGGGCTGGGCACCCCCTGCAATCCGAACTGCAGCCCCCAGCAGCACGCTGGGACAGCCCGGCTAGGAGCACTCCAGGAGCTGAGCTGCAGCAGGGAACAGGCGTGGGAATAAACCCTTCACACAATTAACTCGCCCGCCCCTGCCCTTCGCTCCGGCGGCGGCGCCGCTTTCGGCTCCCAGGTAGGAAGGAGGCTGCTCGGGAAACCTCCGAACGTGGAACCGTAAGGAACAAAACCTCACCACCTGAGGGGTCAAGATGCTCGAAAGAAACTCAGATGTAACTCCCGGATTTGGCTGAAAGCTGCAGCGAATGTATTTATATACACCCTAAAAAATTACTGACCAAACACAGGGAGCAAAAGTGCATCTTTCAGAAACAATAGGAGTTTTGTGAGCTACAGCCACATAATAAATGTGCACAGCGTTGTGATGAAGCGCTCCTAAAGGGCATTCTGTACGGAAAAAGAGGAGAGAAAACGGCAATAATTTCTTTCTGTGTACTCCCACGATAGATTGAATGATTGCACGCTCCATAACTCTCCTGCTCTCCATAACTAACACCGAGGAGATGTCATTTGTTCAGCAGCTCCGAAAAGTAACCGCAACTTGGCAAAGATAAAATGGATGGCGCAGGAACATCAAAATGGGAGGGCTGAACAAAAACCCTGCGTGCAGCCCCACCTGTGGCACTCTGACTGGGACTCACAGCAGGTATCAGAGCCACCGGCCCTGACACTGGGCAGGCTGGTGAGCTGAGGAAGAAAAACCCCTTCAGACCAGCAGGGGAAAGGTGGCACCGCAGCACAGCCCCCTCTCCTGCTCTGCTTCAGATAACAACTAAAAATCAGGGGCAGGGAATCACACACCCCAGGGACAGGCTCTGAACTCCGGGCTGCTGCACTGCAGCCAGGAAAAGATGTTCTGGGAACGTCACCAGATCCAACAGGCGCTACCTAGGCTATAGCTGTGTGAGGAATAAGCGCAGCCAAATGCTTCTGAGGAGCGCCGCTGCCCTTGGAAAGCAGGAACAAACACAGCTCCCTCCCAGACTGTGCTCCCCCAAAAACCTGGCTCCGTGCAGCAGTGCCACAAGCAGACGTCGCAATCCCATTTTTGAAAGTCTGGAATCATCACTTTGCAACTGAACTTTAGGGAACAGCATGACATCATAATAACAACAACAACAATAATAATAATACGATTCAAGAAACCCTCAGGGCTTGGCTTTTTCTTACAGCAGCCTGTTGAGTCTGGGGTACTTCAGACCTGTCTGTTCTACAGCCTGAAACACGGACCCTGATGGAGTTTGCTTCCAGCTCTAGGACATACCAAGAGATTCCTGCATAACAACGGCAAACACCCCCGATCAAGTCTTATAGAAAGTTACTTCCATCTTCCGGATGCTCTCCCAGCCCGTGGTTTCCATGTGAGCCTCCAGCTGCAGGAACTCCCGGCGCAGGGCCCGGTTCCGGCGCAGGGCCAGCTGCTGCCGCGCCGACACCGCTGCCAGGTGCCTCTGCAGCTTCAGGTGCTTCAGTCTCACCCTGCAGGGCGAACAACAGGCACTTGAAGAGGCGTGAAAATAAACCAAAAGCATCCAGCACAATCACCCCGCCTCAGACACACAGACCCCGACACCGAGGGCGAGCTGCCCAGACCCCAAAAGGAGGAGACTCGTTCTTCTGCACACCTGTATTTATATAGGCATACACGTGCCGCTTCCCTGAAGATTTACACAGGGGCTTTGGTGTTCCGAAGGGGCAAATACATGACAGATCTCCTCTAAGTGTGTTTTACATGGACTGCGTTCCAGTAGCGCCGATCCCGTTAAATCAAAACGGAAGCCATAGCAGAGGAACGTGTTCCGCAAGCCACCCGAGCGGGAACGCCGAGGCTGAGCTTTCACAGCTGCCTAAGCCCACGGTGCCACCGAGAGGGGCACCGGAAAGCCATCTGACCCAGCTCTCTCCCACCTACAGATTCCCTTCCAGCCAGGCCTCTTTCCCCAGGGCAGCCACCCGGCATTAACGCCAACACAGGGAAATGGGCACCCAGAGGTGCCCCTGGCTCACAGCTCTCCGCTTCAGCCAGGAGGGAAACTGCACCCCAAAGCCCCCAAGACGTTCAGAGGAACCACAGTCCTAAACCTGTTAGGTCAAACCAAAGCCAGTAACACCAGGAAACAAAGTACCTGTGATGCTGCCCCGCCTGTCCACACATTTCCTCCTCAACTTGTATCGGCATTTTCTGTCCCTTCCAGCAGCACCCAGCCCTCAGTCCCTGGAGCTTTACAGAACTCCTCTGAGGAAAGGAGTGCAGCACTGGAAGACACTGCTCAGTCCTCTTCGGCTGTTGGGACTTCAGGATATTTTTTTTGCTTCAGTTTGCTGTTTAGGGTTTGGGTTTGTTGGGGTTTTTTTTGGTACAGACTGTCCGTGCAACTTCCGTTAAACAGATGCTGCAGAAAGAATCCAAGGAGCAAGACCAGAACCTGGAACACCCCCCAGGGCTTTTGGAGGCTTTCCACTTTCTAAGACCCTGGGATTCTCCAGCACGGACTAAGCTGTGGTGGCTTTGTAAAAGTAGGATAAAGCCAACCCGCACGTTCGTTGCTCCCAAGATTCTAGTGTCCACAGAATGAGGCACTCATGCTACTGCTGCAGTTATTTCATCAGTAACTTGAAGACATGAATTTTACATTATACCTAACATACAAATATAAATGTATTATTACTGACAGACCTTCCAGACAACATCGTAAAGGCTTTCCAAGGTAACAGAACCCTTGTACCTAAAATGAAATAACCCCCAAGAAGCTTTTGAATGGGCTTACAGGTATGGATCAGCCACCGTGTGTTCCATCTGCTGCCTTCCTAATTCCAGCCTTTTGGCTCCACTGGAAGAAAACAAACAACACACAGCAAGATAAAAACATTTCCCCACCTGAAGCCTCCGAATGCCAGAACTAAGGGGTTTTGCAGAGCACAGCCCTTGCTGAGCAGAGAGCTCAGCTCCGCTGGGAGCTACAGACTCATCTGCCAGCCCAGCTCAGCACTAAGCAGAACAACTCCCAAGCCTTCACCCCTCTCTTTGTTCCTCGCTGGAACAGGGTTGCTGGAAAGGCAAAAGATGCCTGAACATCCACAGGGGACCCACTGGAACAGCCAGAGACCCCAGGAAGCTGCGGGAGTGAAGGGGACGTCACACACCCCAACACGTCTGGGCACCCTTCTCCGCGCATTTGGGCTCTCCCTACACACACGGACACACGGACAGCATCTCCCAGTTTCCCTGCAGGGAGGGGAGCCAGGAAAAGCCCTTCCCGCTGCTCCGCCTGAGAGCAAGGTTTTAGCCATGGGATGGATCCTGCCAGCGCCCAGAGCAGGACTAGGGTTTCGCGTCCTGCACATGGCAATTTAACAGCCACGCTCCATCCGGGATCTCATCCCTTCAATTTCCCCTTGCACCACGGACAGCCAAGCAAGCGCCAGTTTCGAGATCTTGTTTTTACACTTCTCCAAGTAATTTTCGTGCCTCGGAAACGGAGAACACCGGTACCCTAAGGGATGGGGACGCCGATGGATGCGAGCACCCGTTGGCTCCGATGCCATTCCCGCTCCCCCATCCTGCAGGTAGCACACGGCATTCCTCAGCTCCCCCAAGTCCCTCCCCTCCCCACCAGCGAGCATCCCCCCGCCCGGGGCGAGAACCGAACCCCAACCGCGCCGCGGGGGGGGGACCCGGCTCACCTGGCGCGGGGCGGCTGCGGGGCCGGCGGTCGCGGGGTGTCCGTCCCGGTGGTGCCGGTGCACGGTGGCGGTCCCAGTGGCCCCGTTCCCCTCCCCGATCCCGATCCCGTCCCCGTTCCCGATCCCGATCCCGATCCCGATCCCGATCCCGTTCCCGATCCCGATCCCGATCCCGGTCGCCCCGCGCGGCTTCCGCCGGCGCCCACGTGCGGCTCCCGCCATGCCCCGCGCGGGACCCCGGAAGTGCCGCCCCGCGTTGCCATGGGGACGGGCGGGCGCGGCCTGCGCCGCCCGGAGGCGCTTCGGAAGCCTTTAAGGCGTTTGTCGTTTTTTAGCCGTCCTTTATCGTTGCCCCGTCTCTCGCCACCACCTTGTTACCTCGGGTGTTGCCGTTCGCCCAGATGAGCCCCCGACTCGGTGCTGGAGGGCACCTGGGGCGAGGCAGGATCCGCGTCCCTAAAAAAGGGGGAAATTTGCAAAGCGCCAGTTCAAAAAATAACTGGGAGCTGCTGAACAGTTACAGTTGGTTTTACCAAGTTTATTGTACACCATGGTTTTCAAGGAAAAAAAAACCCCGCTTCCTCGTCCTCTGGAGTGCCGCTGTGTCCCTCTGGTGCTGTCACCTCTCCAAAATTCAGGTGGGAGAAGCCACGGTCACCCCCAGCCCTGCGTTCGCATCTCCAGCTGCAGGATGAAAACAGAACGCCCGCCTTTCATTTCCAGATAAAAACTTCGAACCCTTTGAAAGGAAGTTGCCAAATGAGCGCTTAAATTCCAGGGCCCCAATAAAATCTGAATACCACGGGAATAATTGAAATGAAGGAGAAGCGAAACATCAATAGACAAAATTGCGGAGAGCAGTGAAATGCTTAAGCATAATTAGGACTGCAATCAGTGTACAATTACTGCAAGATCATCACAGTAATTAGCCTTCGTTAGAACTTCTGGCCGAGAACCAACACATGAAAGCTCAGCTGGAGCTGGAGGCTCTGTCTGGGGACTTGGGGGGGATCAGGGGCTTTTGGGGTTCCTAGACTGGGTTTAGTGATCCACCAGCGTTCCTGGGCCTGCTTCCAAAAATATTGGTGCTTGCTAAAAGAACGCCTAAAAGAGCACAAAAACTTCCGAGCGCTTCCAGCACTGTCTAAAATCCTGAGCACACTGGAAGCCCTATTCCCAAACTGCAGTTTTAGGGTTTAGTGAAAAGGTGGCTGGTGGTCCCTGACCCCTCGGGCTGCACAGTTTCTCTCCAGGCAAAGCCCCGGGAGGGCTTTTTTCCCGCTGTGGACCTCGGGCTGGGGCTCGAGGGTCTTGAACCGCAGGCAGGGCTCCACATCCTGCTATTTATTTAACAAAAAAATAAGGAGCTAAGGAGCCTGAGCCCGGTGCCCCCCGACAACGACGTATTTCCCACTTTCTTCCATGTCTCGGTGCTCACCGCAGCCCCCCCCCCCCCCCCCCCCCCCTCCACGGCTCATAATTGACTCAAGAATAATCTCCATCCTCCCATCCCTGATAAGGGATGCGGTCCCTTCCCTGAAAGCCTACAAAGAGGAGTGTTTGGTTTGTGTTCTCCCCGCAGTACTTCACACTTCTTTTAGATTGTTTTAATTTAATTTTGATGTAGTCTGATAAGAGCTGTAGAACTGTCAAAGGGAGCCGCCTCCTTCTGTCGCGTTAAACGCACTTTGAATGAGATGGTGGCTTTGTCCCCGGTAGCTGCCAAACCAAAGCATCTCTTGATTCCCACACAGGGATTGATGCGCGCTGATCTGAACAGCTTTGCTCTCTTTTCCATTTAGGGAGGCAGCCACGTGTCCCTCAGCATCCTGCTTTCCTCTGGCATGTAAGCGTATCCCAAAAGGCGTGGGATTGGCCTCACGGAGCTGGGCACCTGGCCACAGGCCTCTCATCTACCAGAGACCCCTGGCAGGGTTTCCCAGCTTTCCAGGGCAACGGATCCACGTGCTGCACATACCTGCTGCAGGGATGGGATGCCCCTCGCTCCCAGGAAAGTGGGAAAACCTCCTTACAGAGCAGGAATTGCTGGTGTCCGTGGCGGGCTGTCATGGGACACGCAGCAGGTGGGGGGACACACACTACTCTGGAAAGGGATTTGCAGAAACACAGGGATGCGTTGGGAAGAGGCCTTCCCTCTCTCGGTGCTGGGTTGATCCCTGAGAGCACAGTGAGCTCGCCCACGAGTCAGGGCCGAGCTGAAAAAGCATTTGCTTTCCTTTCTCCCAGTTAAGCACGTAACGCAGGCCCTGGTAGCTGTGTGTTTGTGTAGCAAACAGAGAATTTACATAATGCCCAGTGAAGTCCTGGCTGTTAATGACTCGAGTCCCAAATGCAGAGCATTAATAACACCCCAGGAACCAGAGAGCAGTAACGGCAGCGAGCGATCTCAGCAGAGCAGTTGTGAGGATCCATTTCCTGTCAGCGGCAGCGCCTGGAAACAGTAATTAACGTGCTGAATTTAATGTTTACATTTTAATACATTTAAATGTAATAAGACGCTTTTATTAAGTGTTACAGTTCCTCGAAACCTGTTATTACTCGTTTCTGATGCACAAGCGGCGCACACCACGTCTGCCCTGGGATCCGCTGCCTTGGGGCAGGTGACAGAGTTCCTCCAGCAGGAGCCCGGAACGCAGAACCCAGCGGCCGAGTAAACAAAAACCTGGAGACTGCAGCAGTGACAAGTACGGCATGTTTATTAACAGTGTGGGGGCCTTAGCCGAAGCCAGGTGACACAACTGAAAAGCCCCCAGGCACGTCCCTGCCCGTGGGCTTTGAATCAGTCCTGGAGAACTGAGATACAAGCACGTACCACTGATGTTAACGAGCCCCAGAAAAGCCACGGCACGGGGAAGGGCCCTGTTTAGAGACCATTTGCCAGGAAGCCTCCCTCCTTCTCCAGCCATCTCCAAGTGCTTTTCCAGTGTCCCATGCAGCACAGGAGGCTCCACGAGCAGAACGGAGCAGGCGTGGCCCGAGTGAGGCTGTTCCAAGGCCAAGCATCCAGAGGGGATGGATGTCAGGGAGATTTCGGGTCTCGGTCACTCCCGTGACCAGGCTGTAACCACAAGGAGTCTCTATTCAAGTGTCTGCTGCTGTCTCTGAAGAGGAAAGAGGAGATTGACAGTGTTGAGCTTCCCCATCCCTGGAGAAATGGGAACTGAATTTAGGTTTTCTGAGATATGAGCCAAGAGGCTGAGTTCGAACCAGCCCACTCAGAGCCAAAGGACTCAACTCCCTTCTTCCCTGAAAGCACCTACACCTCGTGCTCGGGAGCGCCCGGTGCCACTGTAACTGCTGTTCCTCAAGCTGAACCAGCTCTGGCGTATTTCTGTGCCAGGAGAGAGTATTTCGGAATGTCTCCCTCAGGCCTGCAGTGACCAGGCAGCAAGCGGGAGGAGCGGCTCACAACACACAGCCAAGCTCAGTGCCACAAGGGCCCGTTGGGGTCCCACTCAGCTGCAGCCTGACCCGGGGTGACAGAACCCGGCGCACGGCAGAGCCTGCCACACGAGCACCACGAGCTCCCCTCCTTACAGACGTGGGACAGAGAACATCCCTCCAGGGGCTCTCAGGACGCCACGTGCCCGACTGCCCTGTGCCTGGAGCAGGCGGTGCCGCGGTGAGGAAAAGGGGACACTGCACCCACACCTGTTCCCAGCACACAGTGTCCTACCTCGCCTTCGGCATGCTGGCCCCTGCACCAAGCCGTGTTTCTGCCGGGATCCTCTTTCAGGAGAACGGCACCTTCACGGCCACGCTGTTTGTTCCCTGCGCCGTCCACTCCGCAGCTCCTGCCGGTGGGGCCACGGCTCGGCCAGGCCACTCCATCCTGCTTGCTCTCAGCACTTGCTGCTGCTGCTGCTTTAAAGGACACACATCTGTCAGGCTCCCTCATTAGTGTTCTAACAAATGACTGGATTGATCTCAAGTACCCACCGAAAGACTGAAAAAGTTTAGCTTCTGCGAGTCACAAAAAACTAAAGGGAGGATATAAAATAACTGGGAATTCTTTTGACTGAATTATGTGTTTTCCTGCCAGCCCCACAGTTCAGAGCCATCAGTTCTGACGAGCTGCTGCCTGCATTTGGACAAGGTGAAAAGGCTGGAGGATCCCAGCGCCGGGCTCAAAGGGATGCGTCTGGCCCATTGTCTGGTTTGATTAACGAAGCCTTGGCACAGCGAGATAATGCCGTGTTTGCCGTGCCGGGGACGCTGCTGCGCAGCACAGATGTCACAACTGTGAAGAATATTCGGTATGATGACGACAGCAACAAGCCCATCTATGTACGACTGGATTCCACCCAAGAACGCCTCAAATGGTATGTGTTTGTTTCCTAATTGTCAGCCACTTTGATGCGCTCCTCCTCAGGTTCAACAGGTGCTCCAGGCTCCAAGGGTTTGAAACAAAGGGAGGCACCTGGGGAGCCGCGCGGTTCGTGGGGCCGGGAACCGGGGTCTGGCAGCACGGCAGCGGGGCGCCGCTCCTGGGGCAGACACAGTGACAGACACGGGGTCCCTGGAGGACCCCTACCCCCTCACAGCCCAGCGCTCAAACCCTGGCTGTGTCTCAGCAGGAACACCTGGAGGTCAGCAGCGCCCCTGGGAAATAAAAGCGAGCGGGTCAGCAAAAGGGCCGCACGGGAGGAGAGCGAGCACGGAGCGGGGGGCGGGGGGGACCCCGAGCTCCTCCTGCCTGGGCACTGCTGGGGGGCTGCCTCTGTTCCAGTCTCACTTCTGCCAGAGGTCTGGAGCTGAGTGCCAGGGCCTGGGAGTGCTGGGGAAGCTGGCTTGCCTTTGAGGAAGCGCTGCCTGCACAGGCAGCCCAGGTCTCACCTGGGGCAATTCCCGCGCACTGCCTCTGCCAGTGCTCCAGTTCTGTGAAACCCAGGTTTGAGTGCGCGTGGTGTTTTTCACTTCCCACCCCAAAGCACCGTGCTGGTTTGCTGTGACTGATTAGCCGTCTTCCCCCTGTCCTGTGCAGAGGATTGTTCTGGTGGTGAATGAAAGGATCCATGCAAATAAACTGCTCACTTGTCTGTAAAAAGCAGGAGAACAAGCACAGGACTATTGCATGAATTAAGCCGTATCTGCTCGGAGCTCAGCACCCCTGGGCCCTGCACTCCGTTCAGAACACGCCAAACAGAAATAGGAACCTGAAGCTGACAAAGAGGCTTGGCCAGAGATGCAAAACCCCTCCAACAGTGCATTCTGACAGCGCTCAAAAGCGCTGAAAGGCAGCGTGGGGTGGACACGCGAGTAGGCGAAGGCTGGGGCTCACCCCCAGGCTCCAGGTCCCGAGTGTTTTGCCCGTTTGCAGACACGCAAACCGTGCCAGCCTCTCCCGGCGGCCCGGGGGTGACCTGCGCCCTGTTCTCGTCAGGACCTGACCTGAGAGAGGCGCGCCTGATCCCGAGCGTTCTCCTCCTGCCGCTGCCCGCAGTGTCCCCCCTAGTTCAGCACAGCCACCTCCCGCTGTTAGCCGGGGGAGCACCGAGCTGCCCCAGCCGGGATGCTCCCGAGCGCCCCAGCCCGGAGTCTCGCTCCCCCAGTACCCGCCGTCATTTCTTTCGGCAGGAGCGCGTTTGTTCTCTGTGCCCGAAGCGCCGGGGCCGCGCTGCCCGCCCGGGCGAGGGGCTGACAAAGAAAGGCGGAAAGGGGAAAAGCCCCATCCCAGCACCCGCAGCTCCGGGCGGAACCCGGGACGCCCCACGGGCGGCGCGGGGGACGCCCCGACGGAATTTGGGGAGCGGCTGCGGGGCCGCCGCTCGCCTCGGGGTGCCGCACCCGGAGCGCGCGGTCCCCGCCGCCGCAGCGGCCGCGGACCGAGCCCGGACCCCCGCCCCGGGGACCCCCGCCCAGGTAGGTGCCGCTGGCTTCGCCCCCGCCCTCGCTCACGGCCTTCCGTCCCCTTGGATTTTCCCCCGTCGTTTTCCTCGAGCCATTGAATTCCGGCGATTTTACCATCGGGCAGCGCCGCGGGCAGCGGGGGCCGCCGCTCCATCCGCAACCCGGGCGTTGAGAGTGAAGCCGGCCCCGGTCCGGCTGCTCTTCCAGCGGCTCCGGGCAAACGGCACCGACCGCGGCCGGCAGCGACCGCGGGCAGCGGCTGACCGAGCGCGGCGGGGCTGGACCGGGGCCGCGGGCGGTCACACCGGACCGACAGCCTGGGCTGGGGTAAGGCGATGCAGAAGGGTCCGCTCGGAGAGCGGCTGCCCGCCGGGGCAGGCAAGGGGCCGGGTTTCCTCTCCCCGTCCCCCCGCAGGTCCCTTACCTGGGCTCCGGGCTCGGCTCCCCCGCCGGTGTTGCCGCTCCCGCCGAGGCACGGATAGGCAGCAGCCACAGGGAATTTGGGGTCTTCCCGAAGCCCTGCCGCCCTTTCCGAGGGGGGTCAGTGCCGGGAATGGCTCCCCCCGGCCCCGGGATCCTCCCGGTCCTCCCCCCGTATCGATTCCAGTCCGGTGCTGGCAGCGTTTAGGCCGGGATCGGGGGATAATGGGAATATCATCTGGAGACAATTACCTTTGGAGCGCGCTCGCTTCTCCTCCCAGACACTGTTATTTGAGCAATAGGATCATTTGATTTCATATCGCACTAAATAACCCCCGGCCGCCGCAAATTGCCGCCTTCTAAACAGCCACCCCTTGGAATAAATTGCACAGCGACTCCTTGGGCTCTGGGTCCTTCTTCTTTTTTTTTTTTTTTTCCTTCCTTATTTCCCCCCCCCTCCTTTTTCTCCTCTGCAGAACAGTATTTCGGGAGAGGCAGGGACAGAGGCCCAATGCTGGTGGATAAACTGCATCCAGCAAAGCTCCAACTCCCTTAATAAGCCAAGCAGCCAAGCCCTACCCGCACTGTTTTTCCTCGTGTTTTTCTCCCCCTCCCTCGTCTTTTTTTTTTTCTCTCTTTCCTTTTTTTCTTTTTTTTCTTTTTTTTTTCTTCTCCCCCTTTAAAGCAGTTTTTCCCCTGCCGGGTCCCACCGATGGCAGGGCTCGATGTGCCTTTAAGGCTGTGTCAGCGCTCGCCTGATAATCTGGTCATCGCCGGCCTCATTAGATCTGTATTAATGTCAGCCACGGATTGCTAATTAGATTTGCAGGATAAATGAAATTACCCGAGTGGGCTGCGTGGGAGGGGGAGTGCAGTCTCCCAGCACTTCCTGGGATTTACGGGGGGAAGAAATAAGAAAGGAAAAATAAAAAGGAAAGACATCATTTTATTTTCTGTCCTTTTCTCCCGTCTTTCCCCTCCTGCCCCCTGAGGCCCATCCTCTCCTGGGGCTCCCTTCTGACAGCCACTAACCAAGGAATTCCCCGAGCTGCTCCGTAGCTGGAACTGGGGGTTCTGCTAATGGAGCCCATCGGTGCCGCACCAGGCGCTCCGTGCCGAGGGATCCCACTCACGTTGGATTCACGGATCTCAGGGAGCAGCTCTGGGGTGAACAGCACTGCGCTGCTGGGGTCTCGCAGGGGCCGGGGCAGAGACCGATGGCATTATTCATCCTGTTTATTTATCCTTATTAGAAAATGGGATGAAAGAGCAGGGCCCGGTGTCTTCCTTTAAGCGCTGGCTGAGCAGCGCATGCACAGCCCCAATTAAACACTGCCCGGACCAGGCCTTTCTCCATATTAGAAACCCAGCTCTGTTTAACGAGGACCAATTAAATCTTGCTTCATTTTACCTGGGATCTCACAATAGACGTGACAACAAATTCCCTTTCTTCTTCCCTGGTAATTACTGGCAGAATCAGCCCCACTCCCGGGGCAGGAAGCCCTCCCCGATAACCCACCCGAGCTCCGGCTAGATCCCAGCGGAGCGAGGGGCCCCTTCCTGCCCCCGACCCCACCAAAACCCAGCGAGGATCAGCCCGGGCCTCCAGCTCTCTCCCACTGCGACCCAACACGGTGCTGGCAGAGTGGGGCCCCTCCTAGGGAAGCACGTGGAGCTATTCCAGCACGGCTCTGGCCTCCATTCCCAGGCCTCCCCCCAGCACCCCACAATGTTAAAAACTGCACCCTGTCTCCCAGGGGACATCGCTGCGACCGGGAGATTCAATTAAATAATCCGGGCCCTTTGCTTCTCCCACAAATAAATGGCTTTTTTTTCCTCCCACAAATATTTCCTTTCCCAAGGTCTCTTTCAAAAGGGAAAAAAAAAAACCAAAAAAACAACAACAACAAAGAAACAAAACCCCAAACTGGAGAACAACGGGAAAAAAAGGAGAGGGGGGCAAAGAAAAGAAAGAAACTGTTCTCCTTTCTTTTCCCTGTGTGCAGGGTAATTGATAGGCTCTATCAGAGGTCAGGATTTGCATAAGAATTAAGAGCAGTAAATTAATTTAATATTCCATGCACATCTCCAATTATTCCTGCAGACCTTTGTCTCCGCGGCTGGCAGAGAGAAGGTTCAGCTGCTCTTCAACCAAACAACATCTGTGCAGTTAATAATTTGATAAACAGCTCATACAAATAGTTTCTGAATTACCTGCCAACCCAATGACTATTCAGTTTGGAAACACTCGGCGAGGGCTGCGCCAGTGGCTTCGGAGCCCCGTCCCAGGGATTCAGCTGTGCGGGCAGAGATTCACCCTGCTCATCCCTAAAATACCAGCAGCTCCTTGCAGCAAAACCCCGTGGAGAACAATATGTAAAATAAGTAATTATCAGTAATTAATGAAAGCCCGCCCTCCCCTGTGTGTGCCCACCACGCGGAGAGGCTCACGCGTGCCGCGGGGCCGGGCTCCATCCCCCAGCTCCGGGCTCCAGGTGGAGCCGTGTGAGGTCTGTGGCCCCATGAACTGCTCTCGCTGGGCGCAGGATTTACAGCCCCTCAGCTGCTTCCTTCCCTACACAGCCCCCCGGAAAGGGGACGGGTTCTCCTGGCTGTCTCCTTGCCCCCGTCTCCAAGGAGGAATGGCTGACAGTTGCCCTGCTAAATCTAAATTTCGGCCCACGAAGGACATCCTGATTTTCTCCCAGGGACACCGAGTCTTACAATGAAACTGAGGTGGCTCCTTCATCCCCACCCGCACGGATGCAGAGGTCCAGCTCCAGGCTGGCCAAGCACCACCAGTTTAATTCACCCCCCCGTGGGCCGTATGGGCAGACGTGGTGCTTGGCCAGCCTGGAGCTGGGCAGTGGTGGAGTCCCCATCCCTGGCGGGGTTTAAAAGATGTGTGGATGTGGCACCCGGGGACACGGCTTAGTGGTGGCCTTGGCAGCACTGGAGGAACGCTTGGGCTCAGTGATCTTAGAGGGCTTTTCCAACCTTAACAACTCCATGATTCCATGTTTGCATGGGCCGTGGTTCCAGCAGCACTCGGAGGCCTGACCTTAAGTTAGAGCGGCAAAGAGTTCCCCTGGCGATGCCGCTGCGCCTCACTCCCTTCAGGCATTAAGCATCACTCCAAAATTAATAAAAAATTGATTTTTAAAAGATTGTTAAGTCCTCCAAGCTAAAGGAAAGGTTAATGCTCCTCTCCATAGTCATGCGACTTTCCTGTTCACCGTCATAAAGAGCTGATTTTTTTCTCCCCTATAAAAAGAGAATTTACACCACGAACAGGAATCCGGAACAGGGACATGAACAGAAGCGAAGGGACGAGGTGCCAAATTTGGATGGATGTCTGGGGCTTGATAAAGCACTGTGGGCTTATCACAGGGAAAATAACGCCAGACCCCACGCCGGGGCTGTGGGACAGGCCAGGACCTGGCACCTGCCCCGGGGCAGGGAGATCCCAGCGCCCAGGTGGAGATGCCACATTTGGGATTTGGGCTCCCAGACTCCATTCCCGCTGTGCCAGCCCGCGCTGGTACCTGGCTGCAGCGCCGGCTCCGAGCTCACCACGGGGAATCAGCCCTCTGAATATTCAATGCCAGCAGCTCCAGGGCTGCCCAGAGCCAGGGATTTGCTAGGAAACGGACGCTTTCCCCCCTCCTTTCCAAAATTCAGATCAGCGTGCTGTGCTGTCTCTGGAGCCTCAGGCTGGTCTGACCTGAGAGTCTATTCCGCCTCAGCTCTAATTGAAAAAACACATTCCAGTTTTTATTTTGGAAGCTAATTGTGCTGTTCTAAGGAATTCAAACCCCCCTTTTCCCAGCCCCCAGTTCCCAAAGCTCCATGTTGTAAAGAGGGAATTGGACCCCTAAGCTGTTTTCTGTCACCCAGCACGGACATCCCTCACTCCTCACACATTCCCGTGGTTTGGCAGCCTGGGGCCTGGCACAGCAGGTTTTGGGATTGGGAAGATGCAATGCTGGCTCTGGAGAGCGGGATGCTGGAGATGTGGCGTTTCTGGGGCCGCGGGTTCACCCTTGCAGCTCTTTAGCCCTTCTGGTCCCTGGATTTAACCCCAGCAAGGGGATTTCGGCACTGACACTTGCCAAGGGGCGCTGGGCAACTTAATTAATGTCTGCAGCGCTGCGGGCAGAGGGTGCCATGTGCGTGAATGTTTCATCGTATCCCAGCTAGGCCGCAGACCCCACGGACAACCCGGCACTGCCACATCCAGGGCTGCACGGAGTTCCCTTTGGTATCTCAGCCGCCCCACTGCCACCACCAGCAAAGGCTGAGGCAGAAGAATCAGAAACCCAGCCCGTGCAGGCGGGTGCCCGGAAGCCGCGATCCCAGCGCCGCTTTTTGGCACGAAGCTGTCTCTTTACGGACTCGCTCGTCGAGTTGCCGCGCCACTCTTTTCTTTATGGAGCCACAGAAGTGTCTGTAGTGAGAGATTAAAATAATAGTCGTGCCCCGTGATTTATTTTTGAGGCTCTCGCGTCTCCGGGCATGTAAATACCCCGAGCCGCCCGGCTGCGGGCCGGGATGAATAACGCAGCACAATATTTTAACGAGGGAGGATGCAGGGCACAGAAAAGGTGGGGAAGGGGGAAATGCATTTGCTGGGTGGTAAGTTATGGGGCCTTTGGAGGCAGGGCAGGGGAAGGCTGAGCCGCGGGGGGGTTCGCTGCCGCAATAAATCAGCAGCCTCGCCATGCCAGCGCCGGAATAAAATACGCTGGGTCCCCGTGGCGGGGCCGGCACGCGGCGCGGGAGCGCTGGCCACGCACGCTGACTGCAAATGGGGTGGGCCATCAGACGGCGCCATAAAACACCCCCTCACCTCCCCCAGCTGATTATCAACCTCATGCATAGCAAATGACAGAGCGGGAGCGCCGGCGGCGCCTCTGCCGCCGAGGCAAAAAAAAAAATAAAATATTTACAGACTGACAGGCTAATGGACACTTTGCCAAAGAGCCGTTCGAAAGAAGTAGTAAATGGGCCCGCGCTGATGCAGGGCAGCGGGCCCGGTCAGGGATCAGGACACACGGCACCGGATCGGATAACATCTAATTGGCAGGTCACATCCAAATGAGTGTAGTCATGCATCATCCGGAAGGCTTTTTGCTGGTTATAAAGACACTTGTAAACAATTCAGCCGCTGAACATGGCAATAATATGTTGATCCGGCATGTAATGAGATGTTCCTGGAATCAATAAACTAGTCATGAAGAGCAGGGAGCAAGGTCAGCGCCTGCCTTTTTGATGACCTTTGCTGGCTGGCGAGGACATCATATACTCTGAAGAGGACTTTTCTCATATTGCAGAAGGCGCCGAGTGTCAGAACTTCCATTCGCAGCAAGCAAATGAACAGCCGGGCTCTGCATGCTAATGAAGTCCAGGCTATTTTCCACCTTTTCATCTGCACATTATGCTCTTGACTTTGGAGAAGGTGGGAATTAGGTTGGACCCTCGTGTCAGACTGCCTGATGGCTCGGCTCCGGAAAACTGGTAATTGAAGCTGATGACTGATGCGGAGGAGGCCTGAATTTGGAAATAAACAGTTTCAAGCACTGCATGTCATTTCTAGAGAGACTGCTGAGTGAATGGAAATGAGCTCCGTTTCGCCGATCTAATGCAGTTTCTCAGCAGGAAAAACACCGTCTTTGAGACAACAATGCCAATCAGTGAGATTTAAATGTCCTGGCGATAATGTAAGGAATAGCACCTGCCTCGGCAAACAGCACTTAGGGAAATGCTGCCCCACGCCATGGCCTGCAACTCGTCCCCAGCCCCCAGCACCAGGCCTGGAGGAGCCCGGAGGCTCCGAGGCCGGCGGCGGGCAGGGCGCAGCACGCGCCGCGCGCGGTCGCTGCTGCGGAGAAGCCACCGGTGCCACCGAGGAGCGTGGCTTTGAGCGATCCCCAACTGGACACGATGCTCTCCGTGCTGCGTCCGCCCTGTTGAGCTGCTCCTCCCCGGCGCACCGAGGAGAAACCCTGCTGGCCTCACCCCCACCTCACACCGGCCTGGCCGCCAGCCCCGCAGAGGTGAAAAAGCGGGGTCTCTACAGGAGGCACCCAAAGGCCAGTATTTTCAGCCTTGGCTCTGAACGTCCCAGCTGTCGGGAAACAGCACTGCAGATGTTATAAAGCCTCCCTGATCCCTGCCTGGTGGCGTGGAACGGGGCACAGCTGCTTGCGTGCTGCAGCCTCGCTGAGGCTGCGGGGGCTTTGAACGAAATGTGTCTGAAGGAAATGTTTTCGTTCACACACGGAATCCCAGACCGGTCTGGCTTGGAAGGACCCTAAAGTCTGTCTCGTTCCACCCCCTGCCACGGGCAGGGACACCTCCCGCTATCCCAGCTTGCTTCAGGCCCCTTCCAACCCGGCCTGGAACGCTCCCAGGGACGGGGCGGCCACGGCTTCTCTGGGCACCGCGTGTCCCCTCTGCGGGCCCCCCCAGGCACAGGCGGGACAGGGACTCGCCCACGCCGTGCTTCCCCAGCAGCCACGCACCCGTAGGTCCGTGCTGGAGGCACAAGGTGGGGTGTGCTGCAGGCAGGGGCTCCCCAGAACGCCTCGTCCCCACCCCGAGCAGAGGCCGCTGGGGTCAGCATCCCCCCGGGCGGCCACGGCCCGCTCCCCGCTGCAGAAAGCCGCCGGGCTGTCCCCTGGAGGGAGGCGGCTGCATCAGGAGCGGGTGGTGTGTTTGTGTAATAGTTTGCAACCCTTCAACATGAAAGGATGGAGACGGATGCGAGTTATTATTATGAAAATGAACCGAGCGACAGACAAAAATATTCAGGAGATGTAATCTGCGTCCCTACAATGCGCTCGCGGAGAAGAGCACTTGGCAGACAGGAGAGTCGCCGTCAGATACATTGCCTTTTGTTAAATTGCTTTTGCTCTGACAATGCCTTTTAAAACCGCATGCAATCTTAATTTAAAACACCCAGTACCTCAAGGTATAGGGCCCCAGTGCCCGTCTCCAGCTTGGGATTTGTCCAAAACAATTCCCTCCGCTTAATACTGCTTTCCTTCATTTTAATCACACAACAAACGTGGGAGCCTGAATTTGCTCGTAAGAACCCGTGGACCTGATCCAAACACCACTAAGAATCAATGGAGCACGGGTTGGTTCCCCTGCCTGCCACCTCACCGCCGCCAAATCCCCGAAAGGTTTGCCCAGGGAAGGCCCTCTCCCTGAGGGGCAGTTTCGGTGCACGTGATGGGCGCGCAGCAAAACTCAGCCTCTTCATCCTTTTGGGAAATGGTTAATGGTGAGGAAATGCTGAATGCGGTAGGGCAAGGCACCGCCACATTTGTATTTTCCGGAGACAGAGTGATGGAAAAAATCCCCCAAACAAACCAAGCAGCACTTCCAGGTCGCTGCTCCCCGCTCCTGCCCTGGCTGGCCATGTGTCACTCCCAGCTGCTCCCTCCCCAGCTCGGAGCACGAGGCCTCCAAGGACTCGGGGTTCGGCTGCAGGGGCCGGCTCTGCACCCCTTCGCTCAGAACTCAGCGGAACACCCCAGACTCCCTCAGAGGCGCCTGGGTGCCAGATCTGCCCTCTGCCCACAAGAGCTGAGAGCCTCGAAGCGCGTGGCAGCATTTTCAGGTCATTCCTGAGGAAGGGCAGGCGTGTGTCCAGGCACGACGCTGGCTCCAGGCTCACCCCATCCATCAGTGCTCCCCCGGCCTCCCACCTCTGCAGATAACCTCCTTCCCTATGCTAATTCCCTCAGAACATTATGCAGACTGTTTATATTTCTGTACAGCCAGAACAGGCTGCTGACACAAATCAGCCATTAGCCATTCACGCTGAGGAGTCTCCGCTAATTGTGCAGAATGTAATTAGTGATTATGTAATATCTAAGCTCTTGCAACTGTCATTAATGTCCACTATTCACCAGAGATAGTTCTTACTGAATTAGGGAATGATTACTGCATGCTAAATCTACTTAATCCTAAATATGCTAATTAACACCGCCTGCACTTTAGACAGTGGTTAAAAGCACTAGTAACCTCAAAAAAGGCTCTGATACACCAGAACCCAAATTGCTTGCCGTGGATTTTCCCTCGAAAGGTAAATTTGTTTAATTAAATGCTGCAGTAAACTGTTGGGCACAGCCCTTGATTAGCGCAGCCCAAGCAGGGGCCTTCTGGAACCATCTCGTGAGGTGCCACTGCAGGGCAGCGACGCGCCCGCAGCATCCCGGGCCTCCTGCAGCATCCTGGTCCAGGCACAGCCTTGCCTACACGCCTGCCAGTGCTCCCCAGCAGGCCTGATGTGAGCAGAGCCCAATGTAAAGCAGCTTTCCAAAGGCTCTTCCTCCAGGATTAACCACCCCATTCCTCAGGTCGTAAACAACAATACTCCTACAGGCAGATACAGGAGCTTCCTGCCATAAATTCTGGCTTAAATCCTAATTTTAAGATTGATTTTGTAGAAGAGACGTCAGATATTGGATGCTAAAGGAATGGGATAAGTAGAGCGACTGTACAGGTTTGAAAGGTCCCTTTCCAAGGCCTGGCGTGTTTAATGTATTCCGGGTTTCCGTGGCAAAAGAAAAACAAAGATATGGCTGTCATGAACCCAGCATAATAGCAGCCTGTGATTTATGGAGACTCCTCCTGCTTATATATTTTAGATAAATAATACCCCTGCGTGTGTCTCCACGCTCATTCATAACCAAAGGCCGCCCGGGCTGCACGGAGGGTTCGCGCCAGGAGCGTTTAGAGGCAGTCAGCTCAGAGGAGCGGGATAACTCAGGGATCAGACACCGAGTAAGTCAGCGTGACAAAGCCAGGAGTGCCCCAGGCAGAGCCATGGAGCACACACAGGCTCGCCCAGAGCCAGAGGTGTGCTCCACGCCGGGAAGGCTCGGGGGGCACACCCCGTGCCCACGTGCAAGCGTGGCCCAGGGGCGGCGCGCCCGCCACCACCACCACCCTCGCACCGCCGCGGAAATGAAAGAATTAGGCACACAATGAACCCCCTAATTGCCTGGCAACAGCATTTAGGCCCCATTAGGTAGATTTGTAACTGCTTCCAGAGAAATAAACTCCTGTGTCATTAGATAACAAGGGAAGAAATAGGTTATTTCCTTTCTGAAAGGTATGAAAGCCTCCAATTGCCTGATGTACGCGCTCAGTAGATTATTTTCTGTCATCTCAGTTAATTGAATTTTACCCATTGCTCTTAGAATTCCTCCCTTTCGTGTAAGGTTAAAAAGTTCAGAGGAGTCATGTTTTTTGAACCTCGTCCATCTATCGCACGAGCCAACTCCAGCTGCGCAAAGCGCGCCAGGAAAAGGGAGAGGTGGCAAACTGTGCGGGGATGGCTGCAGCATCCAGGAGAGCTGGCGTGGGATCATGGAAGAACGTCACTTCTCCAGTGGCCTCCAGCTGGGATGCTGCCAGGAGCCACCGGGAGGGACCCGCTGCGAGCTCTGCGGGCGGGCGTTGTGCGATGACCGCACCTCCTCCCCTGGAGGACCAAACCGGAGACCTGGGGTTAAACCAACTCCTCAGATTGCCCAGACACCCTTCCCGGGGTGCCAGCTGGGCTGGAGTGCCACATGTGCCAGCCAGACACGGGCACGTGGGTTTATTCCGGCCCCGCTCCGCCAGTGGCTCTGCCACCCTGTGCCAGGCCCTCACCGGCGACGCCCAGCCCTCACTCTCTGGCGGCCCCCTCATTCCTGCCTTTCCAAAGCAAACCTAGGCAGATCTCGATTTCTGAGCAGATCCAGAGCATGGGTCACTCCTCTCATCATCGCTCAGGCTGCTGCTCTTAGGCTTCACCACTCGGTCACTCCTGAGAGGCAGCGGCACCCTCCCCCCCACCTGCAGCCATGCTGCCGTGGGGAGCTGAAGGCCGAAGTCAAACCTTAGTGGGGAGCTCTGGCTGGATCCTGTGGGACGTTTGCTTTGCAGACCAGCACTGCCTGGAATGAAAGTGCTGGCTTGGACACAGAAATATTACTGAAACAATCATCTGGTGACTCCAGAGCCTCTGGATTTTAAACCTTCCCGAAAAGCCAGCTCCATTTTCTGCTTTGGTGGAGACCAATTCCCCATGCTGGCGCAGGAGAATAGACCAGGCCTGGCAACGGGGTGCTGTTATCCAGTTCCCAACTATTATGACATAGTTTCTACCAGAGCAGTTTTCTTCTCAGCCAGTCGAGTGGAATGATCCCTGAAAGCTGCTGTTTGCGGCAGGGACGCGCTCGGCCTTGTCAGAAATCTGTGGCTGCCCACATGCAGGCCGGAAAACAAGGACATGGAAAAGGGCCTGGAAAGGCAGCGTGGCTTTGAAGCACTGGGCAGGGAGGGCAGTGGCAGAAAACCTGAGGATGGGGGGAGGAAAAATAAGTATGGCGAGACGAGTAACGTGGAGCAGCCAGGCCCGAGGAAACGCTCCTTCCCGAAGTCTCCGTGGTGCCGCGTGTGCCAGGAGCTCCCCTCGCCTGCCAGCCCAGCCCTGCTCCTGTTCCCGGTGCCCAGGCACTGGGAAACCACCTCAGCACTACTGGGGCGTCTCCAACCTCCAGGACTGGCAGGGTCGGGCATCGCTCCCTTTCCCCAGGACCGGAGTGTTCAGGCTCGGGACACCTGCTCTGGAGAGCTGGATCCCAGTCGGGATGTCAGCTGGTTTGTCGAACTACTGACGGGGACAGGAGAGACCCCACAGCAGCCCCAGGCTCGTGTGCAGGGCTGTGACCCCACAGGTGACCCCATGGGCCATTCCCCCCAGCTGGGGGCGAGAACGGGATTGGGCTTCCGCTGGGCTGGGGCTGGTGGTCCCCCGAAGCCATCCCTGGCGGGCTGGAGCAGCAGCACGGACACCAGGCGGGGGAGAAGGCGGAAGGAAAGCGCAGGGCTGCGCTTTTCCGCGCCGCCTTTTTGTTTTATTTGGGTTTAATTGCACCCCGGAGCCCCGCATCTTAAACATCCCTCATGAAGAGGGGCCAGGGAGCGGGAGGGCGGGCGGCAGTGGCCGGAGCGGGGCGGGAGGCCAGCGCGGAGCCCCTCCGCCGGCAGAGCGGTGCGTGGGCATAACCTTGTAATCTACAGAAATCTGGGAATTATGATGGATATTACATAAATCAGCCCCCCTGTGTCAATAAGGAAAAAAACATTTTTAAAAGAAAAGCAGCTGATAATTAACCCTGAGAGCACGGGTTTAACCCAGATCACCTTGGGGAAGCGCCCGGACAAAGGCAGGCATTCATCCCCGGCCTTTCTCATTTAAATAACCCGGCCTTCATTGGCTCCTGAGGGATTGCTCGGGGATTGCTGAACCGGAGGTTTGTTCAGGTTTGATGTGTGCTCGCATTGATTTCCCCCTCCCTCATCTCAATAAAAGGCATTTTATAGAGCCCCGGAGCGGGGCAGGGTGAGACATCCCGCAGCTCCCGCTGGGCCAGCAGCGGGTGTTTGCCAGCCCACAGGAGCTCTGCTGACATCTCCGAGCGCATGGAGCCGGAGGATGTCTCTGAGCGGCAGAGCCAGCAGTAACCTAATTATTACTGAGCAAATCAGGGTTGCCCAGAGAAGCCGTGGCTGCCCCATCCCCGGAATGGGGTCCAAGGCCAGGGTTGGGATGGGGCTTGGAGCAGCCTGGGCGAGTGGGAGGAGTCCCTCCTTTTAAGGTCCTTCCAACCCAAATCTTTCTGGGATTCTCTGCGCTGGTTTTGAGGCTGCCTTTTGGCTTTTCCAGGAGCCCACGGGATCATTTAGGTTGGAAAAGCCCTCCAAGATCGAGTCCAGCTGTTCCCCCAGCACCGCCAAGGCCACCGCTAAGCCACGTCCCCAGGTGTCACGTCCGCACAGGCCCTGCTAAACCCCTCCAGGAATGGTGACTCCCCCACTGCCCAGGCCAGCCTGTTCCAGGGCCCAGCAGCCCTTCTGGGGCAGGAACCTTTCCTAATAGCCAATCTAAATCTCTCCTGCTGCAACTTTTGAGGCCATTAAGCCCACAGACAGACATCTGGCCGGTTTTGCTCTGGGGGCACCCAGCAAACCTGCCAGCCCCTCACACTGGTCAGACCAGGCCCCAGGGGAGCTTCTCCAGGCTGGCTCCTGCTACCTGGCCCTACTGCTCCTTGCTTTTCCCCTGCATCCATAGTTATTCACATGGATGAATGTGAATTTTCACCTGAAAACCCACATTCAGTACTGGTCTCTCCTCTCGTTTGTCCGCTCTGCAAGCAATCCGTGCCCCACGTCTGCGAGTGCTGGAACCGGGATAAAGCAGCAATTGCTCAGGGGGGAAAGCTGCAGGCTGGGAGTGGAGGGAGAGCTCCTGGCCGTGCTCTTTCCTCCCATAGCTGCTGCTGGAGAGCCTGGCAGGAATGTTCCTGCATGGGGCTCTGCAGCACCCGCACACCAACACCTCCATCAGTAGGAGCGCCTGGCTCAGCCTTTGCCTTCCCTGAGCCCGGGGCAGCGCTTCCCTGTGAAACCGGGAGCTTCTGGATCGTGGGCTGGGGCCCTTGCCCTGTTTGTCAGAGGGGTGACACAAGCAGAGCAGAGCAGAGCATCCCAGGACCCCTGTCAGCAGCCAGGCCAGGCCATCCTGGCCGGGCAGGGTGTGGGCAGCAGGGCTGGACCCCTGCCTGGAGCCCACAGGCAGCCCCCGACCCGGGTCAGACGCCACCGGCAGCCCCACACAGGGCCGGAGAAGCCACACAGGGCCCTGGGAGGGAGGACGCACAACCTGCCCGCGGCGCCCCGCTCAGAGAGGGCTGCTGCCGGTGATGGACACATCCTTATTTGTAAGTATTTAATGTTTCTTAGGAAGCACTTCTAAAAGAAATTGGTATGTAATGACAGCACTCACTGGAAAACAGGCCGATTATAAAATGCACTAACTTATCTGGTATTCATTTGAAAAGTAAATGGATGCAAGTAAAGGTGAGAGTTCACTACCAATTCAAACATTTTGCTCTAACAGGCTCTAGCACTCCTACTTTAATTCAAGCAGAAGCACAAGTATGAATAATCAAACTGGATGATGCTCATCAAAACCTTTGTGCCTTGCACCATTTCAAATGGTCATTGAAGCTTAATGGCAAAAAATTTACATTATTCCTTTAATTTGTATTCTGTTCCTTCCTTCTGAGTGATGTGATTGTGATTTTCTGTTGCCGGCTGTATTATTTTGATGCAAATGTTATGTGCTGCTACAGTCCAATTTCCTGCTTTGCCCTCCCCTTTTCTTCCCCCAGGAAAGAAACGACAGCTAAAATAGTTCAAAACTGGGGAGGGATTCTGAAATAGTTCCTTAACTACCGCTCCTAATTAAAGCAAACAATGCAGGGTCTTGAAGCACCCTGAAAAGCTGAAAATTAATTATTAGCTGAAGGGGGAGAGGGAAGTGGCTTTGCTCCCTGGACCTTCAAAAAAAAAAAAAAAAAAAAAAAGCACGAGAGAGAGAGAGAAAAGTGAGGGATCCCAATTCTGCCTACAAAAGAATTAGAAAAGAAAATTTGTAATTCAGTTAAAAACTCCTTTTGCCGGCACATAATCACCTAGGGATGAATGCTTTATTGAGAGGCATGGGGCTGCAAACCAAAGCCTTGCAAACAGGAGGCCCCCGGGGTGCTCCCGGCACGTAATATATGCACCGACTAATTTATTGCGCTGTGACTAATTTCCATTCCTTGTGCTCGGAGTTGCCTGGCTAATTACAGGGATGTTTTCTTAACTTAGGTAATTGCGCTGCCCGCGCGCGCGCCCCACGCCGGCTTTGATGCGCCCCCGCGGGGCGGCCGCGCGGGGCGCCGCCCTAATTAGATTGGCTGCCTTAATTAGGGGAGACGGACGTGGGGCTGCGCGGCGCTGGTGGCACCCTGCTCCCCGCCACGCAGGCACGAGGCTGGCAGGGGAGCGGGGTGACGCCCAAGCCACACTCTTCCAGGATGGCGAGGATGCACCCAAAACCGAAGGGCGTCCCGGCATCGAGCCCACCGCCCATCCCGTTCCCACCACAGCGACCAGAGCCAAGCTCCCGCCGGGAGCATCCCTACAAACGCACACGAGGCGACGGCCCCGTGCGCCCGTGCCGCCGCTGGCTCGACGCCTGCTCAGCCCCTCTCCAAATCCGCTGCCGTAATTCTATCCCTGGCAGTCGCTCGCGCGGGCACGGTTATTAGGCAGATAATCACTTCCTTGAAATAATTTCAGCACTCAGCTCTAATAAAAAAGATTTCTTCGCAAGGGCCCTCGGCGAAAGGGGCTCGGCGCTGCTCCCGGCACGGCGTGGGTCAATGGGGTTCCGCTCTGTCCTCTCTCTCCAGCCCAACGATTGCCTTTCACCCGCTGAAGAGCGGCCCAGAGCACCCATCCAGGGCCGGCCTCAAGCGCTGGCCTTAATAAAAGCTTGACATCTGAAATTCTGCTGCTTTATCCCTCCCCTGGCCAAGACTTGGTCAAGACCCCGGAAAACCAATGTCGTATCCATGAAAACTTGTGCCCTGGCAGGGGAGGCCGGAGGGAAGGTGGCAGAAATCACCCGCCCAGCCTGGGGCTGCCACACCTCAGTGCCAGAGGCTCCCTCGGGGCGGTGGCGGCAGAACCGTGTGGGAAGCATCGCTTCCCGCCAGGACGTGCCAGCCTCTCTGCAGGACTTGGCCATGGCCACGTCACCCGCATCCCGTCACGGGATCCTGGCAGAGAGACACACCAGGGAGAGCCCATCCAGCTGGAAGTTTGGGCAGCATGGAGAGTCCCCAGGTTGTACCCAACCTGTGAAATTCCAGCAGCAGGCTCTGACAGACCCTGAGCTCCTCCAAGGTGACTTAAGCCCTCGTCCAGCTGGAGGTGCCTTCCTCTGTGAATTTGGGAGCTCTGGCAGCTTGAGGAAACGCAGTTATTTTCCTTTCATATTCAGATAAACAAACCAAGTGTTTCAGCTGCTGTTCAAAGGCGGGCTGTGACCCGGTCTCACACCCAGAGACACCCGAGAGATGGAGAAATTCGGAGCCTCTACCACAAACTGAACTGATGGGGGCAGCCAGGCAGGGATCCTGTGTGGGAGACCCTCTCCGTGGCTGCCCAGCCAGGCCCGGCTGCAGCTCCCCAGCAGCCCCCTTCCCAACACACCAGCAGGCTGCAGGGCCTGCAGCAGGTCTGGGAGCTCGGTCTGCTGGCTGAGCCAGCTCCCTGCAGCCTGCTGTGCAAAGCCAGCCAGCGATTCCCGGGTGGGTTTTGGGACGAGGAGCCTGCGGCTGCCCGCGCGCGGAGCTCTCGCGGCCCGCCAGGCGCCGCGGACGCGTGGGAGACGCTCGTGTGTGCGTGTGAAGCGTCTTCTCGGGCTCACGCTCGCTGTGAGAAAGGAAATAAAAAGGGAGTCTCCTCCCCCCTCCAGCTGCCTTCAGCATCTCCTTTCTAATAACTTGGCATATTCACTTAATACAGGCCGGCTCCTTCCAAGTCGTTAGCGGCGGCGGGAGACACAGCCGGAACGCTGACCCGGTTTGCTTGCCAAGACAGAGCAAAGAGAAACCTTCACATAATCATTTCCAAACATTAAAATGGCTCCATTGTCATTATAGCTGAGAGATTGAATTCGCCTCATCAAAGCGGCGTATGACAGGTGACTCAATAGGCTGGTGCCAAGCGCGGAGGCAGGAGATTAGCAGGGCACTGATATCATTATTTCCGCCTATCACAGATTCGGCAGGGAGGCAATTGTAATTTCTGGGCTTATTAGTCTGCATTCGCAGGAAAAAACCTGGTGATAAACCTCAGTGTGACAGCCAGGCATTTGTGCAGCAAGTGCTGTCACAGTGACACTTGGAAAATGCCAATGTGGATACGTTCTCCTAATCCCCCCTAATGGAGGTTAAAGCCTGGCACAAAGGCACTCTTATCGCTGATCGGGACACTAATAACATTTGCATTTTTAAGTTAAATATAGTAAGTAAAGAGTAAGTCTCCTCCTCGCGGCTTCGGCAATTAACTCAGCCTCGGAAGGATGAAAGCCGAGCGCAGACTCCAGCCGGCCGGGCTCTCTCCCACGGCGGGTCGGCATTCCCAGAGCAGCACCTGCGCTCCCACCTCGGCTCGCCGTGCTCGGCGCCGGGATGGGACCCGGCAGAGCGGGGAATGCTGGCTCCTGGGGGCTGGGCGGAGCTGCTGGCCCGGGGCTGCCCTTTCCCCCAGCGGGGCAGCTTGTGCCGGGGCCTCCACGCGCTTTCACGGGTGGTCTCGCTTCGGAGGGACGGAACTTTCGGGGGGTCTCTTTCTGCCCCACGGTGCCGGCCGGGCTTGGGGTCCCCATGAGAATTTGCCCCCCGGACGCGAGCCCAGCACGCGTGCACGGGCACGCACACAGGCGCTCTCCACAGGAATTTCTTAAGGAAAAAAATAATTACAGGTGGT
Source organism: Corvus hawaiiensis (assembly GCF_020740725.1). NCBI lineage: Eukaryota > Metazoa > Chordata > Aves > Passeriformes > Corvidae > Corvus > Corvus hawaiiensis. The sequence goes on from NC_063215.1 coordinate 120,910,198, forward strand.
AAACTGTTACTTTTCCACATTTAAATAAGAGACCAATTAAGAAGACTATGTAATTCAATTCTGGAGTGAGTGCCACTGAATTCAATTTGTTTCAGGTCAATGAATATAATGTGAAGTTATTAACAAAAAGGTCAGGGACTGCATATAAAATATACACACATGACACAGGCAGAGTAATTAGTACACATTTCACATGTTCTGCCGCTCAGACATATGGTGTAGAAAAGCTGAGCGGGATTAGATGGTAATAAATGTTCCCCTCTCCCCTCCCACCAGCTCCCTATTTAAATGGGGTTTATGGCTATTCCCCCCGGCGTTCCCGGGATCTGCCGAAGGCTGAGGACCCACCGCCCACACAGCAGCGCTGGGGTGGGGGCCGCAGCCAGGGCAGGGCTCCCAGGAAAGCTGGGACCCTCCCAGGGTGAGGGATCCCGATGGAGCAGCTCAAGCCACAAGCCAGCACATGCTGCAGCAAGGATGGCTTTTGGGGAGCTCGTGGCCCACACGCTGCTCGTCCCTGGGCTGTGCCAACAGAGCCACGCCCTTGTGGCACCCTCGCCAGGAATTACCGTGTTCCTCCGTGCCAGCGCACGCTTGATGTGAAGGTGTTACGTTAACGATAATAAAACGCTCCAATTGTACGGTTCAGCAGCGGGTGAATTTGAAAAAGTCCACAACACACACACAAAAAAGAGAAAGGAGAGTAAAGCCCCAAGCGCCTTTCTGACCCTAAGCTTGAGTACCGGATTCTCTTGCAGGGAATGACGCACTTTTGTAGGGGAGGAATACGAGGACTTGGGGAAAACTCCTCTGAAAGTTACAGGAAGAAATCCCACGGTACGAGAGCTCTGCCCAGCTCCTCTCTATCACAGAAGGGCTTTTAAAATAGGCCGAAAGACCAAAAATGCGGGGAGAACCCTGCTCAGTGGCAGCCCTGGCCCTGTCTCCGCAGGCAGGGAGGAACGAGCCCTGCCTAGGCAGCGGTAAAGAGCCAAAACCGCTGTTAGAAGCCTCCTGCCTCCCACCGCAGCCCCTGCTCTCGGAGGGAACGCCGCTGCAGGGACAGGGAGCCGCTCCGGGCCGGGGGGCTCTGCAGCGCCCTGTCCGTGCGTGTGGGGACCACACACGCGTCCCTACAAAGCCTTCCCAGAGCCTGCTGAGCGCACGCCCCGAGGGCACGGCCGGCCCCACGCGCGGCCCCGAGCAGCCCCCGAGCCACTGGGAGCTAGAGGATGAATCCGCGCCTAACTCCGGTATCGGCTTTGGGAAGCGGGATGTGTTTGGGACTATGGAAGCCTCTTCCCGTGCGAGTTGCCCCAGTGCTTCTGGAAGGAGCGGTGAGGGAAACCTTGGAAAGGGCGGGCCAAGTGATGCCTGGCAGTTTCCCCAGCCCTTGCTGCGGGGAGCTCAGTCCTGTTTACAGAAGTGCCCTGGTGTCCAGTCAAACCTGCTCGGGATTCTTTGCCGGTAAAGGATAACCCAGACGGGTCTGCGCGCCCCAGCGTTTTCCTTGGCGTCTGGTGTTCAGAATGAGACGTGCAACCCATTGCCCCAGTTATCCTTCACCTCCGGTGTGTGGCCTGGTGTGTTAAAGAAATCGAGTCGTTTGTGTAAGTAATGATTACCACTTACTACTGACCTTGGGAGCAGAATCCTCCTTGGGAGAGAGTTATTTCACCCACAGTTCCTGTTTCGGTTTTGTTGCTCAGCTGACCGCAGAGAGCAACAGGAGAGGCGGGAAGTGGAGAGCTCCAGGGACGGCTGGGACACCCCCGGGTCCATGTGGGTCTCGCGTTTGTCTGTAAGGAGGGAACTGTGAAGTGACACTGGCTCATACAGGTTCGGGGGCGAATTACACCGGAGATGATTAATGCTGCCTTTTTAATTACCGCTGCGGTGGCTCGGTATTCCAGTCAGGATCCCATCTCCAGAGTGGAATTCTCTGGGTTTGCTCCGAGGAGAGCCAGGTTAGTGCTCACAGGATGATAGCCTGTCCTTAAATCAGGGAAAGGGGCCCTGAGCGAGGCCTGGACTGGCTGCAGCTCAGTTCCTCAGCTGCCTCGGCCTGTCCCTCGCCCCGGCGCTCCCTGCCACAGCCCCTGGGGGATACCCCACCGGGATCCCACCGGGATGCGGGGCTGCACGGCCATCCCAGGCACAGCAGCCACCAGGGCTCTCGCAGGTGGCAGCTCCCAGGCACGGCACAACCTCCCCAGGCTGTTGGGACAGGGCAGGCTGTAATGGGTGCTACGGAAACCGGAGGATTTCTCCCTGCTCCCCAAAACCCACCCTCACATACCCATCCGTAAGAAGAGAAGGGGAGAGAGGAAGCTCCCCGGGTTTTAAAACCACTGAAGCAATTTACTTTCCATTTTACTGTTGGAAGAGAACAAGTGAAAACCAGGGAAACACCTGTGTGAAGCCTTGGTTTTCCCCTTCCCCCCCACCTTTCCTTCGCAGCTTTCTGTTTGCCTCCACACTAAAAACCCACGGCACAACCCCCCAAACCTCCCCGCGACCCGAGCGTGACGCCGCTGCCCCTCTCCGTCCCCCCCGGCGCCCCGGGCTGGATTTTTTGTGAACACCCCTGGGATTTCCTCGGGGTGGGAGCAGACCTCCCAGGCTCAGGCCACCGCGGCCGCGGGGCTGTGGCCACGCGCGGGGCGGGTGGAGGGGACACCCCGCTCGCCGCCCGCGGGGTCGGTGCCCCCGGCTCGGCAGCCTCTCAGTGCTCCCGCTCGCCGGCGCTCTCATTAGCTGCGGATTGCGAATGGGTCAGCAGATCTATACACTTTTGTGTGCCTCGGCTCGCTTTATTTATTTCTTTCTTTTGCAGGATGCTGAATAACTAACCTTCCCCTTCAATAGGCAGATTTAAAAAAAAAAAATAGGATCCATCACACAGCAGCAGGATAGCCTTGCTCTGTTTTGACCTTTCTGAAATTAATTTCCCAATCTTAGCTTTCAAAATCAGAGATTGAAAAGACCTATTAGATCAGCCAATCCATCTTATCACTAGCACGGCAGCAAGCAGAGACCCCAGCCAAGTGCTCCTCCACAAGGGGAAAACATTCTGGAATAAGACGGGACGTGAATTTAAAGTGAAATAATACCTGTTCCGGAACATTCTGCACGTGGACGGAGTGTACTCTGGACTAACCGCAGCTGATCCTGACTTTGCTCAGTTGACACCTGCAGCCGCTCACTGGAATGGAGGGGAGGGAAAAAAAGAAAAAAAAAAAATAATCCCATTTTAGGATAAGAAGCACCTTTCGTGGCGTAGCTCTGGGGAACCATTCCCCCCGACCCTTTTTTCCCAGACAAGGCTGTCGCTCACGGGGCAGCACCGCCCGGGGGGGAGAGGGATGGGTGCTCAGGGAAGTTCCCCCCCGACCTGTGAGGATGCGGATCAGGACAGGATCCCGGTCTGTAGCTACTCCGGGAGCCCGGCATGTTAGCATGCGCCTCTCCCAACCTGCAGTTTGGCACCTTCGCCGGGAGCACAGCTCTCTTCTCAGCGGGTCCCTGCTTTTCCAGGCAGCAAAGGGCTCGGGGGTAAAACCCCACATCCTGTGGTTCGCACCACCCGAGCTGCCCCGGCCGGCGCTTGCCAGCCCATGGTGGGGGCCCCCCATGAAGGCCCCTTGGGGCAGGGAGTGCTCCCCTGCTGCCATGCGCCCCTCTCCTCCCGTTCCCCTTGGACTCCCTGGGGCTCTGAAGGTCGTGTGACTGATCTGGAGGGGACAGGTCACCCTGGGCTGACCTCGGTGTCCACCTCCATTCTGCCCCTTGCTGCCCGGCGGGCTCGGACATTTCCGGTGTGGCATTCCCAGAGCCCTTGGGGACAGACGCCTGCGGCGTTCGGATGCACAGGACAGCACCGAGGGGCATCCTGCTTCTCCCGGAGAGCGAGGAGAACGCAGCAGGCCTTGCAGCAAGCCAGGGCTGGTCATGGCAAGCCGCCCGCTTTGGCCACGCCACCGGTGCAGCCAGCGGCGGGACCCAGCAGGCCCAGAGGGAAGCGTGAGCAGCTCGGTGCTCTCGGAGGGCCCTCGAGGGGCAGCACGAAGCCGACCTGAGCCGGAGGGAATCCCGGCAGCACCACACGCAGCCCGGGCAGCAGGGCCCCGTGGTCACGCAGGGAGCGGGGAGCCGCGGCGAGGCCGAGCGATGCCACAGCTGTCGCGGGGCCACACCGGGCGGTGAGCCGGGACACGGCAGGAGGCACGGCGAGTGGGCCAAAAGGAGCTTCTCCCCACACAAGGAGCCTCTGCCCACGCCTGCGTTCGCCAAGGGGCTGGGAGCTGCAGGAGCGGACAGAGCCTACCGGTTCCGAGCCCTGCTGCATTCCCTGTCCGCGCTGTGGTTCGGTGGGCCAAAGCTTGGAGTCTTTTCCGCCCCGAAACCCCTCCGTTCCCCCCGGCAGCTCCTGCCCTGCGCTCCCACCATGCCGCCACCACCCCCTGCCACGGGGAAGCGCCAGGAGCGCACAGCAAGGGGAGCCGCGAACTTTGGGCACTCAGCGAGTCCTCTGCGCACACAGTCAGGGCCAAAAGATCAATATTGACACTTTAGACGATTTCTCTCAATTTGTTTTCTTCGTCGGCTGTCGGGGCAAAATTCCACTTTCCCGATATCTTGGACGCTTGGCTAATGGAAACAAATAAAGCGAAAGCTTCTGTCCACAATGGGCGAGGAGCATCCATTGTCGGCGGGCGCTAATCGGATTAAATTGGCTCCCGGCTCTACCGCTCGGGGATAACTCACTCCTAAATTTTTTCCCGTCTCAAGGGGATGGGCCATTGTTGCTTTTTTTTCCCCCTCCCCCGCTTTTCCCCCCTATTTAAATCTGATGGCTAGAATGAGGACTGGCTGGAGCTGCCGGCGCTGCCTGCGCCCCGCGAACAAAGAGCGGAGCCCAGCCCGGGGCCGTGGCTGGCGCTGGCCCCCCGAGCCCCTTCTCCCGGCTGGAGCCGCTCCGGCATCGCCGCCGCTCCCCGTCTGGAAATCGCGGTTAAAGCCCGAGCGCAGCCAGGCAGGGAAAAACCCGCGGCGGCCCGTCCGCGCCCGGGCCGCCTCCCATTAGCATTTAAATCCGTACCCCCTGGCATCAGCCCCTCGGAAGGAGCCGCAGCGGCCACGTTCCCGCGAGCAGCCCGGAAAGAGACGGCCTTAAATAATGCCGCCTTCGGAGGGAGGCCCCGCGCGCCGCCGGCTACATTTTGCCCGGAGTCTGATAATTTTCAAAGCTATTGGCAACCTGGGAATTTTCCTGCCTTATCGCCGGGGCTCAGCTAACTTCACTAACACTAATCAGAGCTGGAATCATTCGTTCAAGGATTGCATGATCATGTTTTTCTTTAGCGGTGACAGCTGCCTGAGCCGCATTAGCAATGCAGATGAGTCAGCCTAATAGGTTAATGCAGAACACGCGAAAATTAGGTTTAATCCCCAGTGAAATAATCTAACATTTTCACATTTCTTGATGTTGGGATAGAGACATTGGTGGTGACTCAATTAGGTGTAATGTAGATCAAAGCAAATTTACCTTCTGGCTGAACCTTCCCCACAGTTTAGATAGAAGAATATAAGGGTTCTTTACTAATTGGCCAATGGCTGTGGGGAAAAATTACACGGAAAGCGTGCGTAGCGCAGGAATCGCGCCCCGGATTTGGATCCGGAGCGAGGGGCGGCCGGGCTCCGCAAACACCGGGCACGGCGCCGGCTGCGCAGCCCCCCTCTCCTCTCCGTGCGGCGCCCACAGACGAAGAAGACGTTTGGGGGCTTTTCTGTCGTTTTATTTATTCCCCCCCCCCCGCCCCGCCCCCCCGCTCCTCTATTCATTTTTAACGTCCCGTACCGCAATATCCCCGGCGAGGTTTGAAAGACCTTGTATGATAAAAGGAGCATAAAGGAGAGGAAAAACCCCACCCACCGGCGCGCGTCCGTCTAATGTTTTCATTCCCGGGGAATAACATATCAAACAGCAATCGCTTTCAGTCATAAAGGGAGGGGAACAAAAAATTACATGCCCTCAGTTGCCAAATTATTTTTTTGCCTTGACATCTTAATTCTTAATCCTTGTGTGTGGTCAAATCAGCCTACTATAGACAACCAATCAAGCAATTATTCCTAAATTATATTTGCCCAGCTCACATTGATTGGTCATTCTTTTCTTATTGGGTAAGCTCATTAATTCCGAGCAGCTTGCTTATTATGCTTTCCACATCATTTTCCTTCGGAGCCTATCTACTCACACCAGCCTGCCGATGTTTCAAGATGCCACGCAGGAAAAAAAAAAAAAAAAAAAAAAAGGGCCGAGTGATCTATTGCATTGTCTCTTCCAGCAATTACAATTCACATTGCTGATTAACTTTGATGTGAAAACTAATGAGATAAGGCAAGTTATCAAGGCGGACCTGATCGTCATCTCATTTATAGAGCATTTGCCATCAGTGAATGACAAAAACTAATGAAGATGTATCTGACAGCAGGCTGAGCCGCGGCCGAATTTCGTTTCTCATCAGCAAGTGCTCTGCTTCGAACTCATCAGTCTATCTGAAACATGTGGAAATTAGCTTAATAATGAAAACACTTCATCCAAATAGACAAATGTTTACATTAAAATAGCTACATGATAAATAGATGTTAAAGATTTTATGCCTTCTTGAGTCTAAACAATGGAGCACAAAATACGTTCTCATATTCACTAAATCATCCCCATAAAGCTCCCCACGTGCCGCCCTACCTGCGGGCTCCCCTCTCCCTGCGGCTGGCGGGGAGATCTGCGGCTGCCTCGGGCCGTGTCACTCGGGGGTGCCCGTGCCAGGGCGGCGGGCAGGGCAGAGGGGCCACTGTCCCTGCCCGCGCCTGGGGCACACGGCCCCCGAAAGCGGCGTGGGAGTTTTTTAGCAGCGCCGCCGGAGGAGCGGGAGGTGCCGCTGCTGGACGCCGGCGTTTACCCGACGCAGGAAAGGGACCCAGTTACCCCCGGACAGAGTACGAAGTACGGGGGGCATAATTCATGGGAATACAGCAGCGTTTCTTGCCCGAGCCGTCACCAGAAAGCCTCCTGTGACACCGGTCTAGCTCAGAAACGTCGTGATTGAAGGGAGGCAGGGAGAGCTGCTCCCATTTTTAATACCGTGGCTTCTGTGTCTTTATTTATGAGAGACTATTTCATATTTGTCGGGCACTATTTCACGCGCTGCTACTGTGCCCAAACACGTCCCCGAGATGTTTTCGTATCTGGAATAAAATATTCATCCATCACTTGAGATCGGAACAGTACTACTTTTAATAAAGAAGACGGGCATCTGCAAGGCAGAAGGGTGAAGCTCTCGCTTTAAAAATTATTCTAAAAACCGTGATGCTTCAATTAAAATAAAGATTTGGTAAAAGGTTCTCTTCCTTTACCACGATTTTTTCCCCCTCCCTCCCCGCAAAAATACGTAAGGACAGCCTGTAAAGCACTGCCTCCTCCAGGAAAAAAAAAAAACACAACAAAACCAAACCCGAACACGCTATCCCCAAAGCAAGAGGAACTTTAAATTCGATATAAAAACGTGGTTATCCAAGTGGACTGGGGGGGACGTGGGGGGGGGCAAACAAACCCCCCAAAATATAGAGGCTTTGCAGAAAAGGCACAGGAGCTCCTCTGAATTCCGTGCGGCGACGGCTCCGTGCGCACACGTGGGAAAGAGAGCTCAGCTCCCGAGCGGGTCGGGACGGGAGCGCGGCGGTGCCAGGGCTCCCCGCGCCGCCGGTGGGTGCGGCCCCGGCCCCCCAGCCCCTTCCCACCGCCAGGCACTCACCGCCACGTCCCCTCGCTCGGCCGGCGAGGACATCTGAGGTGCAGCGCCGAGGTGCCCGGCATTGCGCGGCGCAGATTAGCCTGCACAAAGGGCCCGCATCCCGGCTAAGTTAAAAGAAAAGCCTGCTAGGGAGCGCCGGCGACAAATTACTACTTCAGCGCTGGATTAAATGTAAAAGCCCTTCACAGAGCTGCAGATAAATCCTGTGTGCTAGGAGGAACCATAAAAGTACTTGTTCAAGAGCTACAGGCACAAGTGGAAAATTGACCCCAAAGATTTTTTTTTTTTTTTTTTTAAGTAGCCGAAGTTTATAAAATTTCTGCCGGCGCAGGGAGAGAGGGGCTCGCGGCAGCACCGCAACGCTCCCGGCTGCTGCGGCCGCTCACCGGAGCTGGACGCGTCTGCGGCCACCGGTGCGAGCATTCCATGAAATCCCAGCAAGGTTGGCTCGGTGCTTTGGAGGGGTTGCGTGCTTCGTGTGTCCCTCGTTTGCTTGATGTGGGTTTTGGGCTGGGGTTTTGGTTGGGTTTTGTTTGGGGTTTTGGATTTTGGGGGTTTTTTTGTTCCCTTTTTTTTCGCCTTTCTTTTACCCAGCTAACGAAGCAGGATGGTTCCGCTTTCACCACTCACGCACGGAGTGGGAAAACACTGCTCCCATCCCTACTTCCCTTCTCCCCATGTGCCACAAGCACAGGTCCATCCCCGCACTCCTCCCAAGCCTGCCCAGCGCTGCCGTGAGACCCTCTCCCCAGCGGTGCGGGATGTGCCCCGACGCAGCCTTCTCCCTTCGGTCCACAAAAACACGTGCCACCTGGGCACGGTTTGTCCTTCCTGCTGCCCAGCCAGTATTTTATATGTCTGGAGTGCCAGCCCGGCCACGGCAGCGGCTCTGCTGGCTCCCCGGGTGTGCATCTACGTGTGCCTGCACGGAGGGACGGCCAGCGAAAGGAATGCTGCTCCTCCCTCCCCCTCCCCGGCCTTTATCCCGGCCGCCTATTTTAATAAATAATTATAGGCAGCTAAAGGATTTGTTCATTCCAAAAGGTCTCCCCTTCACATTTCTCAGAGGTTCAGCTCAAGGAGACGCCACGATAATAAGGCTGACTCGGGATCCCTACTCCACAATGTCATTACGAGCTACCGTTTAAAATGAAAAAAAATCTGTACGTTATACCTAAAAGCATTACAAGGTTAGCGTCTCAGCTTGGGGAATATTTAATGCTGCTGGGAAAGCAGCGCTGCTGCTCTGAGGAGAAGGAGGAGGAGGAGGAAAAGGGGAGAAAAAAACAGAACGAGAGAAAAATCCTTTCTGAAACACAAGCCTAGAAAAAAGATGTTGGGAGCGAGCACGGAGATCATTTGCATTTCCAATGACTGGGACTAATCCTCCGCTACCACCACGTTTATATTTTCCTATTGCTTTTCCTAATTATCTCCTTTTTTCTTTTTCTTTTTTTTTCTTTTTTTTTTTCCTCCTTGTAGCTTTTCCTCCTGTCTCTGTTCCCAGCTCCCCACTCCGTTACAGGAGAAACCTGGGTGCCTCACACACACACACACACACACACACACACACAGAGACACAGACACAGCGCGGGTGACCCGCCGAGGGGCTTTGCTCTGTTAGGGTTTGTTAAGGAACATTTCCGGGGCCAAGGAAAGGCTTTTTGTCGGGTCCCTGGGGCACGGTGCGGGCAGAGAGCAGCCTCGGCCGTGGGCGTCCCGGGAGCTCCCCAGCCCTGTCACCCCCTGACGGCCACCCCGGGCTGCCCTGGGACTGGCGGAGAGCGGAGGATGAAGCGGCCCAAAGCCCTCAGCAGCGGCACGGCCCCGGCCCGGTGGCTGCCCCCGAGGAACCGCGCCGTGGCTGCCCGGCCGGGGAGCGCGGTGTCACCTCCGGAGCCCCGCTGCGGAGCGCTCGGCTGCGAGCCACTCGCGGAGCCCGAGCCGAGTGCCAGCCGTAACTCGCAGCCTCTGTCTCTGGCAGGGAAATTACGTGACTGAACGCCTGTTCGAGACCAGCCACTAAACCGCTCCTGCAACATTATCCTAAAATTTGCTAATAGCGGCTCTTTCGCGTAAATGAAGTGATAATGAAAAAAAGCCCCCCTTTGAATTTATATATATATATATATTTCAGCGGAGAATAACGTTTTATTTAAAATAGTTACAGCGCGCCTTTTGATTTAGAGTTTAAAGTAAATAATATTTGTACATCTAAAACATACTCAAGACAAATGAAAAGCCTCTAGATGCTTTTGTATGAGATGCTGAAGAGCTCTACAAACTTAAAAGCACAACCTCAATTAAGCCCATCTTCATCTGGAAAAAAAAATTAGCAACTGAAAGCTGAATATATTAGATAATGCACACTTGCAGGAGAGCATTCTCTTAGCAAAAAATTCCTGATAACCAACCTAAAGCTGGCCTTCGAGTTGCTCGATGCTAATTTTGTTTGAAACTGTTTAACTAACTCCGAATAGATATCCATATTCAACAAAGACATAATTAACGGCAACCTTTTCTTCTGCTTAGAAGACATCATAACAAGCAGAAAAGTACAAAAAGATTTTTATAGTAACTAATTTAAGGACAAAGGGTTGACCTCTAGCATTTCATTAAATAAACGGAGCGAATGAAAGAAGAGTGACAGTATTCATCCTTGTTCAATTCAAGCAGCCAATTTCAAAATGCAAATCATAATCTGCAGATGTTGAAGCCTGATATATTTTTTTAAAATATCATTTGTTCAATTTAAGAACATCAGACATTTGAATTTTAAATAACAATTAAAAAAAAAAAAAAAAGGGAAAAAAAAATCAAAACCAATTCCCGGCTCCAGGTTTGGGCGCAGCGTGGCTGCGTGCTCGGAGTCGGGGTCTGCCGGGGCTCCCCTCCCTCCCCGCCTCCCCAGCCGCTCATTTTATACCTTATTCCCAAAACCTTTTAACGCAGAAGTTCCGCTAAGCCGCGCGGTATTTCTGGTTAGCACAGCCGGTCGGTGCTGCCGCCTCTCCAGCCTGGGCACGACAGGGAACGGCCCCGAGCCCAGCCCGGCGAGCTGCTCCGTCCTCCCTCCCCACCCGTGGGCACCCAGCGCCCGCGGCCGGGCCGTGTCCCCGTCCCGAGGGGCCGAGGGGGACGGACGCTCCCCGGATGTGCCGCGACGGGGGTGCTGTGCCGCGGGGAAAAGCGTCCTGGCTCCGGTCCCCCACGGGCAGGGACCAGAGCACAGGTGGGGGCAACAGCGGGAGGTGAGCTGACTCTGAATTTGGGAACGCAACCCCAACTCTCGAGAGCTGGCCTTTCTCCCGGGCGCCGAGGGACGAGGCGCAGCGGGGAGGGAGGAGATTTCGGCCGGCCCGTGGACGATCTGCACTCCTTTAGCGGGGGAGGAACCGAGTCTCAGGTGCAGCTCGAAGCTTAGCACAGGACCTGGGGCAGCCAAGCACGTGGAGCCCGGGGGAGCAGCTCCGGGTCAGGGGAGGTTACGCACCGCGCTGAGTGCAGACCCACAGAGCTGCGGAGGGGCTCCTTCCTCCTCCCCTTCGGCGCCCTTTCACCTTTCTCCCCCGAGCAAAGGACGCCTTTAACCGGCCCAAGGGGGGCAGAGGACGCGTGGCCGCAACCCACACAACGGCAGCGCGAGTCCCTCCCTCCCGGTTTCTGCACCAGCTCCAAAACAGCCCTTTCCAGGTTTGCAGGGATGACCCACAGGGCCCGGCACCGCCGAGCCTGCACGTGCGTGGGGCTCCTCCCAGGAAACGGCTTCAGGGTGTTTGGAAGTGCTTTTGGGGAAGCGTGAGATTTTTTTTTAAAGTTTACTTTGGCCGTTGAAATGCACAGAAGTTTCTGGCTTCACTGAACTGGGCCGTAGGGTACAGTGGACCAACACCGACGTCTCCTCAGCGAGCAATTCCCTTTCTTCCTTAATAAAGGGAAGATATCCCAGGTTCCCAGCACACGGCCCCTGGTTACTGCTAAGCTACAGTGAAGCGCAACCTCTGCAAAGGCATGTATATTAATTAAATCGCTGCTGATTAGGACCCATCAGCGACTCACAGTACACGGAGAGGGACTGGAATAAATGCCCGGGAGCATCCCTGGGGAGGGGAGAGCAGCGCTGCACCGTGGCCTCACCCTGAGCAGAGCAGAGCAGAGCAGAGCAGAGCGGAGACATTTCTGACAGGCCAAGAGCAGGTTTGTCCCGAGCCCTTCCCGAAGCCAGGAGCCCATCCCGGCCCCGCTGGCGCTGGGCACGGGCAGGAGGAAGGGCCGGGGCCTTGCCAGCCTCCTGCACAAACAGACCCTGCAGCTGTCGCAGGGCAAAATAAATGACTTCCGGAGGTTGCGGAGAATAAATGGATCCATTCAGGCACAAGTGAAGGGGACATTGTTTTCCTCCTCGGAGGGGGAAAAAAAAATCCCTCCCCAACAACCTATATATTAAGGTATCAATGAACAACAAATTCATTCAGTTATGACACAGGAAATCTAAAGCAGAATGGGCTGCAAAACAAACTCGATTTATCTGCGCCACACACGCAAAAGGAAAAAATGCCTCTTGCTGGCTGCTCTGCCGGAGCTGGGGCTCCTCTCGAGGAGCACTCGGGATTCCAGCCACACACGGAGTGTTTTCTGCCGGTGCTTTGGCGGTGGATGCGAACTTCTGAGATTAAGATTGCTCCCTTAGGTTTATCCTCTTCAGGGACAACGCGCACACAATGCGCCTTTGGAGCATATTTAAAGTCAGGCTGCAGATGCACATAATCTCTGTCCTCCCGCACCACAGACAGCAGACGCGGAGGTTTGGGGGTTTCTTTTAGAAAGGGAGAGGAATTGCTCGTTCAAAGAGGAACCAAGCCTTTCGTTTTCACTGCGGCCACCTTCATTTTTACATTAAAAAAGAAAAGAAGAGGCAAAAACAGAAACGCAGGCTCGAGCCAGGCCCTGTTTCTCAAAGCCAGGCAGTAGCTGCCTCCTCTCCCACCTCTCACCAGCAGCCCTGGGCCCACCCAGGGGACCCCATCTGCTCCACCACACGTCTGGGCACACGCTGGGCCTGAGGGGACAGCCCTGGCCCCGACTCTGGGAGGGACAGAGGGGCAGTGCCCTCCTGCCCTCCCACACAGCCCCTCGGCACCGCCGCGGACCCGCTTCCCTGAGCCCACTCCCCGCCGCCGCTCAGCACTGCAAGCCTGGAGCGCGGCCGAGGAACAAAGCCCGTCCTCCGCTTACTTCCAAAACATTTATGCTTAGCTGTTTTCCCCAAGCAACATTAAAAAAATCTCCTAAGAACGAGAGTAGCGGGTCAATCCTGCCATAGAAACGGAATTGGTACCCAGCTGCAAGGAGCGCTCGGCGTGCAGGGGAATAATCTGAAAGGTTTTAATTAGCGAAAGCAGCAATAAATGAAGGAATATGAGCTTGGATGAGAACACTTGAACGTAAAAATCACTGGGAAAGACGGGATATGGCTGTACTTGGATGGGAGCTCTCCCCGCGGCCAGGGAGCCCCAAAACAAGGCAGGCCACACTCCCAGCGCCAGCGTGTCCGTCCCCCCGGCCCAGACGCCAGGGGCTCTCCAGGAGCAGCATCTCCGGGCGCAGCGGGGCGCATTAATGTGGAGCACATCGCCGACCCCGCGCGCAGAGCCAGCAGCCCACCCCTTCCGTCAGCTGGTGACTTCCCCCGCGTCCCGGACAGCTGTGCCTCTGGCTGAGCCGCCCCGTCCCGCCTGGAGCGCTCGGCCCGCCGGCTCCGGAGGGGGTCCCCACCAAGGCAGGATGCGGCTGGGCGCGGGGCCGGGGCTGGGCAGCGCCGTCCTCCGGCCTCTCCTTGGGAACCAAGTCACGCTGCCACGACAACTGCTCCTCCGTGCCCGTTTGAACTGTCCCTCCCAATTAGCAGTAATAAGTGACTCGGTAAAGATGAGCAAACACAGCGCATCCATCGCCCCGGCGGCCCCCGCCCTCCCTCCCAGCATCCCCAGGAGGTCCCCCAGGGCACCGCTCCGGAGCATGCCGAGCGCATCCTGCCCGGCCCCCAGCGAGCGCCGGCAAAAGGCGAATTAATGACGAGGCGCTCGAAGAGTTTGCCTGAAATTATTTTATTCTGCCCAAGGATTGATTACTCCTGGCCTGGAAATACGTCCAAATCAATACGCTGAAGCTCAGGGCAAAAAAAGACATGCTCTAGCCCCATTTATTTCATCCACTTTTTTGAGGAATGGCACATAATTTACCGGGTAGGAATTGCTAAGCCCTTCCAGAGCGAGGACTAATGACAAGCTGTGGGAAAGTGATGCCTCCATCCATCTCCCAGGTGAGTCGCGGGTCCCCACACCCGCCGTGACGGCCCTGGCGGTGGCCACGGGTGACAGCACGTGCCCGTGGCCATCCTCGACAGGCAGATGGATATGGAGGCGAAGCATGTGGGCCAAGGCACCCACCTCCAAGGAAACGATTTTAAACCTCCCCAGAAAGATGACCGGTGCCCAGGGCAGTCCCTGCACAGCCTGCTCCTGCCCGGCCAGCTGGAACCAAGCTGGAGCAGCTGCTGGCTGGTTCAGGGGCGAGCTGAAAGCCATGCTGAACGCACGCGACAAACGCTGAAACTGTTTGAGCAACGTGTTTGGGCCCCGGCGCCGTAGAAGAATAACCTGCGTTACCCGGGGTACGCGGATTCAGCTCCCCAAAGCAAAATGGCACGAGGGACCCTGCAGGCCAAGGACACGTCCCATCATCCGGGGGCTGAGCCCCAGGCCTGGGGGAGATGCCGGTGCCACGTGCTGCTCTCCGCAGCGGGCGCTCCGCACGCACCTTGCGGGTGACACGCGCCTGCCAGCGCGCCCCGTTTGCCAGTCCTCTGCACGCTCCACAGGGTCCCAGATTTTCCGGGGCATTAAACCCTATCCCCCCTCAGGAAGGTTGGTGGCAGCTGTCATCCTGCCCGCGGGGGGCGGGCGGGAGAGCTCCTGCTGCGGACCATCAGTGTCACTCCTGAGCCGCTGGTGGGTGAAGGACAAGGTGGCCCCGGCGGCCCCGGGAGCCTGCCAGCCCGTGCCGGGGGCTTGTCACCGCTCCGGGGACAGGGCTGCCAGAGCAGCACTGGCACCGAGGCGCAGGCACGGCAGCACGCCTGCACGGACACCCACGGAAAGGACACTTCGGCCCGTGTTACGACAAGGGAGCTCAAACCTCCCCACTTGCCATGAGTCCTTCGAGCAAACATCTTTTTGTGAAACAGAGAACATAAAGCAGCAGAGTGCTGCAAAAATCGAAATCCAGGGTTTGCTGGCTTCCCCTCGGGCAAGCCCCTTCCCACACGGGCTGCTCCGGACACCTCTGAGGGCATTGTGTCCCCAAGCCTGGGCAGCCTCAGGCTGGAAGAGAATTCCCCTCGGCCCCATCGCACAGCGGAGAGATGCCAGGGTGGGAAAGGGAGCCGGAGGAAAGAGCAAAACCCAGCGGGGTTTGAAGCGAGCCTTGCCGAACCCCAGCCCAGGGGCAGGGGAGGCAGAGGAGCGAGTTCGCATTCAGAGAGCCCGGCCACGCTCTGCAGGCCTGGCCCTGCTGGCGAGCCCCGGGCCCGAGCCCACGGACAGGCGCTCCCGGCCGGGCGGCCGCAGCCCAGCTGACACCCTCCTTCAGCTGCCCTTGGCTCTGCTCACGGGGCATTTTTCTAGATTGAAACACTGCTGCCGCCCCATTCAGAAAGGGAACATCTGCGAAAAGGGGTCATTCACAATAAACTTGTGAGTGCCGGGTTGGAAAAAAATAACTCAGCCCGGAGGAAACAACATCGCCTTTGTTTTTCGGGTGCGGCCGCCTGAGCCCGCAGTGCCCTCGTGGGTGAGGCAGGGAGGGCTGGGGGGCTCAGCCTCGCCCCTGCACCCCCAGCCCGCACAGCTCCCCAGGCACGGCCCTGCGGAGCGGGACGGGGGCCAGCAGCACCGAGGGACACGCGGCCGGGCCGGGGCCCGAGCCCTTCGCTCGCCTCCCTCACATCCTGAGCAGGCACAAATCCCCACGTATGGCAGCAGTGCGAACGAGTTTTATTACTCGATAAAACATTTGAAACAAAATAAATGGTTTTGTCAAACACTATATCTCCTCAAATAATAATGCACCGGCTTACAAAGAAAAACAACCGACATTCATATTCTATGGCAAAGGTTTATCTCGCCTCCCAGAGGACAGGGGAGCGGGCATTTCAATTCGGAATTCAGATACTGTATGGGAATACAGTGACTATAGTTCTCAGAGGGTTTGTGCAAATGCCAGCAAAACAAACCCCAAATCAAATTTATTAGCTGGTGGAGATCTCTAACAGTCTTACACAGTGACTGATGAAGCCGTCGGGGAATTCCTTTCAACGTTAAGTGATTTAAAGCCCCTGCAGAAACTTCACTGTCTGGTCCAAAACAGAAAGAGTTCCTCGGTGCCCGGTCCTGCTCCAACAGCAGCACCGGCGTGGCTGTTATCGCCAGCGCGCGTCTCCTTTCGTCTGGAAACCCTGCCAGGAGTCCTCGCATCCCAAGTCCTGCGGAGAGCTATAAAGGCAGGAAGTGCAAATTAATTGAGAGCTGCAGCCCGTGTCCTAAAGGGCCCGTCTGCATTTTGGTGGCAAGGCCGGGACGCTCCCTTCTGCCCCGAGCGTGCTTCCAGAAAACGATCCGGATGGCCCCCCCCGCCCTGGATGAGCCACTGAACACCCGCAGCCTGCTCGGCACGGGGCACAGCCCCAGGCTTTGGACTCCCACCACAGCACCGGGTGGCGGGACTGGGCGGGCTGTGCCCCGGGAGCGCACCACCAGGGCGGCAGCCGGGCTCCCGCTCCGGGAGGGAAGGGGAGGGGGGATGCCCTTCCTGAGGACGCGGCGGGCAGAGGAAGGTGAAGGCACAGGCGGCGCCCCCGGAGCATCCACAGCGCTCGGCCCGGGGCAGCTCCCGCAGAAGCGTTCTTAAAAGCAACCCCAGAAAGGCACAGCTCTAATTGCCAGGCTTTTGTCGTGCGCCCTCATCGGCCGGGTCGTTTGCGTTTTAGCTGCTAAAATATCAGGGGGACGCTCTTTAATCAATCACCGCAGCTTACAAAGCCTTAAGTGAGAGAATATTTTTTGATTGTCTCTGCTTGTATCTAAACATCTCACAAACCCACCAGCCAGTTCTTCATTTCAATTAAGGCAGTGCTGATCGTTAGCTAACTAATAAGGACCAATTTTCTGTCACAACTATTTCCTAATTAAATTCAAAACAGAGATTTCTAACCCAGATGGTCAGCGATGCTACAGATTTGTTTAAATTTGGTATCACAGTAACAAACTACTAATTAGGGTTTGTAAATACACCAATTCCCTTATGACTTAGTTGTTAGTAATGCATACAACCGGTTTATTAAAGCACTAATTGTGTCTGGCTTTACTTGGGCCTAACACATAATCCACTTATCACATACTGGTACCAACTCATTTTGAAGGGATTATGAATGAAATCATAAATGAGGTCTCGCATCCCTTTCCCGGTACGGTTAATAAAGGTTTGGTGTCCTATTTAGAAGACACGTTTCGATTTTCCGCCCCCGACGTGGAGCGGCCCCGCAGTGACGCTGGTGCTCCGTTCTCCAAAGGGTGTTCCCACAAAAAAAACTTCTGGATGCCACCCCCACGCCCAAAAAGAGGTTTCCACCCCAGCTCCAGCCCCGCTGGGCAGCAAATCATCCCAGCAGCCAGGCTCCTGGAAAGGAGCTCTGGAGATTCCCAGAGAAAGCACTGAATTGTTTATTTCCCGCTGAAGTCAGGCTCAGCCCCTCCACAGGCACGGGGGGCTCACAGGACCCCCCACCGCCCCCCTCCCTGCCCCGTCCCTTTGCCTGGAGACCCTCACCAGCCTCGACTGCCTCCTTGTCAAGGGACGGAGGACACCGAGCCTGGATTCCCTCTGGAAAAGACCCTGTCTTTGAGGGGAAGGCTTTGTTCCGAGGCCCCGAACGGGCGATGATGCCCCACAGCTGGGGCATCAACACCCCTCGCTGCCGCGGCTTTATCGAGAGTGCACAAAGTAGGAAATAAATGATAGATAACTGTGAATTGCAAGGTTATGTAAACACGGAGGGGGTTTCAGAAGAATCCTATTAAACCATAAAGAAAAGCACGGATGGTTTATCACATCACTAAGACCCAAGAATGCATTAATAAATAGAAGAATAGATAACGAACCGTGGAGTACAAGGCTAAACTATCCGCTATTGTGAGGACCCTGTGACAGTAGAAACAATGGAGGGGAAGAAAAAGCTTTGTTGGTCTGTCACCAGAACCTTGTAGTGTATCTTTTATGGCCCATTTTTAATGAATTCACAGCACCTATCAGTTATTCTCTGCCCAAATCCCTCATTTTCCTCCCTCTTGAATGCAAATTCCCATGCTGCACTCTGCCTTCACCATGACTTCCCCCGTTAAACGCAGGCCTTCTCTGGGTTCCGAAGGCCTCTCGGCCACGGCGAGAACAGGTTTCTGCCTTCCTGTTTCCAAAGGGTTTTCAGGATGGCAACAAAAGCGGGGTTTAATGCGAAGCAGCGCTACCTCTGAGCCTTGCTGCATCCTTCGCTTCTTCTGTGACAGGAGGGTGAATGTGCAGACAGGTCTAATTCAGCCCAGAGTGACAGTGATGCCCAGACCCCAGACATGCCTGCAAGGGGAAAAAGAAAAACAAAAAAACCCCAAACACATGAAAGCTGCTGCTGCTCTTGCTGTTCTCTAGCCCTCTGCAAGTAACACCGAGAATTGTTGGAGGGGACTTAATATTGATCCAAGAGATAGTACCCTCTTTGTGGACGCTACCGAGACTTGCTAACAGTTTATTTTCACTGCACTGAGGGGCTTTTATCGTTCAGTGAGGACCCGGGACACATTTACTGTAGATTACTTTTATTTTTACTACAGCATCCTTAGGTACAGAGCGCTGAGGAGACGGGGCTGACCGTGACACGCTCCGCAGCAAAACCCCGCGGTCCTGCCTCCACCAGAATCCAAAATCCCGATCAACTTCTATAAAAAAAAATCCCAAAGGCTTTGTGCTGCTGCACCGACACCCTGCAGGAGCGCAGCCTCGGCAAGGCTGTCAGAGGCAGCAAGAGGGTCCATGTTAAAGACGGGGAACCCGGCACAGCACCACGGATGCCCAGAAACCTCGAAGCTCTTTCGGTGGCAACCCCCACCTGAAGCGGGTCCCCAAGGAGCCCACACTGGGCCCAGTTTGAGGCTCGTGCTGGGAACCACTCCGACCTCCTTACCCCTCTCACACCCAGAGGATGCCGCAGGTAGGTGGGAGAGGCCAGGCAGCTGCTGCCTTTCCTCACTCTGAGAAAAGGGAATCAAAGAGACCCGACTGAACCCCGAGCAGTGGCCAGGAACCTGGGTTTGCCTTTTTCCGGACTATCCACACTCGAGCTCCCAGCAGCTTTCGGCGCCTGTCCCACCAGCGCATCCCTGCGAGCTCACGGGGTGTCCTGCAGGACAGCCACACCGCAGGGTCCCTTGTCCCCAGGGACAGGACATGGGGCCATCTCGTCTCTCCCTCGCTGGGTACCAGAGACAAGGCACGGGCAGGGAGGCGGCTGCCCTCCCTCCCCTCAGCCTGGAGCCTCTCTCCCGACCATGAGGAGGAGCAGAGAGCAGGCGGCTGCTCTCCCAGGAACACACTTCAGGCCGGCAAGGAGTACAGCCGAGTGCTCAACAGGCTCTGGAAATAAGTGGAAGTCAAATAAGTTTGCCACTCTTTGTCCCCCTTTCAATATCTAGCTTTGATCAAAATCCTTGGATACTCAAGTGGTTGTTGACTTAATGTAGTAATGAGACATAGCCTTAAGTGAGGCCATTTCCGTGCCCATTCAGGCTCTCTGAGAGCAAGGGATGCAGGAGGAAAAGCCTCTCCTGGTCTCTGGGAGCTGCAGCAGAGCCCAGAGCAGAGGCCTGGCTCTGGCTCCCAGGACACGCAGCACGAGGGTCTGGCGGCCACAGCCGCACGAGGCGCGCTCAACAGCTCGTTTTCGCGCAACAGAGCCTCGCTAGCACGGCGCTGGGTGACACCGAGAAATCCACTGAAAACACCCCCTCCGAAAGCTGCACTGGGTGGCCAAGGCTGTTCTGGGAGGCAGAGCACGCCCCAGTGCCCAGCGAGGGCACCTCCCAGTGCCGCTGCCAGGGCCATGCCCGCTGCTCCGAGAGGTGACCTGCGCACAGTGGCCCTTCGCTCGCGTCCCTCGCTAGGCCACCGAGCCAAAGCGCCGAACTCCAGCGGGGCCCGGGCACCATTGTGTCACCACTGCCTCCCCCTGCACTGGGGAGCACCGGGGAAGAAGGTGGCCCCATCCCAAGGACACGGACTGGATGACCTTAAGGGCCCTTTCCGGCTGAAAGGGTTCTGTGATTCCCTAGGCAGGCTATTGACCTGAGCAGGGCAGGAGGGAGGGAGGGAAGAGCCCAGGCGCCTGGATAAGCACAGCGAGCCCCGAGAAAAGTAAAAATTCTCCAAGTGACGGGGAGCAGCTCAGCCAATTAGGATTTTAATTCCCCTCGTTATGCACAGCCAGTCAATAAATTCTGCACCAAGCAGCTGCTCTAGTTCTTAAGCCCATTAAGCCCTACATCTGATAGGCGGGCGGGAGGGGCTGCCGGGGGGCACAGACGGCGCGCTCCTCGAGATGTGAAACATTTCCTTTTGTGCATCTGGGGCACCCCACCCAGCCCCGCTGTGAACGGGTGTTTTATGGAGGTGGCGAGCAGGAATTTATACAGATACCCTGCCAGAGACACGCACCCCACACACGGAGAGAATAAACAGGTGCCCGCCAGACGAGATGCGCTCAGGGAGAGCCGGTGCCGTGACAGAGCCGGAGAGCAGAGCTGGAGGGGAGAGTCTGGGATGAGCAACAGGATTTGGGGGTCTGAAACGGAGGGAGACGAGCCCAAAGAGCCGGGCAAGCAGCCGAGAGCGAAGAAAAGCAGGATCAGAGATGCCAGGAGGAAGAAAACTCACTGAGTGGTACGGCAAGGCCGGAGAGGGCTGGCTCTGATGCAGGAGGAGGCCAGGAGCCACAACAGCTCCAACAGCAGCAATTCCTGGAGTGAAGGGGCAGATGGCCGGAGCGGAGGTACCCCCCCACCAGCCGCAGAGAGATGAAAGGCAGGAGAGAAAAGGGAATACACGGGGAGTGGGAAAGCCTTTGGCAGCCAAGACGGTTTTGCTTGTTAATTGGCAACAAGCTAACACACTAATTACAAAGTTACTGGATGGTCAGGAAAAACATTGGCAGCAGAGCAATTTGCGTTCCTCCGGAGACCGAACAGACCCTGCTCTAGGAATGCTGCCTCTGCCCACCCACACCCAGGATCAGAGCGCCCCAAGGCCTCGGAGCCAGGCAAAACACGAACAGCGATTAAAAATCATCCTGCCTTCAGCTGAGCTCTTGCTCATCTCAGGCTAGTGTGAAAGATTAATTGCAGGACGTGTGCATCCAGCCAAAATTCATCCTCTTTTCATCCCTCAGACACAAATTTGAAAAAAGGCTGCCCACTGCAAATTCCATGCCTGCTGCACAGCGGGAAAACACCAGGCCTGCAAGGGGCCACCCTCCCCATCAGCTCCACGGGGCACTGGAGGAGAGAGCGGTGACGAGCCCCCGAGCTTCAGTCGAGGCAAGGGGCACAAAGGAAAGCTTGCCCAATTCCGTGAGCACACCGGCTGCAAAGAGCCCGGTCCTCTAACCCTCCCCAGCCTCAAAACGTAATTTCCTCACTTGGAAGGCTGGCTGCAGCCATTCGCATCTCAGCCCCGGCCAAAGCCCAGTCTGTCTCTGCAAAGGCTGTTCCCGGGCTGGAAGCCCAGCACGGGTTTTCCCATGCAGGAAGTTGCGGCTCTCGAGGCCCGGCACACGGCTCCCGACGACTGCAGGGACACGGCGCTGCCTGGGATCCCAGCGCCAGGCTGGGGCCCGGGGGCACTGGCCAGCCACAGCAAAGCCCCCAGGACTTCCCTGCTGTATCCCAGATCCAGCACAGCCTCCTCTGCCCCCCCAAACCTGCCGGAAGCCAAGGGCAGACACGGCAAAGCTCCAGACATCTGTTGGGCCACCGCTGTCAGCAGTGCCCTCCATTGACCTCCAAGGGAAGAACATTTCCCCTGAACTTCCCGACAGCTGGAAAGCCGGGATTTGGATTCAAGATCTTCTTCCAGGAAGGAGCTCGTGGGCTCAGAAGCTCCACTATTAGGAAGAAATTCTTCCCCTTGAGGGTGGTGAGGCAGTGGCACGGTTTTCCCAAAGAAGCTCCGCGTGTTCATTGCAACTCCCACAAACAGCACTAGCAAGCTTGCTAATAATGCCAGACACCAGCAGCGGCTGCTGCTGGCAAATTAATTAGAAGCGGCATCACTGTGCTCTGATTAGTTGCCACCCCTCCACCTTGTAGACTGAGACAGATTTTGTCACCGGCTCGTGTTTCAAACGCCACTAGAAGCCCACTCGAGCACGCCCATCCAGAGAGGGGGACTTGCAGTGCTGGGCACATGCTCAGAACTGGGAGAAAGTGTCTTTAAAACCTCCAGGGCTTGTCAAGGCCAGTCTATTCAAGGTAATTAATCTGTCATTTTAATAGCATTATGTATCTCCTCCACAAATCAGCTGACAACACGGGGCTGCTGCTGCAGAAGCATCTCGGTGTTGCCGGCCCCAGGAACACGAGGCTCGGGGCTCGGCCTTTCCCCTTCCCAAAGCATGGAACCAGCTGGAAATTCATGACTGTATGGATCGGCCTCTCTCCCTTGCCTGCTGGGGTTCACACTCAAGGCTCTCCATTTCCTCACAAGTGTGGGCACCAGGAACTAAGCAAAAGCTCTGATTGCAAAGATCACTGACCACTCCAAATCCAAGGAGTGTGCCTCAAAGGCCTGTAGCTGTGGTGACCGGAGCCAATAGTCCAGATCTGGAACCGCAGACACTGCAGCCCTCACCGCCTCAGCTGCGGCAGCGACACAGAGGCGAGCGCAGAAATCTTTCCATCGCTTCTGACTACCCAAGTTAATAGTTCAGCAGGAAATCGGGTTCCTGGGGGCCACTAGCGTTAATTATTCCGCCACGTCCCACCCCTGAGGGGCGACTGAAGACGCTGTGACACACCCAGGGATGATGCACTGATGTACCCGCCTGTCCACGGTCCGCCTGCAGCGGGGAGAATTTTAATCGACTGGAACCAGAACACCCCTTCAAGGTTCTCAGGGAGCAGGCAGCAAACCCTGCCGAGGACAGGTCAGAGGCTCGCTGCACTCGTGGTACGATCCCCGGGCGGGCGCTGCCGCGCCAAATGGAGACCAAAAGCAACAATAGCCTGTAATCAAGGATTATCTGCGTAACAGTTCTCCTGAAGGATGTTTGTGCAGGTGAGCGAGGAGTAAAGCATTGTTCCATCAAACGGTAATTTCCTTGTATCTCAGAGAACGAATCCCACTCGCTCGCCGGGGTATAATTCAATTAAAGGGGAGAACCCTACGCGAGGGAATGAAATCTATCGGTTTGACTGCCACGCTGCAAATCACACCACGCAAGAAAATGGCATTTGGTCCTGACACCGTGATTTATTTCCTACTCAGTATCTTATAATTCTTACAAGATAAGCCAAGACGAGAAATTATCGTGTGGACATGGGGGTCGTGCCTGATCCTCTCTATTTTCTGCAGGACTGTGTGTTTCAGCCTCACCCTTGAGGAGGCCAGTAAAGCAAATGGTAATATTTTACAGAGGCCAAGCAACCCTTGCTCTGCACCCGCGGCCGGCTCGGGCAGCGCAGGCCCTCTCCGTGGGCTCGGAGGAGATCACTGGTGCTGCCCCAAGCCAGCTGTCCCGCCCGGATGAGGCCCCAGCAAGGGAGCCCTGCCAAGGGGAGGCTCCACGTCTGCCAGCCTGTAGGGACGCTGCCCGTGCCCCGGCCATGCCCAGCCCGCCTCGCCTGCCCACATTCTTCTCTCCTCCCTTGGCACCAGCCTGTAGGGAACCTCGGCCTATCTCCTGGGCCACCAGCAGGAATTCCCGGGCAGGGGGACGGGCCGTGACACCGCTGCCCTCCTCGGTGAGGATGTCAGGAACCCCTCGCCCGCGAGCAATCTGCGAACTCCTTGTCTGCCCAACGCAGCTCAGCTCTTGGGCTGCCCACGCCGCAGCCGCCCTCTGCGTGGCACCGGGGGAAGGCTGTGGGCAGCATTACCAGACACACTTGGCTTCCTTCAGAGATACTTTGTTAGTTAATTGACCCTCCTCCTCCTCCTAATTTGCCTTCGGGATCTTAAAATCTTCTCCCTCTCACCATGAGGGGAGCATCTTTTCCTCTCCTTGCCCACACTCCAAATTCCTGAGCACAGGTACAGACACATTCATTCCAGCCTGTCAAGCAGGCAAGGAAAGCTAATTAAAGTATTTGCAGCACTGCTGGATGGCACAGCAATCCTCTGCAATTGGATCTGGAAGCTGCCTGGCCAAAAATAAGTGATATTTGAATTCATTACGTTTTTATTGTATGCAGCCTGCCCCTTTGCCACCACTCCCTGTAACACCTCTATCACAAAAACGTCCCCGCTCCACGGGAAGTCTCCTCTCGCAGACTTTCCTGAAGGGCAGTGTGTCCATCCGCACAAACTCGGCCTCTTGGTGAAGGCTGTTTTCTCCCAAGTGCCCCCTAACAAATGCGCCTACAATGCTGCCAGCTGTGCTAGGGGTGGGCAGCCGGGCCGGGGAGGCTGCAGCAGAGGACAAGCCACCCCAACGCAAGTCGGAGGAATAGATGGGTGACGGTCACCTTGTGCTTTGCCCTTCACCCCTTACCCGCCCATGCTTTTCCCTCCGGGAGACGCGGCCATGCTGAGTCGCTCCAAGTTTTACCCCCGAAGCAGAAGTTAGTCTGAGTTTGAGAACAAAAGCGGCGCTGTTTGTCCTTGCACGCCAAGGATTACGACTACTGAAAGGGTTCCTTGTTATCAGCTTGTCACTGTCTCCACTTTAATCTCACCCTCTCCTCTGCTCCTTGCCTCCCTCCCGCTGCTCCTGCCGCCCTGGGATGCTCGGCCAGGCCAGTGGGATGCTCTGGGCGAGCTCTGCTGAGCAGCCCGTGGCCTCTTCAGCTCCCTAACAAGATCATCACCTCCTGCCAGAGAAAAGAACTCCCGCCAAAAGTAATTCCAGTATCCAAGCCCTTTTACTAACCGCTCTTTGACACAAACAGCCTCGGCAGCCCCAGCCAGATCCAGGTGCCGCGGGTCAGACGTGTCATGCCTCCAAACACCTTTCTGGAACTCAGGTTCCCCTTTCCACAGAATTTGCTGACTTCATCTGCCAGCAGAGCAGGGCAAAACCCACAAATAGCCATTTTTAAGACACCCTGAGCGTTTCGGGAGCCGGGGCACCGGTGTCAGGCACACTAACAGCTGGTGATAACCCAGCGCTGTCACATTAGCCAGCACTGCAGCAGACGAGCATTATGTGCCCATCAGCCCTGGAAGCCATCGCTGTGACCCGGGAGAGAGACGGGAGACACGGAACACACGGCTCGGCTGGAGTCACACCGAGCATCATTATCGGCGTGAAAAACAGCTCGTTTTCAAAGCCTTCAGCGGGCGGAATCCAGTGCTGTCTCCCGGCTGGCACAAGGAAACCTCAGTGCAGCCATTGTCTGCGAGCGAACTCGTCCTGTAGTTTGCAAAATTAATAGTATTTAGCCCGCTAGTTTCCGTAGTAACCAGCCCGCCATCCCTCCCCGCCTGCCCGTGACAAGGTCTTTGAAGCATTTCACACAGTACTTATCCATTTTCTTGCTCTCACCTCGCTCTCACCTTTACTTTCAGCGCAGAACGCAACACAGTCCACCGCCACTAAAGACTAGGCTGAGAGTCAGATTAAAATTATCCCTGTTTGCCCTGACCTCTTTTCTCTGCAGGTGAGAGTGTCCCCATTCAGCAGCTAAATGAAGCAGAAATGATGGAGTGTTTGTTTTCCCTGACTTTTCCCCAGCTTGCCAGTAAATTTACAGCCACGAATATGAAGTGTTAATTTAATGTTCCCACTGAGCATCTCATTGTCAACAAAGGCTTCAAACCCTATGAGAGGAAAAGGTTAGCTCATGCAGAAAATGACCCTTATGGCTTGATTGTCTTCTGGTCCAGACTCGCGGGCGAGCAGAAAGCGGAGGGCTTTGACTCGCAGCTTAATGCATTTGATGGCAATAAATGGGAGCTCTCTGCCTCGGCGCGGGGACGGAATCACCTGTAATGCTCACTTATTTGTCCGTGCAGACAATCTCCGCAGCCCCAAAGGGAAGCGGCCTCGTCGCGCCCCCTTCCCCCCCCCCCGCCCCCGCCAAACTAATTTGACAGAACCGAAAAGTTAAACCCTTCATTATCCCCCAACTTCAGCGGAAGGGGCTTGCTGGCTGCAGATTACAACAGGACATTAGTGGTGGCGTGAAGCATGAAATTGCTTTCTTCACCTGGTGCTTCAAAACTTTAAGGCCTCGGCTCTGGTGACGCGCAAAAAAAAAAAAAAAAAAAAAGTTCTTCCAGGGAGAAGTCACGGAAGGAAGGAAGGAAGGAAAAAGGGAAAAAATATTAAGGTTTAAATAATCAAAAGCCTCTGTGGGCTTTTCGCGGCAGAATTATACACACAGAAGGCTTCGCTCCCGGCACACTCAGTCACTTTATCTGGCAGAAGGAGCTTATTAATGCTCACTGTAAGTAACATCCACAGAATCAATTTACGGACCAGTCGGAGCACGAGCAAGAGCCACCGTATGCTTCGTACCACATTAACCCTGCTTGGGACCTTTGAGAGAACAAACAGACCCTGATGGTGGTGTGGCACAAGGACACAACAGCTCAAAAAGGGCTCAAACACCAGATTTTGTTTTCCTTACAGCTAAAACGAAACCGGGAAACAAGATGGAGATTCTGACACATGCTAACACACGCATGGTGGGACTGTTCACCGAGAAATCAAGCAAAACAGTCCATTAGGGGCCAAAATGTTAAAAAAAAAAGTAAACATCCCAGGCCCAGCCAGAAGCTATTGACCCAACACACACAGAAGCACCTTTCTACAAGCTTTTCTGAAAGCCCAGTATCCAGACAGGATTAATTCAGGTGAAACCCATTTTTGCACTGCTGGTGTTTGGACTTCCAAAGCCTACTTGGAGCCAAAGGTATACAGGTAGAAGCAGATGTCACCAACTGTCCCCGCAGGTTGCAGCCCATCTCTCAGTGCTTCCCAAGGCAGACAGGGACCTCAGAGCACTGAATCACTGGCATTTCATCGGGGACCTAAATTACACGGACGAGCCTCTAACTCATCGGACCGGCTGCGCACCTCCGGGACGCAGCCCCTCACGTCCACTGCATGCACGCCACCGACACCACAGCCCCCGGAAGGCCAGGGAATGGGGGAAGCTGGTGGGCTTGTAGGGACACAGAAACACCCCCAAAGTAGCAGTGGGAACTGAATTCCAAAAGCGCCTTTTGACCACGTTCCCTTCAGCAAGAAGCAGGCACGGGGCTTGGCGCGTCTGCGCGTCCCTGGAAGGAGCAGGCATGTTTGAAGAGAGACAGTCGCTTTCAGGCCCGAATGTTTTATTCAGCGGGTGCCGAGCCGCGCCAGGCTGGAGCTCTGTGAGCTGCTCCCAGCCACGCTGCCTTTGGGAGCCCTTTGCCGGTCACATTGTCAGTTAACAGGAGTCATTTTGAAAGCAGCAATTCAGCCTCTACAGTCCTTTCGTAACACCATTTTCAGCCTGCAATTTGGATGATAGGAAAATTACAACCCTGCTGCACTATATTATGTGATATAAATGTTATTGCAATTAAGCCGATGAGGAGAAACCCCAGAAAACAAAGACGTTTCTTTGCTGCCTTCTTGTTCTCTTCCCCAGAAGTCGAGCAGTTATGGAAGGGCAGTACAGGGGAAGAAGGGTTTCCATGAGCTGGAGGGGCTGCAGGAGCATGGGAGCAGAACAACCCCCCCAGGGACACGCTGGGATTTCAGCCAGCTCCCTAACAAGCGATTTCCCTGAGGCACAGATGAGGGAGAGCTGCTCTGGGTAACAAGGTACAGCCAAAAGCAGTATCCAGGTATCCAGGCATCCTTCTGGGGATGGAACAGGACGTCTTAGGGCACTCTGGAGGGGATCTCCCACCAGCTGTGCCAGAGATCTTCATTCCTCATACCCTCAGCACCTACCCATAGCTTCCCTCTTCCAGCCCGGGCTCCAAATGCCTCTGGGGCATTTTGGTGTATCTGGAAGGCATAAGCCCAGGTAGCACGGCAGCACCTCCCTGTCCAGAGCACCGGGAACGTTCCTGGTGCTCTAGGACACGTCCTGCAGGTGATCTGGCCCCCAGTCCCGGCGTCCCCTGTGGGCAAGCGCTGCTGCTGTGTGGGGCAGCCTCGGGGACAAAGCCTGCCAGGGACATCTGGCCAGCTCCACAAACACCTGGAGCCTTCTTTCCGAAATCTCAGACTGGCGCTGAGCAAATGTTTACATTGAGCCGTGGTAAACGACTTCACAGATTTCACCGCTTCTGAAGAGGGAAAAAACAAAGCAAAAAGGGAGTCCCAGCACTCATCATTTACTCCAAGGTGCTGTAACCAGGTAGAAACTTGTCTTTTATATGCTGAACTGTGTCCATGAAAACACATTATCTTTAAGTGGGCACTGGAGGAACCACACTCAACATTGACTTCTTCATGCCATCGCTAAGGCTGGATACTTCAATCATTCAAAGGTTTAAGTGGGGATTAGCAGAGACCTCACCTACATCTTCCTCTGGCAGTTCAGCGTGTTTCGGGCGTGCTCTGCAGCAGCAAAGCTCCTGAAAGGCAAAGCCCCGAGGAAGCCCTGCAAACTGCACAATCTCTGTCACAGCCCCCGTCCTGGACAAAATCAGAGAGCCCAGAGAGGCACGTCGTGCCAGATCCCATCTCTCGGGTGGCTTCCAAAGGGTGCCCAGCTCTTCCCCACCCGGCTGCAGGTGCCAAGCCTGGCCAGCACCCCAGCAGAAATCCTGTTTCCCCAGCAGTGAACAAGCTCAAATGCTTTAAGAAATATCCCAAGCAACTCTGCCACTCAAGAGGCCCGAGAAGCAAGACAGTCGCTTCGCTTCCTTTATTGTTCTTTTTATTTTTTGGGCTCCCAGGCCCAGACACTGGAGGATTCCAGAGACTGCCAACAGGCGCGTGGCTTCTTGGAACATCCCTTTGAACATCAGAAGGCTGTGGAAACCACCAGCCACAGATCATTGCGGGTGGAAGGTCTCCAGTCTCCTTCGGGGACGAAGAAAGTCCCTCGCCAGCAGGGAAGCCAGGGTGCTTCCAACCCCCAGCCCGGAGCAGGGCACACGGCTCGCGCCCTGCTGGCTGCATGCTCCCCAGCCCTGTGGAAGCCCTTCTGGTCCTGCCCCGTGCCCTGGTGGCAAGGGGACTGGCAGCCACACGTCCCTAATGGCTGGCTGCGATGTGCTGCCACGTCCGGCTGATTAGCTGCGGGTGATCTGAAATGTCAAACCATTATCTGCGACAGCCACCGCCACCGGCGCAGAACGCCCTCCTAATCATGGCACTGGTGGTAAGTGGGAAAGGTGATGCTTAAAACACAGAGCGGAAATGAGCCTGAATTGCTGAAACAAACCAGCAAATCCCTTTGTTCCAGCCAGCCTCTGTGAGGCGGGCCCTGCCCGGCTCGCGCGGAGGGATCGTGTCCTCGCAAGGCGATTTGCAATATCCTAATTAAGATGGCCGCGCCATTGAGGGCACTAAAAGCCTCCTTGTCCCACCCTTACGCTCAGGTAGCTGTACACCCACCCTGCTACAGTACAGGTCCACAACCTCTGCCCTCTGAATGCTCCCATCCCTCACCCAGGGGTGGGAGTGAGTGGCTGGCAGGAAATTCCTGCCGAGGGCAAGGGGGCCGGAGCTCCTCACGGCACCCGCGGCCCACGCTCAGTGGAGTAAACACCCGCCATGGCTCAGGGCAGGACAGGAGCAACCGGCTCTTCCTCACGCACCATTTGCTTCCGGGGCACGGCTCCTGCCCGCGTGGGCTCTCGCTCCAGCGCTCCGGAACAGGCGGCCTTGGAAGCGCTCTTGGCCAAAACCAGGGCCAAATGATGCTGCATTCAGCTGCTGTCATGCCCGACACTTCTTACGGTTTCTTGGGAAAACATTAATTTGGAGCGTTTCTATGCTCCGTGCCAGTGCCGCAGCAGGGAGTAACCATCCCATTTCGAGCTCAGAGCAAGGCTCAGATATAGGGAAAAATTAAACAAGGATGAGAGCGAGAAACTGTTAAAAATATTTTACTGCACGTTCAACAACAAAGTCTGGGGGAGATAAGTCTGCGTGTGTACTAACATTATATAAAAAAGTGATTATTCAGCCCCGGGAACAGAGCTATTGATTCCAGTAACAAAGGGCACTATATACACTGCAGTGGGTTTGCTCTTTTTAGCCTGGGAAAATTGATTTTCTTAAACTTTCCCTTGAACCTGCAGTAGGGTTTAATCCGAACCTCAAGGAGCCTTTTAAGAACTCACATAAATTAAAATTATATCTCTTCATTCGGCACATTTTGGGTTCCTGCTGTTCCAGCAGAAACACGGGAAAGGCTGGAGAAAGAGGTGGGAGGACCTGATAATGGCGTTCATGTGACAGCATCCCTGCGCACGTTTGCTTACTCACACCAGAAACAACAACACGCAAACATCGAAAGTAAGTGAACCGAAACACACGACGGCTCAGTGCTACTGCGAGCCTGAAAGGCTGAAATTCCGCAGCAGAAGAGAAAGATAAAGGCGGCAGGAGTACGGGAGACAAGCCCTGGGAGCACACGGCGGGCGCAGGGCACCGCGGCTCTGCCCTCACAGCGGGCACAGCTGCCCGGCCCCTGCCCGGCCCCTGCCCCGCCGCAGGCCGGCGGCAGAGGGAGGCAGTGCCCGCCGAGCGGCTCCGGCCTTCAGGCCCTGTGCCCGGACAGCCCCGGCTGGCAGGGGACAGTCACCTGCGGATCCACCCTCAGGTAAAAGGGAGGCGGGGCCCAGCCTGAGCGCACCCAGCCAGCTGGTGCTACAAGTGTGGGGTGACCGAGGAGCCGGGGAGGTGTGAGGCTCTCACACACCGCACATCTCCGTGACAGTGCGTGAAGGCGTGAGCCCCTCACACACCCCGTCTCTGTGTCACTGGGTGCCACAGAGGTGTGAGCAGCCCACACCCCATCTCTGTGACACTGGGTGCCCCACAGAGGTGTGAGCACCCCACACCCCATCTCTGTGTCGCTGGGTGCCCCATGGAGGTGTGAGCACCCCACACCCCATCTCTGTGACACTGGGTGCCCCACAGAGGTGTGAGCACCCCACACCCCATCTCTGTGACACTGGGTGCCCCACGGAGGTGTGAGCCCCTCACACACACCATCTCTGTGACACTGGGTGCCCCACAGAGGTGTGAGCACCCCACACACCATCTCTGTGACACTGGGTGCCCCACAGAGGTGTGAGCACCCCACACCCCATCTCTGTGTCGCTGGGTGCCCCACAGAGGTGTGAGCACCCCACACCCCATCTCTGTGACACTGGGTGCCCCATGGAGGTGTGAGCCCCTCACACACACCATCTCTGTGACACTGGGTGCCCCACAGAGGTGTGAGCACCCCACACCCCATCTCTGTGACACTGGGTGCCCCACGGAGGTGTGAGCACCCCACACCCCATCTCTGTGACACTGGGTGCCCCATGGAGGTGTGAGCCCCTCACACACACCATCTCTGTGACACTGGGTGCCCCACAGAGGTGTGAGCACCCCACACACCATCTCTGTGACACTGGGTGCCTCATGGAGGTGTGAGCACCCCACACCCCATCTCTGTGACACTGGGTGCCCCACAGAGGTGTGAGCACCCCACACCCCATCTCTGTGTCACTGGGTGCCCCACGGAGGTGTGAGCACCCCACACCCCATCTCTGTGACACTGGGTGCCCCACGGAGGTGTGAGCACCCCACACCCCATCTCTGTGACACTGGGTGCCCCACGGAGGTGTGAGCACCCCACACCCCATCTCTGTGACACTGGGTGCCCCACAGAGGTGTGAGCACCCCACACCCCATCTCTGTGTCACTGGGTGCCCCACGGAGGTGTGAGCACCCCACACCCCATCTCTGTGACACTGGGTGCCCCACGGAGGTGTGAGCACCCCACACCCCATCTCTGTGACACTGGGCCCAGCCGGACCCCAGCGCCAGCCCCTGCCCACACGTGGTGTGCCCGTGGGCTGTTTACAGCTCCCGCACACCGTCTCCTTTGTGGCCCTGCTGAAAACCCCCAGTGTGCAGCACACCACTGTACATTTACGCTGTTGTTTTTCCCCTCAGTAAGGCAGTAAATGACCGTTTATTCAAACAACAATTCCTAAAACAAAACCAGAAACCAGCCCCGTGGTCAGATGTGTGCGCGGCGAGGCAGGGTTTGTTATTTAAGCAGCAGCCAGGCTGTGTGCTATGCAAACAAACCCCACGCTCTGTTCTCCCAACCTCCTGCTGACTTTGCAACTAATTTTGTTAGCAAGGAGAACACACTGCGCCGACATCAATGCAGCAAAGAGCCCGGAGACGTTTGTTCATAACTTTGTAACAAACATTGATCAATCGATTTTTGCCCGTGTGGGGAGGGAAAAGCCCACAAACAAAACAAAACACATATGGGGAGGTTTTTTTTTAATGGCACAAAGGGCAATTAGGCACCCAACCTTCCAGTGAAATGAGATTCCTTACGGTCCTCTGTGCTTTTAAGTCTTCCCCTTATGCTCAATGGAAGCAAAATCT
Organism: Corvus hawaiiensis; assembly: GCF_020740725.1. Classification (NCBI taxonomy): domain Eukaryota; kingdom Metazoa; phylum Chordata; class Aves; order Passeriformes; family Corvidae; genus Corvus; species Corvus hawaiiensis. Next base: position 120,942,907 of record NC_063215.1, read on the forward strand.
ACTCTCAAGCCTCCAAAGGAGGAAAAAAAATCAAGAGAATGGTTATAGTGGGCCTGGTGCAGCATTTCTGAGCGCACCAGAACAAAGACAGGTGAAGGCTCCTGACAAAGGGAAGGACACCCTATCCCACATGTACAGTCTTTTGTACCATGTATCAGATCCATGTAGAACCAGCAAAACAGAGAAAACACTAATTCGCTGTCAAAAGCAATTAAGTGCTGCGTAAACAGTGGAACACGAGCGTATTTACCCAAGCCCGTTCCTCCAGCTGTGCACCACAGCAGCACAGCAGGACCCCGGAGCCCCTCACCTGGCCAGGCAGGACAGGTGGCACGTGGATCTGCGGTGGCACAGCTGATCCAGCTTCCATGACCTGTGGTGCAAACGTGCCCTTCGGTGTGTGGAACAAGCGGCTCCCCTGAGCAGCCTTCCCAGCCACTGGCATTGTGGTTCTGTTCAAAGGCGGCTCCCGGGCACGCTTGATCACAGGTCTAGGCAAAACTTGACCTGAGCGTGTTTCAGCAGAGCTCCAGCCCTCAGCCTGGACATTTCATCTCCATGCCCAGCACCGCTGCCTGGCGCTGGGCAGGTGCCTGGGATCCCGCCTGCCCTTTTCCCAACATGTTCCTCAGAACTGTGGGGTCAGCTGCCTCCCACCCCTCGCCTGCACAACAGGACGGTCCGACAGCCTTGGGATGCTGAGACACCAACCCACCTGGAAGGGGAACTGCCACAGGAGGGACGCTGAGCCGGGAAAACCAAACAGCCCCGACACTGCGGGACCCAGGGAGAGCACCCCCTGCATGGAAGAGGCCGGGGCTGCCAGACACAGCTGCAGGGAGAACAGCACTTTGATTTCAGATACAACAGCAGCCAATGGAGAAGAATGATGAAGCACAGCTTCCAAAGTTTACTCTCGCAGCCTAACTAACAGCTCACAACAATACTTCCTGGGCAAGCAGCTGTGACCTTATTTTTCCTTTGGAAACAGCTCTGAGGTTTCACTGACACAGACGACCACCTGCTCATTAGCAGGTCCCTGAGCAGGGAAATGCCACAGGGTGATTCCAGCACTGTCTGGCTGCTCCCTGTGCTCAGCACACGGCTCGGGGAAGGTGGCTGCCTAGGCTGTGTGCCTCCTGCAGCCGGTGACATTTAGCTGGTCCCTGGGAGATGCTGAGCCAGAGAGCCCCTGACTGTCAATCTCCTGCTCTGCGTCTCTGGGGGCTGTGAGAGCCCCTCTCAGCAGCACCCCCTCACAGCCCCGACCCTCTGCCCGCCTGGTTCCGCACAAATCACCGAGGCCCTGCGCTCCGACACCAGATCTGCAGCCACCCTGGCTGGAACTGCCTGAGAGCAGGCGGTGGCACTGGGCAGGGAGAGCAGGATTTTAAAATCCTTCTTGATAACTTGAGTTGTCCTAATAGTTCCGAGAATTTATACATTTACAAATATTTACAATCTTTATAAAACAGAACCAGCATAGCCTGAAAGATTTCTGGTGGTGGCTGACAAGAGAAAACAGGAATGTTTTCCACAGATTAACCAGACGAGTACTTGTGTCCTGTCGTGCTCGCAGGCCCAGGTGCTCAGCCCCAGCACAGCAGCCTCTCCCCAGGGCTGGCAGAGGCTGTCCTGGATTGCACAGGCTGAGGAGCCAGTCAATGGAGCACTGAGCAACACCATTCATCAGGGCCGAGGGGTTTGGGAGCGCTGCCTCTCCATGCACTGCTCCGGGGCCGCGGGCCGCAGACAGAGGCGGCACAGTCCCGCCGGCATCTGGCCCGCACCCAGCCGGCGCTGCGGCAGCGCAAGCTGCATTCTGCCCTGCTGCTATTTACTCACAGCTACAGATGTTGACATAACAAAGAGCTACAGACAGACGGACAGAAGGGGAGCAGTGTTGCAGTGCAGACACTGCGGGCTCTATTCTTCAGGAAAGCGCCTCTGACTTCCCCACCCAGCCCTGCGATTCCTTTGGAAATCATCTGGGCTGGTGAAGCCTGCTTTCCTCCCGTGGGACACAACTGGTGTGAGAGAACATCAGCTTTGCTGTTTGTTCCTGTGCTGAACGGAACCCTTATCAACCCACAGAAAAACCAATTGTTTCAAACCAAGGGGCTGAAAGCTCGGGGATGCACCGGCAGCGTGCAGCTCCTGCTTGCCCCTCTGAGGGGCCGCACAGGGAAAATCCTGGCTCTGCACTCTTTAGAGAGCCAAAATTAAAGGGAGGACTTGTTCCACAGGAAAAAACCACCGCACTTAAATGCTTTTTGGGAGACACCACCCTGCATTTCAGAACTGCACATCTACACACACAAAACAAGCGCCCAAACAGCAAAATAAAAGCGTTTTGAAAAACACAACAGAGCGGTCAAAAGGGCAGAACCACCTGCAGAAGGCGGCCAGGGCTGGGCGTGGGAGAGGTGTCAGTGAGGCTGTGCAGCACTGCCCAGAGCTCTGCCCAGGCTGTGCTCAGCGCTGCTCTGAGGCGTTCGCCCCTGCTCTCCTCCTGGCCAAGACGTGCTGCGATGTCCCGAGAGCCCTGCTTGCCTCATGCTGCCGTGAGTGACAGTGACGTAGGCACTGACCCCGACTCCGAGTCCATTTGGGACAGCCGCAGCCCCACACCAAACCCTGCAGGTCCAGGGCACCGCTGGCCCCTCACACGCCGTGTCCCCACGGGCAGCCCGTGACCACTCGGATGCCTCAAGCACCGTGCAAGCTCGAGAAGGGATTCAAGTTTTTAAACAGTTGCTTTTTTAAGCTTCTGGTGTGAACCAAAGTTCAGATCCTTCACAACTGGTAGGAAAAGATATTATTGCCTGGAACCATGCCCAGAAAAGCTCAAAGCCGAGCCTCCTCCTGCCTGTGCTGGTTGCCAGCTCCCAGCGCTCCGCCGTGATGCCATCTGGTGCCTACAGGCAGAACAGCCAGGGCTTCTCCCGGGCTGGGTTTGGAGACGTTCAGGGGGGAACCAACAGCCCCCAGGCAGTAACTCACAGCATTTGTTCTGCTGGAAGATTAACATTGCCCTTGCACCGCCCCGGCGTGTCTGAATGCTTCCGGCGGGGCTGCAAGGAGAACATGGGTACCAGTCACACTCAATTTCGCTGCTGCCTCCCCTGGATGGGGATTTGCAGTGTTGCACTGCAGACATCCCTGCTGCTGGAGAGCTGTCCTGGCACAGCACGCGGCCCCGGAGCGGCCTCCCATCCCACAGCCACACACCAGTGGTCCTGAAGGGGCTGTAAAGAGCCTTTCTGAAGAGCAAATAAATGAGTTGACTTCATAAAGAAAAGCAGGGAGCCAAGTATCCTCCTTCCCTCAGAGAAGGAGACATTATGAGGTAGGTGTGCTTTGGAAGACCTGACAGCAGCGGTTTCGTGGAGGGTGCTCCTTGGGCTGTGGCTGGTGCAGGGGCTGGCCGGTGGCCAGCGGACCCTGTGCCAGGACAGGGCTGCTCCAACTGGCCCTGTCACCCCCCCAGGATGCCCCCAGGATCCCAGCACCTCACAGGCCCATCCCCTGTGCTGGGAGCTGCAGCAGGCGTGGCTGGGCACATGCCAGTCCTGGGAGAACGCAGAATTCCCTTAAATTCAGCCCCTTTTGCCATCTCCAAAGCAATACAACAGGAAACAAACTCGGCACCCTTTTGGAGGAAACATCTTGCAGGATGCTGTTTCCCAGCATCCCTGGGGATCATCCAGACCTGCCACTTGATTTACACTGGGTAAAACCAGTTTGTCCCATCACCAGTATGCTGTTGCTTGGACAGCACACCAGTAGGTCCTGCTGCAGCCCAGAAACGCTGTCCTTCCCTCACCATGGTCCAGAAACATCTCCCACCACAAGCCAGGGAAAGCGGAGGAGAGGGGTGGCTGGGTCAGAAGCTCCTTCCACGTCCCTGAGCACCAGCAGCGCTGGATGTACAGAAAGCAGCTGCGGGGGAACAGATCCCCAGGGAGGACAGGGGAAACACGAGGCAGCATGTTTTCCAAATAAGCCACCGGGAGCGTTTGAGCCTAAAGCAAACACACAAACTTACTGAGGATATCCACCAGCACGAAACAGTGGAGGAGGAGGAGGGGATGCTCACCCTTACGGCTCTCTTTTTCAGTCCTGGGAAAACAAATGTGCATTTTTAAAGTGGAAAAGGTGCTTGAAATCCCGCCGCAGCTCCTGTGGGAGGCCGGGTGTCCATCCAGCCGCATCTCAGGGCTGAATGAGACTGATCCCTGAGAAGTGCGGGGCAGCTTTATTTCCTGGTGCACATTGCCACCTCGTGGCTTTCCTCCGGCTTCCAGGAGAAGGCTGCAGGAGTCGGAGCCGCAGCCAGCGCGCACGGCGAATTGTTTGCAAATCGTTCCATTTGTTTGATCACAACCTGCAGCTGCGGAATGACCAGGCTCTGGAACAGCACTGGTTATGGTTATAGAGCTCAGCCTTGGCAGCCTTAATTCCGTAGCAGTATTTCCCCTGGTTCCAGCTGGTATTGTCTGACATTACGGTAGGAAATAAAATCAGGCAACCAAAGAATTTTACCTATAAAAATCATAAATAATTAATTAAAAACCCCAGCAACTGCACCTTTCACATTTCTCCTGTTCCTCTGCTAATTCCTGGGGAAGCTAAACAGGTATGTTAGCTGCATAATTATTTGTTTGCAGAGGAGGTTGACACTGGTTTACAGAGTACAGACAACCATGTAATTCCTCTGTAGCTACATGGTAATTATTGCACTATTATAGAGTAATTAAGCATGCAAATAAGCATTAAACCAAGGGGTCTGTATGGTAGCTGCCAACAACCGTAGGATAGAAAATCAGCAGTAAATCAAATTATAGTGTACTACAGGGGTACCAGCTATAGCAGGTAGTTAAGAGTATCATCTTTTACGCTGCAAGCCATTTCCATAGCTTTTCTGGCTGCACAAGTGTCTGGCCTAACGACCCAGGAGAGATCTAATTTTGCAAGTTCTCTGTGCAGGTTAAGCACATTATGCCTCAACTTTTCCTGAGGATGGGAACAAATCCATTGTTTATTCTAAGACTGGTACAAACCCTCCAGAGAAGTGTTCTCCAGGAGAACTCTGTAACACACTGAGTCTGGCTGTGCCCTGGTTGGTTTCTTTAAGGGACAAATCCGAATACTAACATACCCCTGTCCAGCTGTGAGCTTACCGCCCTAAGCACAAAGTGCTTTGCTGGACATTGAAGCCAAACTGTTCCAAACAGCCTTCAAGCCTGAGCTGCAGCAGGACCTCAGGCCATGTGCAAGGGTGGGACCAGACAAACTCAAACCTCTGATTCATTTCTTCCCAGAGATTCTCCCCCTGCCTTTTTTTACTTTTGTGAATGTTTTAGCACAGCCTGTCCTTAAAACTGGGCTGGTGTGTATGAAAGAGAGATCACAACACGCACTGGGACAGAGAAGCTTTCCCAAGTGAACCAGTTGTATTTTTACTCCCAGTTTGCACCCAAGCTCGTGAGCCAAGCAGGCTCAGAAGGACCTACACCTTCAACATGCTTTCCTAGGGATGGCTCCTGCAGGCACTGCAGCTCTGAGGGAAGTCGCAGGGATCTGTGCCCTGTCATGCTTACTGAAAGGAATATCTGCCCCAAAATAGCAGCTTCCTTAATTTAGTCAGCAACTTCCACTGCAGAAGCATCTCTGCTATGCCCTGGCTTTGTGCAGTGACGTGGCTCTTGCACTAGTCCAAGATGCACACAGCCAGACTTGGGCAAGCTGGCATTAGCTGTGGCCACTGCATTTGCCGTAACTACTCGGCACATGTGCCCCACTTTTCCAGCCATGGCTCTTGACGTTTGACGAAGACAAATAAATACCATAAACCATTTACACCTAGGGCCAAAATACTGCCGTTCCCGCTTCCTTCTGCCCCTCCAGCGGGCCCTTCGCGGCGCTCAACTCCACACCTGCTGCAGTCCATAGGAAGCTTTGCCTCCACCCCAGGGAAGCCTGGATCAGGGCCCAGCGTAAAGGCAGGAATTAATGAAAGCCATTGCCCTTGCACTTGTCTGCAGTGAGCTGCTCCTCGTAACAGTTGCCCCTCCTGCCGCTGTGCTGCCATTGCCTGGGCACAGGCACCCACTTAAACCTTGCCCAGAAACGCCAGCACCGTTTTAGACATTTATACATACTCATTCCGGTGACCAGCTGAAACAGACACGTTTATTTTGCCCCCAGACAGATTACCTCTGAGACACATACCGAGGCTCTTCTGGCCCTTGGTTGCCTCACTGTGTTTCCAAACACAGAAATCCCGCGTAGTTTAAAAGCAGGCTCTTATTACCTTTAATGCATATATTTGTTAAGGCAGCAACCATGATCACAGCCACCACTACCCTTCCCTTGCTCTGCCCCCTCACTTAGCAACCAGTCCGAGTGCTGCCAGCATTATTCTTGGCTTGCCAAGGAAACTATTTCTGTCCCGTGAATTTCATTTCCTAGCAGAGTTTAATTTATATTTTGGTGCTTTACGGTTGTCATGAAAACCCTCCTTCCCCTGCTAATGACAAGCTATGCTGCAGTCTCCTGCTCCCACTCCACAGACCCCAGCTTCCACCTCCATCCCTGGGACTGCACCCACGGCTTGCTGAGGACCGCTTACTCGTCAGCATGTGTGCGAAAAATAACACCTTTCCAGATTTCATCCATTGGGACGTCAAGAGAGGCTTCTCAGGAGAAAGGAGTTTTCCTACCTCTACACTGAGGACAAATCCATGCAGCTGGAGTTCCCTGCAGAGGGAGCAGGCTCGCCATCCCCTCACAGCCGGAGATGTGAGTGGAAATCCTGCCTTTCAGATAAGAGCATGGCATCTGTCACCGAACTTATTTGCAGCCCCTTGCCAGCTCCGTCAGGGTACCTTGCTCTTTGCATGGGAATTAAACAGAATTCCTGACTCAGGCTCCAGGTTCCCTTACTCAGCACCGCTGGCACGGAGCACACCTGCAGACGTGCCTCAGCCCACAGAGCGGGGAAATAACTTCTCCACATTGCTCAACTTTTCTAGAATATTGGTCAAGTAGTGCTGGAAACCAGCGCGTTGGGCCGGGCCAAGGGACTCGGCGGGGTCAGACCATCCCACTGCTCCTCCCGGTGCGTCCTGCTCCAGCGGGGTTCCCATGGACACCCACAAGAAAGGAGGAAGCTCCCTCCCTGAAGGCAGGTAGGTGTTTTACCTCTCACACCCCCAGCACCAGGAATCCCGAGTCAGAGCAGCACTGCAGGCACCTCCCACGCCCTGCAGACACACGCATGTGAGGTTCACCCATGTCCCACTCTCCAGAGCTCATGGTGGGTCACCCCCAGGAGAAGACCAGGCCCAGCCAGCGGCACCACCGCTGGTGCCAAGCGGGTGACAAAGGGATTTATACCTTTCCAGCTGCCAAGGAGAAGGAAACACCCCTGTAACATGAGCCCAGCACACGCCATGCACGAGCACTCGCAGCCAGCAGCACTGGGGGTACACGGGCACGTGGCAGGACCTGCTTTAAACACCAAAGTGACCCCTCCAGAGGCTCTTGAGTAGCTCCTGAGGGTCTTCTCCCAGCCTGCCAGGCTTCTCTGCTGCTCTGTGGTGCTTTGGGGCCCTTCAGAGCACCACCAACCCCAGCCCTGGGCTTTGCCCCCTCTGCCGCCTCTCCGGGTAACAAGGAATGCTGGCAAAACTGCAGCCTCTTCCCCTCAAATGCAGCTTTCCCTACACGGGGTGCAGCTGGGCAGCGCATGCTAATAATTTGTCAAACACTGAACTAGAACTGTGGATAAGAATCACGCTTTTTGTACAGAAAATTGAAAATGAAATAGTGCCTAGAACTGCAGCTATTACACAGCACATTATCTTGGAGGGCTTTGGTGTAATTTAGATAAAACACCGTATCTCCGATTTCAGAAATGTCAACATCGTTCTAAATGTACATGTGTTTTTCCATCCGTTTTCTGTGAAGATTTAGAACTCCACGAGCCTCTCTCTCTCGTTCTCTCCATTTTCTTTTTAAATTGGCAAATGAGTGTTCCATCTTTCAAAATTTCAGGTACATTTTTATATGTAGGAAAAGTACATGTTCACAAAGATGCCCCTGAACGGCTCCATTATGGATCTCATCGGCTGTGACACACTTCCCGAAACAAAATCTATGCATTTGGATGAAACAGAAAAAATTAATACCAGAACAAGGACGAAATGTTTCACTTCCCTCACGCGCCCCCGATATTCACGTGGCGCTTCATCCCTAACTAACGCTCTGCACCTTTTCTTCAAACCTCCTTCAAAGAGGGAAACACTCCAACTGCAACGCAGAGAATTCTGTTCGAGCATACAAATCCCCCTTTCTTTTCGGTGGCCCACGCTGTCTGCAGAGGCTGTGCAGGCGCCATCCTTGGACACATTCCAAAGCCAACCGGGCACGGTCCTGAGCTCCCTTGCTCTGAGTGTCCCTGCCTGAGAAGGAGTTGGAGTAGCTGATCTCCAGAGGCACCCGCCAGCACCACCTACTGTGCGGGCTCCTGTTTCATTGGAAGTTCATCGGAAAATCTGTACCGTCAACATGAATTTTATCTGGTTTTTGCTATCTCCAGCCTCTGATCAGGTTTCAGGAGTGTCTTACACCCTCTTGCTAATTGTCCCGCATGGCTTCACGCTGTTCTCCCGGGAGGGGGGAAATAAGGGTTGGCACAAAACAGGATGTACCTCCTGCAAACGCCAGAGCGAGGGAGGGAGGATCAGGAAAGGGGGCTTTGCTGCCGTGGCTGCTGAACTTCCAGCATGGCCAGGTTTGGCTCTGCTTGCCTTTACCTGAACCAGCAGCTGGACAAAAAGCTGGACATTGTCATTCAATTCTCTGCAGCCCCTCCTTTCCCGACCCGGGAGCTGGAGCGCACAGCCCAGGCTGTGTGGGAAGGACCACGCACTGTGCAGGAGGGTCGTGGCAGCCCTTTATCCTGATCCAAGTGCCCTGGGAGCGGATAAAGGTGCAGATGGCCACCACGTGGCTGTTTGCAGTGACACCTGAGTACCCCGAGTATCTGTGACCGTCCACCACGCTCAACAGGGTACGACATGAATAAATAAAGAGGTTTCTAATTAGATTAGGGCCGAGCAAAAATACATAATAAATTGCAATTCTTCTTTTTCACAGAGCCAAATACTTTGTGAGAAGAATGCCACTGTCATCTAAACCTTCAGTTTAGCCTTCAGCAGCTCCCCATGTTAAGCCTCGGCACCTCCCACTTCCCAAGCGCCGTGGATAGTCCTGGGCACCTTCGCTCACCACTCCTGCACGCACACATACACACGGAATCAACCCGGGGAATGTTTATAGGGATGCCAGTCTGCAGCTTCAATTTACAAGTTCATTAACAGTGTCCCTGCAAAGATCAGGGTTTTTTTAATTGGAGCTCTAATTAGCAATGAATTCTCATTATTTCTCATTGAAATCCCAAAGCAGCTCTGGCACATTCTCTTTGTTCTCTGAAAACGGGGAAGTGGAGAAGCGTAAGGGAGATAAAGACACGGCTGATGATATACTGGGAGGTGTTTTCTCCTCAAGCCATTCCTCCACTTTAACACATTTTGCAGCAATTTTCCTTATTATTTATGGTTTGAAGAAATATCTATTTCCATAAAGAAATGCTAACGCCACTGTTGGCTGCTCCCTACCCTTCCCAGAAGGACGTGTCCCCGGGATAAGGTGCACCCTTAAGGTGATGAGGTTGGCTCTTCATTCTGTGCTCAGGCAAAGCCTCTGTCGACGTCCAGAGGTGTTTTCCAAGTGCGGGGGCACGAATCTGAAACGTGGCCGTGAGAAAAGGCCTGAGAAACAGCCAGCCACCCCTTGACTACAGTGCAGCAGCTCCGACAGGGAAATGTTAATCAGGAGGAGAGGTTTGCCAGAGCCTTCATTAGCGCCGATGAGGTCAGGGCCTGGATCAGGCAGCTGGCACTGGCACCGTTTCCTGGGAGCAGCAAGGACTGGCTCAGGCTCAGGCAGAGGTGGCTCCGAAGGTGACCGGCTCCCAGAGGCTGCCTGAGCAATCCCCCCAGATTTACTGGGCTGTGCTTGTCAGGCCCTCACTCTAACTCCTCCAGAGATGTAAAAGCGAAGTATCAAGCAAGTAAAAATACATCTAATTTTCTCTTGGGTTTGAGCCCTTTCGTGGCCCGAGCGCTTTGGAAGGGCTGTGGTAGGAAAAGAATCAGCACCGCTCCTTTTTGCTGTGGCTAATAAGCAAATAAGGGAACAAAGAGATAAATTTTCCCCACGGAAGAACAGTGCAGCACCTGTGGCATCTCTCCCTCCTCCCACCCGCCTGCATCCACTCCCGGCTGGAGCCCCGTGGCGGCACGGGGACATCTCCTGGCGGGCGACCGAGGAGCACAAGCGCGGCAAGGAAAGGGCGCCCTGTGCCCGCCCCGGCGGCGAGCAGAACTCGGCACTGGGAGAAAGGAGTCGGGCTCTTGGACTGTGCTGGTGTCTGCTCCAAACCCAGAGACGTTTTGGGCTCTTGGCAAATTCTGGTTGGTTTTTTTTTTCAGAGGGATGGAAAATCATCACATTGTTTCCACAGCCCTTCTACAAATTATTTCGATAATAAGGGACCTCCTGCGACATTAAGTACATTTTAATTACAACATTGTCTGTAATGCATATATCTAATTGCAAATAATTATTTTATCGTATTTTGTCAGTAGGCCCGTTAGATGCATCAGATATTATCTTCTGACTCAGCGGTACAGGTTAATTAAAATTTCTCTTTTAATACCGTTTCAAAGCTAACCACATATTTTCATCTGAACACCAGCTGTGTTGGTAAAAATTATTTTTTGTTGGTTTTTGTCATGCTTGTCCGTGGAGGAGAACCCGAGCCATTTCTGCAGGCTGTAATTACTGCACTGCTTTCTGCAGTCGTTCATTTGCAAAGCAAGAAAAGAAGGAAGAATGTGTGGAACACCGGTGGCCAGCGGTTGCTTTGTGTGTCACCGGCTCATTTTGAAGGGGTTTTTGTTCTCCCTCTCATGTGCGAAAAGCGTTTGAGATCTTCTCTTCAGAAGGAGAACTGAAGATACCACACAGCCTGGTTTGTCAATCACTCAGGGTTAAGACAATCAGAGTGGTCATTCTGGATGTTGACAAAGCCCAGCTTAAGGGCGATCCCAGTCAGCTGCTTCCTTCCTCATTTATTGTTCCTCCGAGTGATAAAGAGCCAGCACAAGCGGGGAGAAAAATGAAAATACGAACGTAATGCTGAGTCAAAAAAAAAGAGAGTTTAAATAGATGGCAATATAAACCCAAGACAGCCGAGGAGAGGACAAGGGGAAAACAAAGGCTCCAACTGCAGCTGGCAGCACCCTTCACCTGTACCTTTCAGGAATAAGTGACCCTTATTTCACTCTCTGTGCATCATTTCCTAGGACCAGAAGGTTTCTGTGAGCCTGACTGTCAGCATCTCAGTGCTGTTTCAGACCCCACACACTGTGCCTGCATGTCTGGAGCCAGCTCCGGGCACGGCAGCGGGACACGCCCGGCAGGGACGGGGTTAACAGTGTCCCCAAAGGAGGGGAAGGGGGCTCTGCCTTGCCGGGCCAGAGGTGGATGGTGCCAGGAGGAAATTGCTGCAGCTCCACCGAGATCACGAGTGACCTTTCCTCTTGGAGAGAGGCGAAGTAAACAACACTTATCTCGGATTTAGTGCAGTTGAGACAAGCAGCACTTTATCTCCGTGCCGCGGCACGAGGAGCGGGGAAGCAGAGGGATGATTTTCCTGTTTTTACCGTGTCAGCCATCTCTTAGCCCAGACTCAAGTCGAGCTGAAACACCTCCTCATGGAAAGACCTTGGCCGGAGCAGTAGGTTACGGGCTTGCACAACGTGCCATAAACCTCTTTGTGCAGTTCAACCTTCCGCAAAGGCACTCTGAGCTCTCCTTACGCGGTGATATTTTTACTCCATGAAATTTCCACATCCTCCGTACAGTTTCCTTTTGGAAGGTATCAGGGGACATGCAATCCCTGTTCTTTCTATTTTGGACTTTTTTCCATCCGTAGACGTAAGTCCTTCCCTTTCCCTCTCTACACAGTTGGAGATTCTGGCAGAAGGAAATCTGACGGGGTTTTTTGACAGTGGATTTCTCCTGTCTATCATTTTTACTATAAATTTTACTCTTTTTTTTTCACTGTTACTACAAGAATGACATCCGACTGCCTTATATGCTGCAACGGGTGGAAATTTTCCGTCAGGTTTTTCCTAAACAAAACTCCACAGGCCAAGGGACAGTGAGAAACCCTTTAGGTGCCAAATGAGAGGGGCTGGGGAGCTCCTCAGTGAGGGTTATATGGACGAGGCACCTTTGCTTCCATAAACTCAGCGAAACTCCAAACATTTACAGAAGCTGATCCATGGACAGCGGGTCGCAGGACCCGGACTCAGAGAAACTCAGGCATTTAGCAGAAATCCAGCACCTGCTGTGTGGCTGGAGTCTGAAGCAGAGTTTTGCAGGAGCGGGGCTCCATGCCTGCGTGCCCTATAGGAACGCTGTTAGGAAAATCACCCATCACAGCCAGATCTTTCCCACATGCTTAGTCATTCCAGGGGAGAGAGGGCAGAGCCTCGTTTCCCTACACAGCAGCACGCTGGCACAGCACCAGAGCTCTGCCAAGCCCCTGCAGCTGTGCCAGGAAGCATCAAGTGAGGAATAAGAAGCTCTGGTGCCTTAATGGATGTGTTGGACCAAGGATATGCAAGAGGACACAAAACCAACTTTCTAAACACAACTTGAAGCATTTGGTTTGAAGGACGGAAAGTCAGTACAGGCATTCCCTGCTAAGGAAGCCATTATCTCACCTGCAGGCTGTCCAGGAGGCAAGTCCTCCTGTATTTACTTTTCCCCCACCTTTTTTCCTGGCCCCAGTATGAAGTGTTATATTGACACGAGTCAGCGGAGAAGTTCCGTAATTTAATCTCTGCCATTAAAATTTCAGACTCCCCGGGAAAAGCAACCCTGCCTGTTCATCAGGTCCAGTGAAATTCAGGCGGCAGCCGGTGTCACCTTCCCACAAACTCCACGAACCCCGCAGCACCAGGCCACTTCCCAGGATGGGGCCGGGGGGGAAGGAAGGGCCGAGCCATGCAATTCAGGGATAGCGTGCTGGCCCGTGGTGCAAATGCACATGAATAATTCAGGCCGCTCTATTTTGGACTGGGAGTGCACTGCCCCTCACCTGCACTGCTTAAGGCAACGCCTGAAATAGAAACTCCGGTAGGAGCAGCCCGGAGGGCAGTGCCAGCAGCCTGGCAGGGCGGGCTCTGCGGAGACAGCCTCTGCAAGGTCAGCACTTCCCTTTGCTCAGGGGAGTCTCGGCTGGGCTGTGACACCCCAGAAATCTCCCCCGGACTGACGGGACGCTGCTCTTCCTCCCGTGGACCCAGGCAGGCAGGCAGGCAGGCTCCTGCACAAGGAGGGGTTTTCCTAAGGAATGCCAAATCCCTGCTCAGTGCTGCCATGCCTGTGCTGGCGTGGTCACCTCACCCAGGACACCACACCGTGCTGGGACCTTCAACAGTCCGGTTCTGCCATAAGTGATTACTGCTTTGTCCCCTTACGGACTGCTTTATATAGATTTTACCTCAGATCCTGAAAGCTGAATGACCAAATCTCTTTCAGGAAATTATTCTGCCTTAAGCACCGGCTTTCGGAAATGCATCATCTGACTTTCTGGGAAATGGTAAATGCTATATTGTCAGAAAACACAAGTCACAGGATTTTTCTCCTGCACAGGCTGAAGTCACCGCTGCAGGTTTACTGGCACCTCTGGCTTGTGCTACCCTACGTCAGCTCCTAAGTGAATCATTTGAAAAGTTGCATTTGATGATAAGTGAACTAAAAGGGAGAGCAAGGGCTGTCCTAGAGCACTGTGATTCCAGGCATGGCATCTGTATTCCCTGGAGCTTTCCACAGGGAGAATTTCTGGCACACTTCAAACCAGCGAGTGCCTAAAGCTACGTGGTTTGGTGCTAAGCACCACAACACTCCCCTGGTTATCACACAAGTTATCAGACATCACAATTCCTGAACCTGCAAGGGTTCCTTTTTTAGCAAAGCAGGACACGACAAAAACATGGAACAATCTGAAACCACCAGGAGACACAAACTGGAAGTTGTTCGTTTTGTAACTCAATTAAAATAAAAGGGAAGGGTAAAAGAATAAACGAGAGCAAGGCAAGACTTTAGCCACGTGCTTCCCCAGCCAACTGCACAAATCCATTTGTGGCAATGGAAGGGGACAGCCAGAACAGCCCAATTGGCTCTTCTCAGGAAGATTGCACCACATGACCCCAAACTGTAGACAATTGCTGCAGAATGATAGCTGCTCCAGAAGGAGATGGCGCGTCATGGTGCGACAGGAGGAACAGGCAGTAGGAATTACCACAAGCCTGAGCTGGGCTCCAAGGTGAGGGACAGCTGTGAATTTTCTGTGGCTGACTCCAGGGTGTTCAGCCTTTCTGTGCGAGAAAAGGGATTAATGGGTTTTTTCATTTTCAGCACCGTGCATCATCACTATCCATCTCCCTCACTCCAGCAAGCAACTCCTTCCTTCTTAGCACAGGGGCCGGGCCGGCTGCGCCCCTTCCAGAATCCAGCTGTGCTGCAGAGGGGGAAGCTGTGCCTCGCTCACCAGCAGGGCGTAGGGAGCTCTGCCTGCAGCCCCCTCCTCCACAGCCCCCGATGCCTGCTTCTTTATTTGTCTTTTATTTATCCGCTGTAACCTCCAGCCAGAGCCTTCCCCTGCTCCCGCGTGCACGTGGCCATCCCAGGGGTGGAGGAGCTGGGACTGTCCCTTCCCCAGTGGGACGTGTTTATGGCTTGTTGACCTCTTGCTCTGGTGACCTCAGGCCTCTGCAGCAGAAACGATCCCTGCGAGGGCTCAGAGGAAGTGAGATGTGGCAGTGGTGTGTTTTCTGCTTCTAACAACAGTAGTTCTTGTGACATTTTATTCTCTATGCCGATTCGCCGCTCAACAAATAATTTCCATGTGATGCGTAGACTGATTTTTAAGTAATTTTGTTAAAAACTGGGGAGTAGAAACGCAAGTCATTTCCCTGGCACACGTTCTTTTCTTTCTTAGGACGACAGCCTCCTTTGAAACTTACTAGAGTTTACTGTTTTACCCGGGAATTTTACCGAGAGCAGCCGAGGGCCTTTAACTGAAACCCTGTTGGCTGCTGCTTCAGGGATGGCTGGTGCTTGTGCTGCGTAACTATGAGCCTGCTCTGTCTTTTACCTTCCCCGTGTGTAAAGAGAGCACGTATTATTTATATACTTACAGTGCAAGCAGTTATTCAGAACCTGAATGTTTTCCCATGGAGACTTGCACTGAATATCGGGGAGAATTTTTTCCCTGGGTGGGCGGGCAGGCCCTGGCACAGGCTGCTCAGGGAAGCTGCGGCTGCCGCTGGATCCCTGGCAGTGTCCGAGGCCAGGCTGGGCACTGGGGCTCGGAGCAGCCTGGGACAGCGGAAGGTGCCCCTGCCCAGGGCAGGGGGTGGCACTGGGTGGGATTTAAGGTCCGTCCAACCCAAATCTGCGGTTCTGTGATTCCGTGATAAAGCAAGAGCCTACCTAGGAGCCAGCTCCCCACGGCGCCTCCATCCCAGCTGCCCTGCCCCGGGCATTCCCGCGGCTCTCCCGGGATTCTCCGGTTCGCCTCTCGGGGGTCCCTGGAGCCGCACGGGGCCGGGCTGTCCCCTGCGCCCCCGGGCACTGCGGGGTCCCGCCGTGCCTGCGCGGTGCCCGGGGAGACCGGCCCGGGGCTGGCACTGGCGGGGCCGGGGGTTCCCGAGGGTTCCCGGGGGTCCCGGGGCGCGGCTCCCGGCAGCCGCGGTGACGTCAGCGCCACGCCGCCATGACGTCAGAGCGCGGGGCGGGCGGTGCCGCAGCTCCCGGCGCGCCCCGCGCAGCGGCGGCGCAGAGCGGGGGCGGGAGCGGCGCGCGGGGAGCGCTCCCGGCGCGGCTCCATCCCCGCATCCCTGCCCGCCGCTCCGCCGGGATGTTCTCCAGGAAGAGCCACGCCGATGTCAGGAAATCCACGCAGAAGGCGCTGGACCCCAAGCGGGACGTGCTGACCCGCCTGAAGCACCTCCGCGCGCTGCTGGGTGAGCGGGGGAGGGGGCGCGGGGGGACGCGGCCCCGGGGCCCTGAGCCCCCTCGTGGGGTGCCCGGGCGGAGCCGCGGGCGCTGCTCGCCCTCCGCTGCGGTGTCCGGGCGCGACACCAGTGAACCCGGGCCGTAACAGCTCTCCGTGCTGGGTGGGGACAGAGAGCCTCTCCTGCCCGGGGAGCCCCGGGCTCCCGAGCAGCTCGGCGGGCTCCCCGGGCTCTCTCCCTTGCAGAGGCAGCGGTGCGTGTCCTTCCCGAGGGCTGCGGGAGAAAGTTTGGGGTGCGCGGTGCCCTGGGAAAGTCGCGTTTGCCGGTGTCCCGGTGCTCGGGTACGGCACGGTGGGCTGGGGGCGGAACCGCGGGGAAACACACATCCCCGGTCAGTTTCGGAGATGGGCTCGCAGGAGCCCTGCTCTTGTCGGCAACATCGACTCGGGGCTCTTTGTTGGTGGTTTAAACTCTAAGAGAAGTCACCGTATGGTGTTTTGTGGTGACTCCGTGTTTGGGGCGAGGTTGGACGCGTCTCGGGGCGCCTTGCAGGTGAAGCCTTTCGCCCTCATCGTGGTGGAGTTTCAGCTGCGGTCCCTCTGGGGGTGGAAAGCCGCTGATGTGTTTCAGCTGCGAGCTGTGGTTCGGGAGGGTCTGGGTGGCCTCGTGTTCGCTGTTGAAATGCAGCAGCAGCAGCAGGCTCTGCTGAGGGGAGAGGCTGTGGCCGGTCAGTCCGCTTGGCTCCCAGGTGACGCCGGTTTGTTCCAGGTGCGAGGGATCATCGCTGGCGTGCCGCAGTTGTTCCTTGCGATCTGCTGCGCTTCGGGAGCTGATGGGGGGCAGCTGGTCAGGGAGCAAAGTGCCGGGCGGATCTGGCCTGGTGTCACGCTGTTGCGTTTGGTGACTCTTTAATTAAAGGTGCTTGCGGGCGCTGGTTTACGGTGAAGGGTGTTGCGGAGCCACGGGGCTGCCTGGGGCTGTGCTGTGTCCAGCTGCCTGGCTGGTCAGTGCGGGCACTGTCCGAGCAGCTCTGGGTACGGTCCCCGGGTATCTGCTCTTTGCAGTGCCTGTGTCAACATTTGAGGTAGCATGGGAGTGGCTTTTGGAAGATGCCGTCTTGATAAATACCCTTCCCAGAGTGTCTTTCGTGGTTCTGTTCAGCATGGAAAATGAAGCAACACATGGGAAGAACCTTTCTGGTATTTAAGAAAAACAAAGCTTTTTTATAAAAGCTCAAAAGGAGTTGGATTTTTTTTTTTTCCCCTTGTCCCCTCTCACCTTGCCCTGGCCAGGGGTAGGAATGTGTGTGTGTGTGTTACTCCTGCTGCTTCACTCGGGCCACAGTGCCCGGTGTTCCCCAAAGAGCTGCTCCTGCTCTTGTGTTTCCTTGGGGCTGCCAGCTCCTCTTCCTTTGTTGGTTTTAAATCACAGGACTTTAATTGTAAACAAAATGTCAGTTACTCTTCTGTGATCCTGCTGGTGCAGGAGGATACAGATCAGAGGGAAGATGATCGTAGGGGAGGGATGAGCAAAAGGAATGTGTAGTTCCGTAAATAAGGGCTCGTGTGAGCTGTGGATTGCTTCAGGTCCCTTAGTGGCATGGGTGTAAGTTTGTCCAGTGCCCGAACTAAAATAAAAGATTCCACCTAAGCTGGTGCTGCTTATAATGTCTCTCAGGCCTCGAGCGGCCTTTGGGATCTGAGCTTCTGCTCTGTGGGGTGCTCTGGCCACGTGGCAGGCCAAAACACTACCCAGAAGAACAACAGGACTCAAAAGTGGATGTTCATTTGTGTTTGAGAAATGACCAGAACGTTTCCCTTATTTTTCTGTTGCTGTGGAGATGTACTTGGGGCCAGAAGTTCTGTAAAGTTAGTAAAGGTCTAAATACAGTTTGTGGAAGTGCCAGTAGTGTGGCCTTTGTTTCGTTTTTTTTTTAAAGATAGACTTAAAAACTAATGGCCTGATAAAGAGTGGTGGGGATGTACAGATTTGGCTCTTCCCCATGGACTGGCCATAAATGAAAGCTCTGCTCTTTCCCAGGGTGGTTTCTGTGGGACTTTTGTAGTGTAAGAATGGATCGCTGCGCCTTAAGAATTTTTTCTGTGGCTATTCTTGGGTAAAAAATTTCTTTTTTTAATGGAAGCATCTCTTTCAATAGTGTTTTCTCCTCGGGCCCAGTTGGAATACTCAGGTGTCAGGAGTACTGCTGCCAACAGATGTGGGATGCTGCTTTGTCCTGGGCTTTCAGTCTTTTCTCCATTGAGCAGTGGGCAAATACATGGGAGACACACCGAGTTATGTTAAAATACGAAATTTGTGAGGTTACCAAGTGCAGTCCTTGATCTTTGTCTTTAAAAAATACCTATCAGGAAAGCCCATGCTTTTCCTGGAACTGCCTCCATCAGAAATGGGATAACAAAGGAGAGTAGTGGGGTTTCAGTCCTGGCACTGCTTGGCCTCACAGTTCTGCACAGCTGCAGGAGTAATATTGGCTTGGTGGAAACTTTCATTTAGAGACACTCAAAAGGGGATGTGTGCAGACTTCCTGCTGAATTCAGAGCTGGTGTTGTTCCGTAGTGCTCGTGTGAAATTGGAGGTGTTAATGTTATTTTGGAAGCTGTTCCGGTTGGAGGGGTGCTTTGGTGACGGTCTGCTTCGTGCTGACATACTTCTCCTGGAGATAAGTAAGAATTGCATGTTATTTCTGGGGTGAGGCTGGTCGTAAAAGTTTTATCGTTAACCAGGGTGTGGCTGCGAAATTCTCTTGATCTCCTTTAATTTTTCAAGTACTCGAGGATTAAGGGAGCTTTGAAGAAGTAGCATAAAGTCAAGTGACTTTGGAAGTTCATGGCATTAAGGGATGATTTCTAACAGGTGACTGTGACAACATTTGTGACTTAACAGGAAAATGAAGGGCAAGGCCGTGTGCTAAGGACAGGCTTCTTGTCCCCTCTGGATTTTGTGTTTTAAGATGAGGAAGAGCCATGAGAGTTCGGCAGCAGCCTCAGGTCCTCACTGAGCGGTACCTGAGTAGTTTGTTGCTCCAGATTTTAAATTTAATAGTAAGGCAAGTCAGCGTGACTGACAGTTTTCCAGCGAGCCAACACGTCCTGCTTGTACAGAAGGAACCGGAGGTGACCCTCGGAACGCCCGGCTCTTCCCCGAGCGTTGCCGCAGCAGCAGCAGCTGCTGTCAGGTGTTGGCCAGAACCGCGGGCTCGTCCCGTTCGGGTTTGGGATGGCTGCTGGCGCTTGCCTGCGGCGGGAGGGCCGGGTGCCTGTGCGCAGCTGTGGTAACCTGAGAGCTGTTTGTGAGTAAATATAAACACGACCCCGAATTCCCGCAGTTCAGCCCCAAGCTTGCTGCCCCGCTTCCTTGGGTGCTTATAAATACCCCTTCAGCCGGTGCATTTCCCCGAAGTCAGGGGTTTTTATCTTGTCGTCTCCAGGGATAAATAGAGCAGGAAACTTTCCCTGATGTTTCCCATTTGAGAGGCAGGAATGAGCCGTCCCCTGCGACAAGTGAAACACATCAGTAAGAAAGGGCTGTGGCTGTAGGGATGCAGCTCACACCAGACTCACCCGTGAGTCACCGCTGAGATACCACTTTTAGAAAAAAGGAGAATTTGCTTTCTTGGTGAGGCAGTTCCTTTCTCCTCCCTTCGCAGTTCAGAGGGAAAGTTTCCTTTTTGTTTAGATTTTAATGACCTCATTCCCTCATATGAAACCCCTGTAAATGAAAGCCTTGTTTTCCCCCGGAGTTGTGTTTAACAGGACGCATTCATGGAGAGGAATAATTGCACTTAGCTTGCAAATTCAAGACCGGTAGTTTGTAGGAAACAAATACCACGTTAAAGAGTTTCCCTGCACTAATTGTTTCCATAGCGCAAGCAGCCAAGCAAAGCCTTACTGCTGGAAAGGTATTAATTTAAATAAAAATCAAGCTGTCTAGGGCTAAAGTTATTCTGTCTTCTGTAGTCGTGGGATGTTATTGAGCCTTCTTGCTGGAATCAGCTTTATTTTGGGTAATGAACAGGTTTCTTGCAAGGTGAGGCTTCAATGAGCAGACACGATGTTAATTTCTGCCCTCCACCCTCTTCCGGGTGAAATCACCTGACTTCCCTTGACCAAATCAGTTGCAGTAAAGACCAAAGGGAGGAAATTCACGTGTGTTTGGCCAGTGTCAGGCTTAGAAAACACTGGACCTTTTTCTTGGTGGAAAAGGAACTTATTTCAAATTTCGGACCCAGGTTAGCACTTAGGAAGGTGGCACGTGCTTGTGTTGCTGTTATTCTAAGAAATGAATTGGGAATATGCTGTTTTCTGGTTTGATCTGCTTGCCAGATGAATGTAAGAACTGAATTTGCATCCCAAAAGTCTTTGCTGGTGTTTTTCTCCAGCAGTAACCTGCTTGTTTTGTAAGACTCACCCCATTAAAAAAATTTTTTCTTTTTCTTTTTCTTTTTTTTTTTTTAAACTGGAAAGCAAACGAACCAAAGCCCCACCACAGACTCTCATAAATTCAGTGAAACTCCTCTTCACTTGCGAGGATGGACCCACAATTTAGTACAGAATACTCTGTGGAGTCACTAAAATAGTTTTGTATTGCATTTATTTCGTTCTCTCGTGCTAAATTTGCAGAATGCCTGAAATTCTTGTCCTTCTGCTCTTGTGTAATTGCTCTGTTTGTTCCTCTTTTCAGATATCGTGGATGGAAGTGACCTGAAGCAATTTTTTGACAACAATTATTCTCAAATTTATTTTATATTCTACGAAAACTTCATCACACTGGAAAACAGCTTGAAACAAAAAGGTAAGTGTTAGAGTTCTTCCAGCAGCTGTTGGTCAGCGCTCCGTGACTGCGCTCCAGAGCACTCTGTTAGAGCCTGTCCAGCGATTGCCTAGCCCTCAGTTACCTGCATCTACACGAACAGCTCCATACAGTGCTGCGTTGGCATTCATCATTTTCATTTTGCGGCAGCGGGAGAGACAAACTGGGAAATGGCTCTCTGAAACGAGAGCAGCAGCTGGTCAGATTCCTGAGTTCCTTCCAGCATTTCCACACGCGTCCTCTCACCTCGTGCTGGGCTCCCGCAGCTCCCTCTGCTCGTCTGCGGCACGGCCGGAGCAGAGGGAGGCACCGCAGCCGGGCGCAGCTCGCTCTTGGGATGTTAAAGAAAGATGGGAAGCAAACCGAGCGTAGCATCTTTGACTTCAGCTGAGCAGCAGCAGCCTTCTTCTGCTGTCTTTTGTTGTATGTTTCTGGCAAGCAATGTTGTTTTGTGTCTTGCAGGGAATAAATCACAGAGGGAGGAGCTGGACTCCATCCTCTTTCTTTTCGAGGTAAGTTTTCCATACCATGCAAATGAGTTTGTGTTTTAAATCTCATTGTCGTTCTGTGCCTACTTGGAGCTTTGCAGCGAGGGGTGAAACCGGGTGCCAGTCACGGTGGTGCGAGGTGAAAGGGGCTTGAAGCTTCAATTTTATCATGCAGGGAGAGTGTTGGTCTAATGAATATGCTGAGTTAAGAGATGTTATCAAAATGCCTTGGAAATCCAGCAGGAACACCTCTGTCCCGAGGACCTGGGGGGTCGATCCTCTGACAACAAGCCGGGGGTTTCTGTAGACCTTGGGAACATGTGATCAGGAGTTGCACTGACTCTGTTGGGCTAAAGCTCCCAAAAGGTCTGCTCTCTGTTGTTTCTTTCCTGTTTTAATCAAACAAGGGTTTGCTCCTGTGCTTTCTGGGGGGCCAGCTCAGGACAGCAGCACCGTTCCCCTGCTCTGTGTCGGTGTGAAGTTGGGCGCTGTGTTTGTCCTGAACGGGCTGCAGCAGGAGGCTGGGCTCTGCTCCCCTCACCTGGAGGCATCTGTTAGGATTGCGGTGTTTGGTCTTGCAGCACAAGGGAAACGAGAGCATAGGAGTTGTCAGCTACTGCACATCAGTTTGACCTGACTGGGTGAAATGCTAATTCGCTCGTTTTGGGTTTTTTTTTAAATGCAGTGTAGCATCTTTCACTTCCAGAAGCTTATCCTTTCCTCCTCCCCAGCCATCAGAGCATTGGGAGTGGCTGGGGAGGAAATGTTACCTAGGTAACTTTTGCATAATCAAATTAGGATTGCTTTAATTTAAACGAGAGTGTAGTCCAGGATAGATCATTTTCCAAGGTACCTCTTTGATTGGAGTCATTACATAAATGTACTTGGATGTGAGAAAATATCACAGGACTGGATGAAGGCCTGACACATAAAAATGTTCTTACAATGCACACTGAAATTCTTAGCATAGGCTCTGCCTGTCTCTAGTCAGAGCGCACTGGCACCTTTATTTACAATTTTTTGGCAATTACTAGGTATGTAATTGGCCAGATTTATCTCTTAAGGTTGAACAAGTGCTTATCATCTATTGATTTATTTCCATTTCTCTCTTATTTCTTTCTGTGTTGTTCTAACTGCTAACTTTTTACTTGAGTATTGCATCATAGAAATGTAATCTTCTTTATGTTTGGGGTTTTTTTTGGTAGGAAGAAACCCCTCAGACTTTCAGTGGGACTCTAGAAATCAAAGTTAAAACAAAGGTTAATTGTTCTCCACTCCTCCACTCCCTCTAAAAGACCCCCAAACCCTCTGAAGTATGTGGCTCCATGGTTTTGCATTAATGAGTAGTTTGTAGTTGGAATGGTATTTGTAATGATGAGAAGAATGATGCTGTTTAGCCTAATGTGCCTGTAGTGGGAGGAATGGCCATGAAAATGATGATGACGTGGAATCCTGGGGTTCTGTGATCTCAAATTCTCACTCTGATGTCTCCCTTTTCCTCCTCTCCCTCGTTCCCCTCTCTGTGAGACTGCGTTTTCACGCTGAAATCTGAGCCGTGCTTTCTGCTCCTTGTGACATTAGTACGGGTCTGCTGTAGGGTTGTGCCCGAGGCAGTGTCAAAGAACACGAGCTCATAAATCTGCCAGGACTGTCTGAGGCAGGAGAAACTCTTCCTTCTCCTCCTCGGTCCCCGGCCCAGCAGAGAACGTGTCACCGTGTAAGTGAGCAGGGCTGTGCAAGTTAATGGCAGCTCATCAATACACTGGGGCTCTGAATAAGGGATGGAATTCCTGTGCCCGTGCCATTGAATGGGAAATAGCTAATGCTCGCTCACCTGGGTGGATGCGCTCCTGGGCCTTGGGAACGGGTGCCTAGTGACCACCCCTTAATACTCCTTAAAAACATTGGGAGAACCTGCTGTGTGAAGGAGAAAAAAATCCATGGTGGTGTCTGAACCAGGGGCTGCTTGGGGTCCCGGTGGAGGGGAGCTGTGCGACAGCCTGGTCGCCCTCAGCTCCGGGGGAGAGGACGTCCTTGAAGTGTTTGTGCGGAATTCGGAGCGGTTCCCCTCGTGGTGGGCATCTGCTGGAGTGATTGTGCATCTATAGTCTGTGGATAGCTGACCCCGGGTGAGTTATGCACGGGAGGAGATCAGCCCAAGAGCCTCAGCACAGGACAGGGAGGCAGAAATGCTGAGGGATGCAGCATTCGTACTCTAAGCCATAGGCAACAAAACTAATTGATTGTTAAGCTTTCCGTATTTAATCTGATGTCAGCGTGAGCCAGGGGGCTGCTGCATTTTCTTCTAATTAGCTAAATAGGTAGTTACGTAGGATTAACAAATCCTGAGTCCCGGTGCTGAGGGTTAACAGCTTAAAAACCAATAAAAATATTTACGAGGGAATTGCCTTTGCCTTTCCTGGAGGTTCGGTGGGATTGTGCCGCTGTTGTGGAGTGACACCTAGCGTGTGTATTGGGCAACGAAGGCTCTTCCCACAAATCCTCTGGAAACTGGCTTTGCTTGGTTGTAATTTGTGGAAGTTTTAGTTTCACACGCCATCTACACAGCTTGGCCACTCAGCAACAACATCGAGTAGCGTGTTACTCAAAGAAGAAATGTTAACCAGGAAGGAGGAATGTGAAGGGTTAACAGTTACAGTTAATACTGCAGAATGCTTGGATCTGACTCTGTAAGGTGCTCTGACCTTGTCTTTTCCCAAATAGGCATTTGTGAAGTGGTACTGCAGCTGTACTGTTATTTTCCCCCGTTTCAGCTAAAAAGCCCAAAATTATATGGCACAAGTTTTTTTTTTTCCTGCTGGGGCTTGGCTCTCTCTATCTGCAGTGCATTTGCAGAACAGTTGCTGTTGTTCCTTGTGTCCCTGTTCCCTGGGATTCGAGGGCAGCTCTGAGCCCTGTGTGTCACAGACCTTCCAGAAGGTGCACCGTGTTTGCGTCCATTTTCTGGGTCCAGCAGCAGTGCTGTGCCATCATTTGGTTGTGAAAGTTCAGGGGGTTTTTGGGGTTTTTTTTTAGTAATAAAGTAGTTTCTTCTTTCTTGCAGCATTAGGTACTGATTCCTCTGACACTGGGTTTTTAATCTCTAATGAAGTAAAAGCAGACTGATGGTTTTGGTGTAATGCATAGATTAGTTTCTTCTCATTCTCTATAGTTTTTCTCTGTCAGTTAAGAACAGGCACATCTGTCCTGCTGATGGTGTCATAAAATTCATTCCACTGATGTAACATGTTCACTGGATGAAGTGTTTTGCACTCAGAATTTTTCAGATGTAGAAAAGCTTCCCAAAGTCTGTGTTTTGTGTGGAGTTCGTGTTTCCTTGAGCCCGGTGCAGATGTGAGCAGGCTCAGTAGAGTAACAAAGGGGCTTTTTTGTTTATAGCAGTGAAGGTGCTTATAGCTCTACTTTTCTACACGTAGAAAATTACTTTTTGAACCATTTACAGTTTGTTCTCCTGTGGTTCTGATAATGTTGCTGCTATTCTTACAGCATTCTGTGGTAAATTCTAGCTCTGTGTTTCACATATCCGACTTCAGAGATCTTACCGTTTCTTGTTATGCCTGGGGCAGTGATAAGTGCCCTGTGTGCTTTGGGCAGACGTTTTCCCTCAACAAATAACTGTAAATAATTTATTAATGCAATAAATGGAGTATCCCTTCATTGAGATTGAACTGCTGCAGGCGCACTGACTCCGCTGGCCTCTTGGCTCATCCGAGTCTGCGAATAGGAGCTGGAAAATTTCTGGATTGCTGCAGGTTTTGGTAGTTGAACACTCTGAAACCGCCAGCAGCACTTGAGCACAGAGGCCTGGGAGAGCTCTTCTGCCTTGACTTGGCTTACGGTAGATCCACCTGCCACTGTCTCCTAGGAATTCCCAATCCATTCCCCTGGAAGGGGCGTGACTCCAGGCTTGCCATTGCCACTGGCCCCGGTTGTGCCTCCAGGAGTGGGTTGGCTCAGCAGGGGCACCTTTGGTGTGGCTGTCGTTAACTGGAGACCGGGCTGGCACAGAATGGCAGCGGAGCTGGAGAACATCCCGTGGGATCTCCTGTGAGTTTGGTCCTAACCTCCGCTTTCCGTGTGTCCTGCTGCAGGACAGCCAGCACGCAGCGATAGGCACAGAGCTGCCAGTCACAGCACGCTTCAAGGAGGGGGGCGAAAAGAAAAGGCTTTCTGAAAGAAATAGCAGTTTTGGTTAAGTCAGAGCGAGTCTGTCAAAATACAAACCTTGCTGGTTTTTGTTTTACTTCGATGAAAGACACAGATACAGCTTTCAGAAAGCAGCATCCTGTGTAAACTAAGATTTAAACTTAACATTATTCCTAGTCATGCAGGAAGTCCAAACGAAAAAGAACTATGGATAATCAGTTAAAAGAACTGACAGATACCCTGATGTGTTGATCAGTAGTAATACCTAATTTCTATTTCAAGTGTGCTGTAATGGATTACCATATAGATGCAGCAAAGCACTGAGCATTAAATAGATCTATGTGTTTTCTCAAAAAGCAGTATTATTTCGCACTGTGGGGTTTCTTAAAATACTTCTTATTAGTGTAGTATGAAACTAGGAACAAGATGTCAATAGCCAGCTCGGATTCACAGCGGTGTGGCTGCCAGCCTGGGCTGGAGGGGAAGAGACTGTCATTTGTTTTGTAGCAATAGCGATGCACGTTCTTCAGTGCATCGGGGGTGGGCATGCTGTACGGAACGTTGCCGGAAATGTGAAGTTGCGAGGGGAACAACTGGAGCTTGTTCGTGACTTGTGCGGCCTCGTGTCACGCCGCAATGCCGCCTCAGCGCGGGGACAGAAAAATCCCCCTTGGGAGTCGTGCCAGTGGGGCTGGGGGCTAACTTGTAACCTTGAGAAATTTATATTTAGCGGTGTAGGCTTTGGACACGGGGGACTCGTCTTTGTGTTGCGGGAGCAGACGTGGGCTCTGCGTTTACATTGCCCACGGAGGCTCTGCTGCTGCAGGGCTTTGCTGTCCGCAGCACGGGAGGGGGACACGGGCTGCTTTTTTAGAAGGCCTGGTTGCTGTGGGGTAGGGACCGTGCAGGGGATTGGTCAGGTCGTCTTGTTTTTTCAGCATACACGTTATTTCTTGTTCTCCTGGCTTTGAGATGCTGTAAAGGAGAGCACAGGGGAAATGACTGAAGTGTCTGCATTTTTGCTGTGTGAAAAGATTTGGGGATGTGGGAGCTTTCCTCAGACAGGAACTTTGGTCATCTTACTGATGGCTCAGCCCCTTGAATTGTTTTGATTCAGTCACCTGGCAAGGTGTTGGGTTCTGTTTTGTAAAGAGAAAAGAACAGTAAGCATGTTGTTTTCTGCCCCAGCCCCCCAGTTCTGTGCAGTTTAGGGTTTAGGCTTGCCTTTCCTGCTTGTTGTTGACCTCTGCAGCAGCATTTGTTTTCCTGGTGTTCCCTGGATACAGCCTAAAGTTCACTAACGCTCGGTTGTTACCAAATTCTTCTTTAAAGGGGTCTTTATTTTGGGGCTTTGCACCTTCTACCAGTCCACGTGGCTCCCACCTTGTCACAGCTCACTTTCTGGAAGGGAACTTCATCTTCAAATTTAGGTGGAGCTGTGCAACAGACTAAAACAATGGGAACAAAATACACGGGTTTTGTCTGGTTTTCCACGATAAATGTGCCAGCGTGTGGAGTTTCATCCCTGCAGGGTGTTGTGTGACACCTGAATCCAGCCCGGTTTTTGTTGCTGGTTTGCCATAGGGTTTTGTTTCCTGGAGCTTGTCCTCGCACACCTCGGGCACAGGGCTTGTGGTGAGCCTGGGCACAGACCCAGCTCCCACGCGGAGTTCCTGGGTTAGGTTAGAAGCGCTCCTGGGTTAGCTTAGAGCTCCTTGGTGCCCTGTGCCAAGTTAAGTAATGATTAATGTCAGAAATAGTCTGGAGGAGTGGTGGGCTGCCAGTGTTCTAATGTTCAGATGGATAATGGTAGCTCTTTGTCCATGGACCCTGCAATCTGATTGGCAGAAACCTGGTGCTTAACTAACAGGTAGAGCCCTGCTGTGGGTCATGGCCTCACTTCTAGCCAGTCAGATCCCTCATCCCAAGCATTCTTCCTGCCCACGGACTGGGAGCTTGATCTCTGGACCCTCTGTTCCTGGGGTCCTGCTGTCGCAGTGAGCTGGGGGAGTGACGCTGAAAAAAATAGGAGGAACATGGAAAAGGGGCATGCCTGCTTTACGTTTTTATTCTGGTTAGCCTTTTAGAAATGCTAAATACTGTGTGGGGAGCACTTGCTATGGTGAAGGTGCACAGGAGGACCAGCCTGTCTGTGACCTGAGGTCCAGCTCCCTCTGTCCATGAACTTGTCATGACTTCCATCTTCTGCCATGGAGAAAGGAATGTTCCATTTCCAAAAAGACTATTTTGAGTGTTGTATATAGTCTCTGAAGCCCTTTATTGTCGGAAACAAGAGGTCTGTCCTGCTCCACGTCCCGAGCACATGCTCTGGCAGCAGTGCTGGCTCGTGTCGCCTGGCTCCCAGGGGTGGCCCACAGTGCCAGTTGCTTTCTGGGCTGTGATGCTGTTTGTTTTGTGTGCAGAACACCCCCAAACTGTTGCTTAAGTGACTTATCATCCATTTGCATCCTGCATGTGGTGTTGCTGAGAACTTAACGGCGCTTTGCTGCGCAGGAATTCGTGCCAGTGATTTTGTTTGATAGTTGCAAGGAGGAGCTCTGACCATCAGTCATTTATGACACTGTTTAATTTCACTTGATTTCCAAAAGTAAATGTTTAAAACTGGTTTCCTGTTTAAATATGTCTTCCTAATTCCTTATTTCAATGCCTGCAACTCCCGGGGATTATTGGCTGAGTGCTTTATGAACTGCCCGTGCTGGGGATTCAATTAGTCTGGCTGCGCGTAATTTGGCGCGGGCGCAGCGAGCCGCTGCAAGCACAGGTAGAGGAGCTCTGAGGAGCAGGAGCTGCCCCGCTGTTCCCTGTGCCTCAGCCGGGGAGTGGAGCCTGGCAGCCGGGGGAAACACTGACCTGAGCCGCAGCAGGAGTTGTGGCGGGCGCTGCAGAGAGTGCCAGCCCCAGGCAGCTGCTCGGACGTGTGTGAGCCCTTCCCCAGCAGGCCGAGGGTGTGCCGGGCAGGGGGAAAGGAAAGGGCTTCAAATCTGCCTCGTGGTGTGCGTTCAGGAGCGCTCCGAGCGTCCTTCTCCGCAGCCAGAGGAAAGTAGTGGACACGAGTCCTTGCCAGGATAGGTATTTGCTTTTCTGTTTTGTCCCCTGTGCACGCGTTCCCCTTTCATTTGTGTCCTGTGTATTCGTTTCTCTGCATCCTCTGATGAGCCGGTTTCATGACGGAAAATTTGACTGGTTTTGTTTCCTGCAGAAAATATTGCAGCTACTACCCGAGAGGATTTTTTATCGATGGCATTTTCGCAGCATAGGTAAGAAGAAATGGTTTCATACAAAAAAATATAAACTTTCTAGTAGCTTTTTTGGGATCGGTTGTTCTCTTAATGGGCGATCTGCCTTTGAGAGTGGAATTATGAATACGTGGTATTTGTGCAAGCATGGCCCCAGCTGTCTTTCCCAGATTCTCATGAAATTGAGGATTTTCCCAGCGTCCCGTTAGAATATGGCCTTGGCCATGACAGACACAAGGTAGCCATGGGTGGCCTCCTCAGACCAAGACTGACTGTTCTTTCCCCAAGCTCCGATGGTATTGGAGCTCCTGGAAGGAGGGAAGGAATAGGAGAGGAGTCTGGCAGAGAGCCGTCTTGGATGGCCAGAACACCTTGAAATCCAATGGAGTGGTTTAGCTCCATAATTTCCTCAGAATCAGATGTCTTGGATTCATCACTGCTTTTAAAATTCTGCTTCCAAATGCCACCAATGTGGTACCAATGGGTTTTTATGCTGCTTATTAAAATTTTGGGGGGGGTTCTCTTCCTTTCAAGTAGGACTTTTTTGTTGTGGTTGGGGTTGGTTTGCAGCACCGTCTGACTGGCTGCCATGTGTGTCATCAGAACAAGGAATTGCTGTTGCAGAAGAACAATGAGCGGAAGCTAAAGGTCAAGGGAAGGGCTGTTGTCACATTTCCACTCAGCACTGACATAAGTAAGAGGAGGCATCTGCCTGGCCACTTCACAGCAGTTCAGCTGAACTAGTCCAGGCCAAATTGGTTCCAGTCAGTTGCTTTGTAGCTGACATATTCTTTATGCTGCTATTGAGTGGTCATTGTGGTGGGATAATTTTTTATCTGTGTCCAAAAAAGGACGTACAGAATTCGGCAGAGCATTTATTTACAGCTCTGCCTTGCGATTTCCTTTTGCTTAATGTTCATAGGTGTTCATACATGTTTCCTATATGTGTTAGTAATTCCCATTCAATCCTGTGAAATGGTGAGATCTTGAGGAGGAATGTACATCATTCGCAGATCTTGCTACTAACGAAAATAATTTGAGGCGTGGTCCTCTGACGAAACCCACAGTACCCCACTGGAAAGATGCATCATGGCTAATCTTGGGCAGTGGTGATCGTAACTAGATTCAGTTGGGGCTTTCCCCCCATAGCTGTGTTAAACCCCAGAGTAAATGGCATTAAAGCAGCCTTTCATGGAATGTTTTTGAAAACATTGTTGTGGGAAGTGTCTGAGAGTGTCTACTTAATTTTCCTGATCCAGGGTCGATTCTGAAGAAGCTTTTGCACACTGGAAATTCTCTCAAGGTATTGCATCGGTGTTTTCATATTCCGTTTCACTTTATGAACTATATTACTTTGCACCTTTCCAGTGTCCGTGTTTTTCAGGTTGTTAGACTTTGTAATTTTTTCTTACTCACCTTCCAACCAGAAGTTTTATTAATGCCATCCTCGATTATTTGGGTATTTGTTTTCAGTCATTTTTCTGCTCCAGTGACCTTTGTAAAGTTACCTGAGGAAGGTATAAGTAGATAATGCTTAATATCTAGTTTTTTCAGCTCTCTCTGGCATTAAAGCTAGGATTATATTAATAATGTGAGTACCCTTGGTATGATGGCAAGACTTTCCAGCACCTAGCTGGGATGAAAGCACTCGCCCTGCCTGCTGTGAACTATTTGTCCGCGTTACGGCACTTACAGAGCTGTTTTGCTGCCTTTTCCCCCAAATCCACGCCCTTGCAGCTCAGATGCGAAGGCATCCGCCTGTTCCTGCTGTGGCTCCAAGCCCTGCAGACCAACTGCGCCGAGGAGCAGATCCTGATGTTCGCCTGCCTGGTGCCCGGCTTTCCCCCGCTGCCGTCGTCGCGCGGGCCCTGCACCCTGGAGAGCCTGGTCAGCCCTCCGGCCGCGCCTGACGGTGAGCGGCTCCCGGGGCTCTCCGGGGGGGAGGTGGCTGTCCTGGCGTCCCGAGCCGTCCGCGGCGTGTCCGGCTCCGGAGCCGCTCGATGCTGTCCCTCTGAGCAGCCGGGGTTTGCTGTTTGGCGCTCGGGTGGTTTTGTTTCGGATGCAGCAGTATAGGAGCATTTTGCTGCCAGCTAAGCAGGGGTGGAGGTTTCCGCCTCGTTGGTTCCCCTGCCGGTGCCAGCCCTTCCAAGCCCCCGGGGATCTGGTGCAGTCCTCCATGGGATGTGCTAGGACTTTGGGCATCCGAGCAGCTTGGTAGTGCACTAATGGGTGTTTCCAAATCAGTCCTTTATAGAAAATATCTTCTTATCTCACTGCTTTCATGTGTGCTATGATTAAAATATTTGGTTTTAGCCAAGATTTTTCCAGAAGAAATAACGCCGCTTTTGCCAGCTGTCTCTGGAGAGAAAATTGCTGAAGACCAAACCTGCTATTTTCTTCAGCTCCTGTTAAAATACATGGTAATTCAGGTGAGGAGGACGTGTGTTTGTAACCGCTCGTATTTGGGGCGGGAAATTAAGCCTACACTTAGTCTGTGTGGAGCTGGGCTTACCCTTCCCCAGCACTTCTTTTACTCTTGTTTTTAAATGGAAAATCATCCCAAAGGTTATTTCCTCATGCCATTTTTGGTGAAAATAAGAAGTTTGTCCCACTTTTGTGATAAGAATTAATGAACGTTATCCAAACTTGCAGAGTGACTGAATATTTTATGTACTCGTGATTGCATTTAGAAAATTGGTGTGGGGTGAAGCTTCAATTTGTTCTCTTTGGGCACACACCTAGATGAAAAGAAATGTAAAGGACCACTGGAGGAGGAGATGGAGAGATGGCTTCTGAGATGCTTTTAAAAGGATGCAAGTAACATGTACATAAAATTTAATTAGAAGTAGATCAGATGAATCTGTGCAGGAAATAAATTAAGATAATGTATATATTTAAAAAGTACAAATTAAGCAACATTTGAAATAAAGTGGAAGCTGTGCAGACAATGAACATTAAAGAGCTTGGTATTAAAAAAAGATAAATCATAATTAAATGCTTTGAGATACACTTTTCAGTATGAAAAGGCAAGACCAAAATAGTGTTTGGAAGGGGTTTTGTCATCTTGAATAAACGCTTTATTTTTAAAAGTGGCTGTATGAAATTATCAGCTTCCTCCACAGCACCCTTTGTTTTACATATCAGAGTTTCCCAACGCTTCAGTTAAAAATAGGATTTCACTCTTCTTTTTATACTCTTTTTACGTGTTCGGGATCTAAACAGACCTGCTTGCACTGTAAATCCCATTGCACAGTGGTTCCAGTGTTTGTTTGTTTGTGTTTAGTGTGATGAGGAAGATATTTAAGATAAAAGTATAGCTCAGAGTAACTTTGTCAAAACGTAGGGAGCCAATTTACCGAAAGCAGAGTATGACAGTTCCTGTCCTTCCCCGATTGGAAGAGCGCAAACCCACCGGTTTCCACTGAGCTCGCTGTCTTTGGGGCGCTGCTTTATTCCTTACCTTCTTACTGTGGTTTGCAAAGGTGGTTTTTGTTGCTGTGCTGGTTTTCCACCTCTTGCTGAAGTGAGGTTTCTCGGTTTTTGTGTTCAGGGTGAAACAATTGTCAGTGTAACACGTTAACTTGAAGCTTTTTGTTTGTTTCTCTTAAACTCCTGACAAAGGCTGCAAGCTTGGAGTGGAAGAACAAGGAGAACCAAGACACTGGGTTTAAGTTCCTCTTTACCTTGTTCAGAAAATACTATCTTCCTCACTTGTTCCCATCTTTTACAAAGCTAACCAACCTCTACAAACCTGTGCTTGGTAAGTGGTGGGTCTTGCCTTTGAAGTAGAGAAAGCCAGAGCCCGCTCTTGGCAGCATCTCTGTTGCCTGCTGGTGTGCTGCTGCAGGTCTGTGGGATGGGGGAATTTTTCCTCCCCAGTTCCATGTAAAATTACCTTACGCTGTAGCAGGAGTGGTTCTCTGCTTCAGCTTTTGCCCTTCCTTTTGCAGCCCTTCTCTTTTGCTTTCCTTTGTTTTGAGCGATACAAGTGATAGCCTCAGGGAAGGTCTGTACTGTTATGCTCTCCTGAAGAGAGATAAAGTTAGGATAGAATACAAGCATTAATACAGTAAAAGCAGCCAGTCACTGCATCTGTTACTTCTTGGGTGATGTGCTTGGTGCATTTAGCCCGAGTTGGGAAGCAGTTGCTAAGATTCCACTTTGTTTCTCCCTTCCTTTTTGTCCCACCAGACATCCCCGATATCAGGCCGAGGCCGGTGTATGTCACTGCAACACGGAACAACGAAAGTGTCTACTGCACAAAAATCCCCTACATGGCAGCTCGAGTTGTTTTTATCAAGTGGCTCGTTACCTTCTTCCTCGAGAAGAAGTATTTAACTGCTGTTCAGAATACAAAAAACGGAGAAGAAGTGCTGCCTAAAATTATTCAGGTGGGCTTTAAAGTTTACCTCTCTTCTTGCATACGTGCTGACCTTGCAAGTGATCTCACTGTGCTGACAGCTGAAGCATAAGGAAATGCTACCCCATAGTGAATAAATGACATAGCTGCTTATTTGCTTTTCTTTTTCATTGAAGGAGGAGGAAATATCCAAGGAAAACATTTCAGTAATTCACTAGAAGTTTTTTTTCCGCCCCCCCATATAACTTGTTGCATTACCAGCTTCAGCAGTATTATATTTAGACTCTTGGGATTTACTCTGTGAGCTGTCATACTTGGTGGTTCCATGGACCATTTCCCAGCAACATCAAAGGCTGCTTTGTTTTCCTCTCGGTTGCAGCAGCTGTTTACAATGAGATATTAGAGGAATATTTTGTTTATAAGCTCCTGGTTGAGACTTCTCTAGAATTAGGTGCCTCACAATGAATTTTATAAATTGATGCTTTTGAGACACTCTCCAGCTTCCCGTTAAGAATTTAGAGTCAATGTCAGCTTACATTCTGTCTTGAACCATAGGTGAGTGTCAGCTGTGGGCTCAGCTCAGCAGAGAAGCAGCACAGTTTGAGAGCTTGCAGAATGCATGCAGTGCCAGAGCAAAACCTGGCAAAAAGTTGTCGGGCACAATAATGTTCTACGATCCATCTTTTCCCCCAAAAATTTGTCTCCACTGTGTCTGTGCCTTCCTCCACACTCTTAGTGTGGAGTGAACAATCCTGGCAGTTGTGTGCTGTAAGGAAGCATAGAGTAAAGGCAGATTCCTTCTTGGGTCGAGCAGTAGGCTGCAATTTGCCGTGCCTGGCTGCTGGGGCCGCACTGCTGTGCCAGGCGGGGTACCCCGCGCGGCGTGTCAGAGCCCCCGTGGCGTGGTGGGCGCTGCTGCAGCGGGTCTGTGTGCTGCGCTACGGGGTCTGTGTGCTGCGCTACGGGGTCTGTGTGCTGCGCTACGGGGTCTGTGTGCTGCGTTACGGGGTCTGTGCTGTGCCGTGCAGACAGTCGGCGTGAGCCAGGAGAAGAGCACCGAGCTGGAGGGCGGCGCGGCGCCCGCGGGCGAGCAGGACCGGAGCCACTCCAACAGCAGCACCCTGTCCGACAGGCGCCTCAGCAACTCCAGCCTCTGCAGCATCGAGGAGCAGCACCGCAGCGTCTTCGAGATGGTGCAGAGGATCCTCCTCTCTACGCGGGGATACGTCAACTTCGTCAACGAGGTGTTCCGGCAGGTCCGTGCCCGGGGCTGCTTGCCGCCAGGGTTTTTATTTCCGACGGGGATGGGTGGTTGTGAGACACACCGTGGGGGTCTGGTAACCGGGCCAGCTTTTAGCTTGGGCTCCTTCCTGGCTCTAGTTTAGCGATCAGATAATGGAATTGTTGTGGAACTGAAGCTTGCCGCTTCAGGTGGTGGTGTGGGTGGTGGGTGTGTGTGTATGCACCGCGTGTCCTAGGTAGAGTGAAATCTCTCAAAACTTTCCATTTTAGGCTTTTTTGTTGCCGCCTTCTGATATATCCGCAACACGGAAGGTGGTTAAGGTGTATCAGAAGTGGATACTGCAGGAGAAACCCGTGTTCATGGAGGAGCCAGACAAAAAGGAGGACAGCCAGGACGCTGTTGCTCCCTTGGAAGACTCCTCAGTGCAAACAGACGGTAAACATGTATGGTATCCCTGTTCCTTACTTTGCTCTGTCCACTGCAATATGGGGCTTTCCACCTCACTGTGTAGAGGAGTAACAATTTAAAAGTGTGTGTGGGCAATAAAGGTTGAGAAATGCTTTTATTTAAGGGCTCACAACTGAAATAGTTATTGAGCGTCCGGCAGCACTTAAACGGGGAAGGTTTGCAGCTGGTTTGGGAAACATCAGTTGTGGTTATTCCCTGCCTGCGTAAATACGACAGCAGGAGCTTCAGGGAAGAAACTCTGACAGGTTCTGCGGTGCTGAAATTGACTGTCTGCTGGCCTAAGGCACGGAGAACTGTTTCATTTTGGTGGTGCTTAAAAATTTGACAGTATGTATTAATTCGTGCATACTGGATGAAACATTTGGAACTGGACACTTTCCTTAGTCTAGGAAATGAAAGCTTAGATACACCGCACATCATCTTTTAATACCCTGTTTTGAACCGTCAGCAAGGGTTCTTTGACACTCTTGATGCTGTTTAAAGGGAAGTTTTCTAGTACTGAGGAAGATGTTTGATTTGTAAAACAGTGAGAATTACAAGGTTTTTTACTTTATTTCCTAGAGAATTTATAGTTTTGCCAGACTTAAATTCAAGTGTTACTACAAGCAGTTACTACAAAAAGTGGTGTAAGACATTTTAAGTCACGTACTTCCTAAAACTTCAGTGGGCCTTTAAATTCCACGTTTGGAAATTAAGAAGCAATAGACAGGAATTCCCTTCGGGAGTGAACGTATGCGGCGATAATTCCCTTATTTTTGCTGCTGGCCTCAGGGATGGTTTTGTCTCAGTCTGGGTGCGTTCCTTTCTGCCCTGTCACTAACCAGGCTGTGTTTGGCAGCTTTCCTCGGAGGCCTCCGGGCACAGGCGCTCCTCCAGCTGGGGCAGGACCTACTCTTTCACCAGCGCCGTCAGCAGGGGCTGCGTGCTGGAAGACGAGGACAGGGATGTGAAAGCTGGTGCCCAGGCTGCGCTGCAGGTGTGCTGGGGGGGAGCGAGGGGGACACGCTGTGACCTACCTGGTCACGGAACTTATGCTGCAAATTCTGTTACAATCTCCCAGGTGGAGGAAAAGAACTACCAGGGCTTGATTGGTTTTGTAAGGCACAACTTGGACTTCGTGTATCACTCTAAAACATGCATGTCAAACCACGTGACCGCATCTTAAAGCCAGATATCCGTATTTTAACGTGGGAAGGTTAATTTCTTTTCCTACTGCAGGTACTAGGAATTAATCAGAAACCATGCATTTAGTTTTGCCAAGCTTCATTTATTGAAAATACTAGTGGCTGTTTAAGTATATGATGGCAGGAAATGAGTGGCTGTAGGAATGTTCTCTTTCCTGCCCAAGCAGAAGAGACACCCACAGACCCCGTACTGAGCCTTGGTGGGTCTGCGATGCCACCTGGCTGCTTGCTGGAATAACACAGGAAAATAAAGTGATGGGTAAAACGAGACACTTGCCCTAAGGACGGGAAAAGGTTTAACTACAGGAGCATGAGGGTTTTGTTGTGAGTCTCGGCCTGTTTTCGTTCCTAACACTGTGCAAATGGACTGTCAATGCCTCTGTCGAAGGTATTCCTGACAAACTCGGCGAATGTTTTCCTGCTGGAGCCGTGCACTGAGGTGCCTGTGCTGCTGAAGGAGCAAGTGGATGCTTGCAAAGCTGTTCTCAGCATCTTCAGGCGCATGATAATGGAGCTGTCAATGAACAGAAGGACGTGGTAAGATTAGTAGGGCATCATTTAAGAGAAAAAGTTTTTGCAGTCCGCAGCCACCTAAGGTGTTTTGCACGTGATCTGTAAAGTCTGAAGTCTGACCTCGTTCTCAATAAATAAGGCTTGCTAGAGGACAATGAGCGGTACACTAACAGAACACGTTTTGTTTTGGATCAGGGAACAGATGCTGCAGGTACTCCTCAGAATAACAGAAGCTGTGATGCAGAAGCCAAAAGAGAACCAGCCAAAGGACACATTTGCTCAGAGCATGGCGGGGCTGCTGTTCCGAGTGAGTGAGTGGGGCTGCTTGGTCTGTTCTGGCACAAGTGCCCGCAGTTTCAGCCGAGTACTGTGAAACCTGCTTGTGTTACTGTGGAGGAGGGGTTTTTCCTGTTTTGCTAGTAATTGTTTTGTAAACTGTTCCTAGCGGAGGGGGAGCTGGGTTTGCCCCGCTCTTCAGGGCTCCGTTACAAAGCCTGGTAGCACAGGCAGGCATGGCCTCTGTGGGATATTTTCAGTGAGTGCCTCTAAAGTGTAAGATTCAAGTAACTCTTTTCCTAAAAGTCCAGGTGGCAAATCAGAACTGAGTCATGCTGAGGGAGAGAGACATTTATGCTTCCTGCTGTACTTCCAGCCTGGACAGCGTAACTGGGCGTGTAGCACCGCCCCAGAGCTTGGTCCCTGCTGCTGTTCTGTGGGTGTGGGACAGCTCTTCATTCATTCCGCTGTTGCTGTACAGCCTGTTAACATTTAGACAGCCTGAAATATTTCTAGATTTCCTTCAGTAACTTTGGCCACTTCTATTCCTGGGAGTGTTTTTTGAAGGATAATAGTGCTGCACATCAGCTGTGCCTCACCAAGAGCCCATGCTGATGTGCAGGTCGGAGCCGGCTCCGTCGGTGCGTGGGCTGGGCTTGGCATGCTGAACTCATCTTGTCAGACCTGCCCGAGCTGCCACTGGTGTCTCTTCCCTCAGACCCTCATTGTGGCTTGGATCAGAGCAAACCTGAGCGTGTACATCTCTCGGGAGCTGTGGGATGAGCTGCTCAGTGTCCTGTCCGCCCTGACGGACTGGGAGGAGCTCATCAACGAGTGGGCCAACATCATGGACTCCCTGACAGCAGTCCTGGCCAGGACCGTGTACGGCGTGGAGATGACAAACCTGCCCCTGGACAAGCTCAGTGAGCAGAAGGAAAAAAAGCAGAGAGGCAAAGGTTAGTCTTTGTGCTTCAGTGCTTTTTGTATCGAGGCAGTTAAATATCGAAGCTTAAGCTTAAAAATTAATGTAACATTAAACACTGCTTAATCTGCTCTTAGAACCTGTTTAATCAAATGTGAAGCACTTTGGGTTTGTGTATTGTCATCCTTCACTGGGAGGAGAGGTGGGTTGGGGTCAGGCTGTTTGGCAGGCTGGGGTCAGCACCTACAGTCAGTGCTTTCTGGGAAGCAGAAGTGAGACGTGGTTCCTGTGCTGTAGGCTGACACAGGCAACTCTGAAAATTCCTTTGCGTGTGTTTTTGGTAAGGTTTCTAATTTACAGTATTTTAGCTGCTCTTACATTGAAATCGATGTGTGTGGTGAAGCACCAGTTGGTTTTCATTAATAGTAGAGGCTAATCTGTGTGGTTTAAAGTATTAATATTTGTCATGTCCGAGTCCATTCGTACTTCAGCAAAAATACGTGCCAAAGCGTCCAGTGCCGGAAAATTTTGTGTTCTTCATCTCCAGGTGGTGTTCTGGAGCCTCAGAAGACAGCTGTAGTAGGAAGATCTTTTTCATTAAGCTGGAAAAGTCATCCTGAAGTTGTGGAGCCGATGAGATTCAGAAGTGCCACAACCTCTGGGGCCCCAGGAGTGGAGAAAGCAAGAAATATCGTCCGTCAGAGAGCCACAGGTTAGACCACAGCTAAGTGCTCTGGTACCCAAACACGCAGTCACACGCGGGCTTTAAATCTGCCTTTGAGGGGTGGCTGCTGCCAAAAGCAACTTAATTATTAACTGCCCCATCAGAGAGGTTGCATGTCCGTGTTTGGAATGTCTTGGCCGGTGTGAATCACAGAGTCAAGGTCCTTTGGGAAAGTCTGTACGTAAGCTTTTAGCTACAGGACACTGAATTGCGAGTTAAACCTGTGCACATTAGGGGCTTTTCTAGAGAAGTACGTTGCTATTTTTATTGGTTCCTAAGAAAGCATCTGCTGCTGGCAGGCACAAAACAGATACTGATACAACTATTTCCTGGGAGCACAGGGTAAACCAGGCGTTTAGTAAATAATTTTATCCTTTCGTAGTCGCTTTGTTTGCTCTCTTTTTCTTGGCATGATGAGATTTTTCTCTCACGTTTGCTTCTGGAGAGAGGAACGCAGGAGAAGGGAGGCTGGGGTGAGGAATGCTGAGGGGCAATGACAGAGAGCCCAGACGTGGAACAGATCCTGGTTTGTTCAAGCATTTCAGCAGTCTGAACCTGGCCTCTCTCTGTGCCATGGCAGCGTGTTTCCACGTGCCAATTCACTGGGGCAGACTCCCCTGGAAATCCCCTCCTTCGAGCCTGGTTCCTCACCAGGAGAGCTGGAAGGAGGGAGGACACTCGGTGTGGTTTGTGGCTGCAGGCTCCGTAGCCGAGCCCCCAGCCTGCGTTACAGAGCACTTTGGCAGTGGAGTCAGTTCAATCCAAGCTTCGTTTCTGAATCCAGCAAGTCCCTGTTTGTGCTCCGGTGGAGGGTTCTCTCAACTGCTGCAAAACATTTTCCTCCTTGACACCCTGCCAGAGCAGTAGGGAGAACCTGGAAGTGTTGATCCAGGGCTTTTCTTGTTTCTGTGTGTTCAGATTAAAGGCACTTCCACGCTTGCTGTGGATCAGAAATCCCTGATTATCTCCCTTTCAGTGTGAACACCATATTAACTTCTGTCTTGGGGAGAAACTCCTGGGCTTACTGTTGTAAAACTTTATCCCAGAACATTGGGTTTTGTTGTGTTGTGACACTCAGAGCTGCAGTATTTCATTATGTTGCCTGACGTAATCATTGCTCTATTTTTTTCCTGTAAGCTAAGCGAAGCCAGTCTATCAGCAACTGTGTCCATCTGTATGAGGCTTTGCCAGCTACTAAAAGTGTACCTCTTCTGCTTCACACTGTGAGCTCTCTCTTCCCTGGTATCTCTTACACCTCTTGCTCTCACAGACTGTCAGGTACTGTACTTTAAAGTCCTCTTTTATATCGATGTCCTTTATATTTTTGAACTGCTCT
Source organism: Corvus hawaiiensis (assembly GCF_020740725.1). Taxonomy (NCBI): domain Eukaryota; kingdom Metazoa; phylum Chordata; class Aves; order Passeriformes; family Corvidae; genus Corvus; species Corvus hawaiiensis. Next base: position 120,982,841 of record NC_063215.1, read on the forward strand.
CTGTCCATTCCCTTTCTGTCTGGTTGGTTCTTCTCGGAACGTTTGCGGTGCTGCAAGCAAAGCAGCTTTTGTTCGTGTTGGTGTTGAAGGTTGCCATCAATTACAGTTAGATCTGTATTGCCTAGTAACTAAAGTAAAAATTCCTGAGTTTCGCTTCTGGGAGCGATCTGTGGCTCCCGAGTTCTACCCAGAGTCGTTACCTGCAGCAGCAAGAGAAGGAGAGTTTTGCGTGTGGCGCCTTATGGCCCTTGAGGGGCTCCTGCTCTGTGGAACACCTTGGGCGCGTTTTCATCTCGAGCTGTCTTAGGGGGAACGCTGAACTTGTTCCAGGTGGTGAATTGCATTGAATGTTCTGTTTTATTGCTTTCTGTGAGACACTGGAAGTCAGCTGAAGTCAGTCAATACCAGAAACGTTGGTTTTTTGCACGCATGCCTCCCAAGATGACTTTCTGAAATACCTGCGGTGTTTATCGAGCAGCAAAGCAACATTAAAACTTGCACTCTGCTGGATGGAAACATTGGGGTGTTACTAGTTTTTTGTGGGATTTTTCCAAAATGCTAAGAGAAATGCATTTCTACGAGCGCCGTGTTGCTCCCTAATCTCAAGAGTTCCTGTTGCTCCTTCCCTAGCATGTCGGTTTACTTTCTCTTTGAAATTTTCATGCCTCTCTCCCCTCCTTTTGTTTCTCATTTGCAGTTACAGCCAAACCAAAAGCTGTCTGGTTGGGTTTGTCCTCACAAGCTGAAGCCAAGTTACATGTAGTTCCGAGCTTTCTTTTTTCCTCTGAGTTTGTGTCTTTCTTTACTCCTCTCTTCCCCTCTTTCTGGCGGCGCTCAGGGAGCGCAGCCACCTTCTCCCCACACTGCATTTAAGGGAGTTTTGCTGCCTCTGCTCTGTTCATTCTGTTTCCAGAACGAACAGGAACTGGCTGGGGTCTCCAGCACTGAAAACCCAGCTTTGTTCACCGGCCCTCCTCCCCCCTTCCTGTCAACTCCCAAAGCCACTTCTGTCCTTTTCTAGACCTTTTACACTGCTCCTGTGTCTCTCTCTAAACTTTACAGTTTTTCTGAGGGTATTTTTGTAGAACTTAAATTAGAACTTGAAAGTTTTACCTTGGGAATTTTAAATATTGGCAAGGGTCACTTTTCCATAGAGCTTTCTTAGGCAAGGAGTTCACACGTGTGTATATATGAGCTCCTGCAAATATTTTATGTTGTCATTAAATCAACAGAAGTCGAAGAATCTCAACAGCTGGAAAGTTCAGAAGGAACAGAAGCTGCAGGCTCGTTTGCAGACCAAGAGCAGCAGCTAACTCGGAGTAGCAGCGCTTCAGATATTGCAGATCAGATTCCATCTGATTTTTTTCAAGGTAATTTTAATAAAATACGGCAATACTGTGTTTCTGAAGCAAAAGTGTTGGGATTCATTCAGCCTCACAAATGCTGCTCTTACTTACTTTGGTTTCCAGCTCACCTCTGAGATGTTTTTTGTCTCGCTTTCTTAGCCACTACATAGTCGGTAAGTTGCTGGACCCTTGCGAGTTGTTGTTTTTAAGAAATGTAGAGACCACGAGTGCAAGATGTGACCTTTTGTAAAGCAGGGAGGCCAAAAATGGAACCTGGAATGTGTATGCATTTTGTATGGAACTCCTTGACTTTTTTCCCCCCTGACTTGCATTTAAATTTTGTGCATTCCAGCTGCGGTTGGAGTTGGGTTCCTTTCCTGTAAGTACGTTGCGCTTCTGAAGGGTTTTTCAAAACGTCTTGTGTCCCATTTGAGTGTTGTATTGCCCTTAACTATAAACATGAGATGCGTAAACATCACTGAAATTTACATGAGACGTGCTGTGTGTTTGGGTCCCACAAGTGTTTATACTTCTTGTTTCCTTTCTGAAACTTCTAGGTAAAAAGGCTGGAAATTGGGCTTCAGACTCCAGATCAGTTCAGGAAAATAAGGGATACACAAAGGAGCATGAAGCCGAGCAAGTAAGACAAACCTGAAAGTCATTACTGATAAGATTCTAGCAGTGTTTTCTTTCTGGTCAGGTGCCTTTTAGCATTTAGAAACTCCGGGAAGTGAACGTGTGAAAAGTGATTAATCCCATTTCTAGCATGGAATCTGGAACTGAGCTGGAGCTGGTTATTATCGTCCTGCTGGGTGTGATCAGTCTGTGTGTCTCCTGATCTCGTCAGCTGCCTCTGCAGGTGTATCTGTGTTCTAGTCCTACACAAGACTTCGGTCCTTTTTAAAAATATTAAACATCAACAGGAAGTTCGTAACTTTTAGAAGATAAATAATTCATGGCTATTACAGAGCTACAGTACACTGGAATAAATGTTTGATGTAGTAAAAAGTACTGATGAAAATGCTTCTCTGCAGCACAGTTCCTATCACCAGCCGTGCATGGCAGATGTTAGTGTGAGTTGACGTTAGCACAGGCAAACTTCATACATTTTTAATGGCAGCTTTTGAGTGAACGGTTGGAACAACAAATGACTCAGCCTGATCATCTTTGCGAAATATGAAGGGCTGAAAGATTTTTTTATACCTTAACAGATGATTTCAGCTGTGTTTGAAAAGCACAGGTAAAAAATCCTGCTTGTTGGCGTGAGAAGCAAGGTTGTGGAAAGGAGGGTAAAGACTGAGATGGGAAAGCCTGATGTTTTCCTGAAGACATTGCGGAGCGCTTGGGCAGTCTGAATATTCCTGAGAATGTCTTGACCGGGTTGTAGCTAATTTCTCATGACTGCATGGGCGTGAAATTTGCTGGCTGGAATGTGGCACAGTTCTAGAAGCCGTATATGCTGAGGTGAATTTTTTCTCTGCAGGTGCTAGTGTGGAGGAGCAGCAGTACAGCGGAGTTAGATCTGAAAGCAGACTTGCAGCAACCACACGGGTATTACGGAGAGAGAGAGAAAAGTGAGTGTTTCCCTCAAGTGCGGCGGCCGAAATCAGCGTTGTGATTTTGTTGCAGACGGCCGAGCCGCGTTTCCGGGGTGCTCTGCTGCTGCAGCCCTTGGGCGCAGGCGTGAGCCCGGGGCTGTGCTCTTTGTGGCCGCAGGTGAGAGCGTGAGCAGCGACACGTCCCTGGGCTGCGGGGCCGACGTGGACATCGCGCTCGTGGCCTGGCAGGCGGCCGAGGATGACCCCGAGGCCGGGGCGGCCACGGGAATGGGCGCGGACCCCGCGGCGCCGCGCTGGCTCCAGCTCAGCCCCTCGCAGGAGCCGGCCAACCTCACAGGTACTGCGGGCCCCAGACCGGGTATGAGCTCGCCCTTGTGTGCCCCAAAGAGGAGCTTGGCTCTTCACTTGGCTTATACGGCACCAAGTGCCCTTCATCGTGCTCATTCAGAATTGTTTTGCCCACCCAGAGTTGAAGGAATTCGGATCGTCAATTTATTTGCCAATAAATGATGATTCAGAAAGCCACCACCCAGCTGAAGATAACTGGGCTTCTTATGGTGCCAGAGCACCGCTGCCCAGCTGGGCTGCAGTAGCTGGTCACTCACGGGCCTGCCCCGCTGTTCAAGTACAATACACTAATTTTCATGTCAAGCGAATGGGTTTTATTTCACAGCAGAATGGTCTGAGGAAGTGTCTTACTGTATTTTTTGACTGATAAGGAATAAGTGGTTCATTCTTTGCCATTTGTAAAGGTACCTTTCATCTAGTGATGTGAGTCAGATGTTAGTTAGGTCAGGAACCTAATGCAGCAACGTGGGAATATCTTACAGGCTGGTTTCCTAATGGATGCACAGTTGCAAGGGTATTTTTTTATATCCACTTTTCCTTTGAAATGTCTGTGCTTTAGCGAACCAGCACAGCCACTCCAGCAGCTCAGAGTGCTGCTGTAAGAAAGGTACTACTGCCCGTGGTAAGGATGATCGTGTATGATAAATGCATTGTTCATGGCTGTGGCGCAAGAATTGCTCCTTTTGAGGGTATGAAGAGAAAGGATCATGTGTAGTAACCCGGAGGGTAATGCGGAGGGAAAGGAGAAGTGGGGTAGCAGATGTGTCACTGCCCAGCAGAGCCAAAGCGCCCCTCTCTGCATTCCTGCTTCTCACCCAAGGCACGGCTTTGCTTTGCTGGGGAAGCCTGATGGGGTAAGGCAGAACAATGCTGACGCCACCACTGAGCAGCAGAGATGCCATTTCCCTGAGCACAGATCCGTAGAAGATCATTCTAATGTTCTTAAATAACATCTGGTTTAGCACCTTGGGACTTTGTAATGCTACCACACAAAAAGTGGAAGAAAATTCCCTAAGTTGTTTTTTAGATATATTCAAACGTAAGAGCCTCTGAAATGCCTTTTATTTCACTAACCTTCCTCGAGTCCTCTGAGGACATGAGTTATTTCCTTCTGCCTGTGCAGAGGTTTCCTGCAATGTCCCTCCACACCCCTTGGCTGCTGCAGGTGCACCCAGAGCACGGGTGTGCTCCCGCCTGCGGACAGGAGAGCTGCTACCAGCTCTGGTCACTAAAATGTGCACTTCAGTGCGGGATTGGGTTTGTACTGCTTAAGAACATGGATTCCATTAGCCTGACAGTCTCCTCCAAGCCCTGCTCTCTGTGCACTCTGCTCTCGCAGGAGCTGCTCTGTGTCAGTGGTGATGCCTGAGCACATTCCTCAGGACTCTTCAGCCATGGCTTTTTATTCTTCTGCCCAGTTGCGTTGCCCGGTCTTGCTACGCTGTGTGGTCTTAAAAAAAAAGAAGTGACTTCTATAAATACAGAAACATTACCTGTAAGAGCCAGTTACTGACTGAATGCATCCCTCAGGTGCGTGCATGTTGCATTTGACTGCATTTGCCTGCCTGTTGAAAAGCCCCCTGGGGGTGGGGATGGTGTGGTGTGGCAGTGCTGTGGCACTGTCACCTGCGAGCCCCTTTGCCTATGTTTGCTGCCCTGTTTTCCTTTGAGTCACAAGAAGCTTCTGCAATGAAAGAGAGATTTTGGGGAGAGAAACCTTTTGAGATGGAAGACGGTTAGAAGGAGTAATGGCCAGATTTTGTTGACCGAATTCATACTTACTCTGCGTTTCTGACTTGTGGAAATGGAACACTTTAAATTGACAGACAGTAGCGAGTTCCTGGCTGACGACTGCAGTATAATTGCTGGTGGAAGCCTTATTGGTTGGCATCCTGATTCTGCTGCTGTGTTGTGGAGGAGGATCCTGGGAATTCTTGGAGATGTGAACAACATACAGTCACCTAAAATCCATGCAAAAGTTTTCGGCTACCTTTACGAGCTGTGGTATAAACTTGCAAAGGTATGTGGTACTTAGAGCTAATGACAGCGGTGCGTTTCTTTTGCTGTGGTTCAGCGTTGGCACCTGCAGCGTGAGCATGGCATGGGGAGGGTTCTGTCGTAAAGGAAGCTTTATCTTGCTTGGTTTCCTGTAGCTAGCTCCAATAGGGAGTCCTGTCCAATGACGGGAGAATTTAAATGGGGTGAGGAAACAGCAGCAAAGAAGAAAGAAATACAGGCATTGGTGTTTGTGTAAAGGCCCATGGTGTGACTCAAACTGGTGGTGTTTGCTTTGGCCAGGGAGCAGCAGCATAGTACAAGCTTTCCTCGGTGGCTTTGGCTGAAGTGGGAACTCTGTATAGCACCGGGTGTAGCGCCTGAATGTAAATGAAGTAAAATTAGAGCATAATCATGTGAAAAAAAGAGCATTAAAACAGTGAGACACTGGTTTTATTAACGCTCTGCTTCAAAAACCGTTAGATCCGGGACAACCTGGCTATCAGCGTGGACAATCAGTCGACTCCCTCTCCTCCTGTCCTCATCCCTCCTCTCAGGATATTTGCTTCATGGCTCTTCAAGGTTAGTGCTGAAATTCTCACACGTGAGTATTTTCCTCCATGTCAGAGCTGAGTTGGCCTGTATTTAGTTGCCTTATTTTTGCCTTTTACCATCACTGCTGGCTAAGACAGCAAGTGCCCTCTGAAGGCTCTTTGGAGCTGGGTATAACTGTATGTGTGCTTTTTTGTGGGAGAGCTGCTGGCGAGGCAGCTTTGCCTTGGCTGGCTGGTGGGGAAAGCAAGGAGTGATGCGGGTGTTGTTGTTGCAGGCAGCCACGCTGCCCAGCGAGTACAAGGAGGGGAAGCTGCAGGCGTTCCGGCTGCTCTGTGCCATGATGAGCCGGCGCCAGGACCTGCTGCCCAACTCCGACTTCCTGGTGCACTTCTACTTCGTGCTGCGCCTGGGCCTGACCAGCGAGGACCAGGTAGGAGCCTTGCTTCGTGTGCCACCGCTCCCTGCGTGCCCTCCTGAGTGCCCTGTGCCGTGGCAAACAGGATGTGCTGCCAAAACCCACTGCTGCTGCTGGGGATGGAAGCTGCTCCGGGTCTCCTGTCCTGGGGTGGCCTCGGGGATAAAGTGTTCCGTGCGAGGCGAGGAAAAGACTTACTCGAGCTGTCAGACGATGGTTGTCTCGCAGAAACAGCTCAGTGCTCGTAGAAACTCTTAGGAAATATTCTTCAGACAGAATAAAGATTATCTAAGAACGCCTCCAGGTTTTTATAGCTGCAGGAGTGAGAGCAAGGGCTGGAGCTCTGCTGGGGGTGGCAGCAGAAAGGGCACAGAATTTCCCCTCAGGAAATTCTGGGAGTTACTGCTGGTGCCTTTAGGAAACCAGCCAGGTTTGATCATTTCTGAGATGGAAGAGGGAAGGAAGGAAGGAATCGCTACCGGACTCTTGCCCTTCAGTTTCCCTCCTGAAAAGTTAGAGCGGTTGGAAAATACTCCTTTTAAACAGATAAGAATAAAAAGGCAGGAGTTTTCTCCTGGAAAATCCTGGAAGTCCTGCTGCAGCTGCCCATCACTCCAGGGCTTCCCCGGGTGTTTTGCAGCCCCACACTGCATGTCCCTCCATGATTTCCCTGGATATTTTGCAGACTGCTGCTGCTCTTTGTTCTTCCTCCCCGCTCTGGTGGCTGCGTCTGCCTCTTGGTGGCACACTTGACCACAGGTTTGCTGTTGTGCGTGCGTGTCCTTCCCGCTGTGCTTTCCTCAGCTGTGGAACTGCTGGGTGAGGTGATAACTGGCACTGCCTTGGAGCAAGGTGTTGATAGGAAGCAGGATCCTTATACCTGCTCCTCTATTTCCAGGGTGATTGGCTCCAAGGTGCTTGCTGGGCGCTCAGATGGCGGGAGCCTCTTTATCAGAGAGGGTGTGGAATCAGAGAGGGCCCAGGATCGCTGCAACAGGGATCCTGGCGTGCCCTCCAGGGTTTCAGTTAGTGCAAACCAAAATAAACTTGGGGGTGGACTTCTTAGCACACATTTGGTTTGTCTGCTAAGCACAGGCATAAATTTCTCCCTTTTTAGGAATGTTCACAGAAGGAAGGGAGTAGGAGGTGCCTCATGGAGGAATTTTCCTTCTGGATGGATCACTAGTGCAACTTTAGCGTTTATGTAGGAAAGCCACAGAAAGACAGCCCAGCTCCAGTAAATCACTTTGGCTGCTTCAGAAGAGCTTTTTAGGTGGTTATGTAATTTAAAAGTGTCACAGTCAGAAACCTCTTTGACCTGAACAGTTTTCAATATTTTGGTTTGCATGACAAGTGTTTTTTGGAACTGTAGTTCTCTTTTCACTCCTCACTTCGGGATGTGAGGATCTCCTAATTGCTGCTGTGTTGTGTCGCTTTTGGTGTTGATAGAAAAACAAAATAATCCAATTTTGAGTATGCTATAAATGAGTACAGTGTTATTCCCAGCAAGCGCAGCCCAGCTTTGGTCTCGGGGGGTGCATAAAAGAGCAGTGTGAGGGTGTATTTTATAGGAGGCTCCCGCGGCGCTCCGAGCCCAGGATGTAGCAATTAGCTCGGCAGAGGAGACGGTGGGGTAATGAGCTGCAGCTAATTTGTCCACGTGGAAGTGTCTAACAACAAACATCCCTGGAGAAGCGAACAATTCCGTGCGAGGATTGCATCACCTTTCCAGGTGGGAGCAGCCCTGGCACAAACGGCTGCCGTGTGGAGCAAGCCGTGGTCAGGGAGCGCCGGGAGGGGCCCGGGGCCAAGGGACCATCTGTGGGGTGCCTCCCTCCTGGCCCGCTCCAGCCAGTGGCATTGCTCTGCTGCTGAGGGGGCCTGGGGTTTTTTCCTGGTTTTTCATGAATGAAGTTCGTCAAGGCTCACAGCCTTCCCTCCCTGGCCTCCAGCATGAAGGAAGGAGAAGTGGCATGTTCACTGCCACACTGGGGGTTAGTGAAGGTGGTTTACCCATGCTTAGGCAATGGAAAGATCAGGAAATGTTGCTGGAGTGCGGTTTGTAGGGATGCTGTGGGGTGGCCTGCTGCAGTTTGGGGGGAGGCATAGCTGCCTTCTGCTGCCAGCTGAGCCTGATGGCTGGAAAACTCCTATTCCAGCAATTGCAACTAGGTGTGTCTTTTGATTCAGATAATAAATACAGCTTTTTTGGTTAACCCAAAACCTAACGCTGCAATGCACAGCTTTTGCAAATACCTGAACCAGGAAAAGAAATGTATTCTGTTACTGCTGGTTTAGTACTGCTGCTGGCTGTTTACCATAGCAGTACCTTTTGCTTCATTCACATGGAAAAGTCTCCTTGCTCCATAGCTTCCTCCTATTTGCTGAAGACCAGAAGTACCAAAATACAATCACAAACAGCTTCTCAGAAGATCAGCTGTTGAGAAAATTGTGGTTCTTCATCTCTGGTCTTTCTGGTACTTAAATAATCCTTTGAGATTGCTGGTGGTTTTCTCCTAAGAATCCTGTGGATTTTTGTGACACAAAAATTTCCTATTTCTGTCTAAATTTCCACTTGTAGTTTGAGAGGAGAAGGCCGTGCAGGTGAGGTGCTTAACCTTGGAGGGACACTGTAAAAAGAGGCAGGTTTTCAATCCTTTTTCAAGTTCCAACCCTCGGCTGTTCAGTGTAATTTTTTAGCCAGTCTCGCCCTCCTACCAGGGTGAGCAACACTGAGGTGTTGCCTGCAAAGTGACCGAGGGGGTCAGTTGTATTCCTGACTTTGGGAGTGAGCGTAAGAAATAAAATTAGTAAAAGTATGGTGGTACTTACTTGGCAGAGTACCCCTGGGACAGGATGCTTACATTTTTTGGAGAACATAGTCAAAGGTGGGGACTTCTGAGGCTCTCTGTGGAAAGGACAATGGACAGCCAAGGAAGGAGACGCTGCTGGCGGCTTTTTCAGTTCAGTGATATGAAGAGCAGAACAAGCTTTAAATATGGAATGAGAGGAAAATCGCCCCAGTCCAGCCAAGCTGGCAGATGTCCTGGGTGATTAAATGTCAGCACACGCAGCAGGCCTGCCCGTGGAGCGCAGCCTGGCTGCAGCCCCGGCCCTTAGCAGCTTTGTTTCAGCTCGATTCCTTTGAGCAGTGCAAGGATGCCGTGGACGAGCCGCTCTGTCGGTAGCGGTGGCGAGGAGCCGGTGCCCGTTGTCCGTGGCCTCTGTGTTTGTTCTGAGTGCGCTGTCGGTGATTACGGAAAGGAAGCTGCGGCAGCTCTGCGGTGAGCTTCTGTAGAAACGCTGCCTCGAGCTCTCTGCGTGGGAAATGGCTCATTTGTAATAGGAAGCGGTTTGCAGTAGAGCTGCTACCGGAGGAGTCATTAATTACCTGTTCGTATTAACGTTGGTCTGACATTAAAAAAGCCCCAACATTTGTGGGCTTTTGTATCTTTGTGTCCAGTTGCTGTTACTCAGCAGCTAGGAGCAGTGCACAGCAGCAGTAGCCTTGTGAAGGTGCAGTAAATGAGTAGCTTTGCTTTTGTCCCCTGTGGAACGGGTGCTTCTTGCCTGGATTTCTGCCTGATGGCGCTGCACACGAGGACCCTTGGTTGTACAGAAAGCATAGTGCTGTTTAGATTCTTTCCCAGACTGCCATTTAAAAGGAAATAACCTTAATGTAGCCTATTAAGGCTTAGATTCCCCTGTTTCAGCTTCTCGAGACTTCTTTCCAATGGCCACCATGATTTTCTCCCTCTTTTAATCCACCCCCTATCTCATTCTCTGTGGAAAATTTGCCTGTGCGCTCCCATTATGTGCTTTGAGTGCTTTGAAAAAGTGTTAACGGACAGCACGTTTCCAGTAGGGACAAACAAAAGTCCAAATGCCAGGGTCTCACAGGAACTCTCACATCCCCCTCTGCTCGCCCCAAGCAGGCTAAGTGGGAAGCGCTGGAGAAAATAGCTGCAAGATTGACTGGAAGCAAGGGGGGCAGCCGGGTCCTGCCAGTTGCAGGAGCTGTGCATTCTGAAATGGTTTTGGTAGTTGTGTTCTTTTCTATTTATTTTGCCCTAATTCATTTGACCTTGCCAAGTGGCTTCCATCCCACCCAGACTCCTGCTTTCTGGTCGGTGGGTGCTCTGTCTGTCAGAGCTCGGAGCAGTGCCACCAGGGGCATTTGGGAGAGAGGAGTGTGGTGACACAAAGCCACCTCCACATGCCAGGCAGTGCCGTGGCCTCGGCACCCGCACCTTTGTCCCTCTATCCGCTGGCTGCTCAGGGACTGCTCTGCATGTGCACAAAACAGAAGGTTCATCCCAGTCCTTAATCCCAGTGGTCTCCCTGCTTGTGAAAGTATGGAACGTGCTCCAAAATGGGAGAAATTAAAAAAGGCTCCCTCCATTGTGTTGCAGCCTTGAGGGACTTGAGCAAAGATAACTGGTTTGGGGTTAGGTCTTACCTGGCACCTTGAAATGGAGTTTTCTGATAAGCCAATCCTGGATCTCCTGAGCTTGTCAAAATACTTCATAAATTTTTATTGGAACTTAATTTTTGACAAGTTAACTCTTAACCTCAAATGTAGCGATAGGTAGGGGAAACTTGGAATAAGTAAGCGGAAATGTTTGTTCCTTTAAAGTAAAAGAGGAAAAGGGAAGATTTACCACCTAAGTCTTCTGTAAATTAATAATCTTTCCCGTGCTGTAGATCTCAGCTGCCAGTGAGGTGTCTGTTGGTGAGGAACAGAGTGAACTTTCAGTGAAAAATCCGTGTTGTTCCTTCCTGTTGAGGGACAATTGGAAACGTGAGGAAGGCAGCTGGCGGGCTATTCGGTTACACCTGTAATCTGCAAAAGCTCGGAACAAAAATTAGGTGAAGAATATTTTTGCAATTGACCTTTCAGCGAACTTGCATAAATTTATTTCGCTTACTCAGTGGATGTTCATGACCTTATAATTTGAATTACTAGATTAACCTATACTGAAATACGATGCCATTTATAGGGTTAATGCATTTGAGAAGGACACGCATGTGATTGCCCCCTCCTCTCCCCTCTCCCCCCAGCTTTAACACCACAGAGCATCGTTTTGAATTGAAATAGTCCGTAATGGTCCTTTTTTTCACTTTTCTTTAACAACATGAACACTAAATTATAGCTGTGCAATTATGTAAACAATGGAAATGCTTCCAGAATGAATACTTCCTTTTAAATTTTCATTTTGTGTAATTGCTGAAAGGTTTGGAGCCATAATAAACCAAAATTATTTTACACATTTGTCGTTCTAAAGGTCAATTATGAAAGGAGTAAAGCAACAACACTGTGCGGAACGAGTAAACCAATTTCCATGGCCATCACCATATGTTTTTCTTATGGCTTGTGTTTTCCAGTTGCTGTGTACATAGCATTCAATTAAAGTGATTCATTGACTAGGCTGGAGCTGCTGCCCGGAGTTTACGTTACAGGGAAGGGAAGGAAGCGGCCCGGCTCTGTTTGAGTTACCTGATTTTGCGGTATCGCTGATAGCACAGATGTTCTCGCTCCCTCGCCTTCTCACAAGCCTCTCTCTGCTGATAAGCTCCAAAGCTACCAGACTGCTGCCCCGGATCCTGTTTGGTTGCAAGCTGGGTGCTTTGCTGATGGGGAAAGGGGGAAAAGCCTGGCGGGTTACCTGTGAGCGCCCTGCTGAGCAGAACAGCAGTGCCACGGGTGGGGCACAGCCTGCCTGGGCCTGAGCTGGGCTGCAGTCCCCCAAAGGGCGGTGAGTGCCTGAGCTGAGCCCGGCTGAGCGGGTCAGAGGGAAGGCGAGGACTGCTTCAAGAGCTTCTGGAAGTGAATTTTTGCTTTAGGGAAAATGATTTATTTTTAGCAGCGCTGCATCTCGTGACCAGCGAGCGGATCCCTGCAGCCCCACTCCTGCAGCCTTTGGGAACACGTGTGCTGTCACAGCATTCGTGTATTACAGGAACAGTTTTGTGGTTCTTCTTTATTCCTGTATTGGGAGCGTTCTGAGCCAGGGAGTAGGGAGCAGAGCCAGAATCCCTGCCCTGGTGTGTGGCAGATGGGAGCGCTGGGGTGAGGACGGGAGTTAATGCAGTTGTTTGGAGCGGTTCCCTGCACTCCCTGGCCAGGTTAGCCCGGGCTCCTTTATTGTGGCACATGGCAGCAGCAGCAGCCTGCTCCCATCTGCTGCCCTGAGCAGGGGCCAGCCCTGCCGTACCTGGCCCTGCTGGACAGGTGTGGCGTGCCGGACCAGCACGGAGCGTTAATCAGCCCTTAATTATAACGAGGTGGGTCCTTTGTTCTGCTCCGACTGAGAGTTTACCTCCCGGCTTTATGAGCGGCTGCATCCATCCGCTCTGGTTCTCAATGTTTGCATTGACCCGTATTGACTCAAAATGTATCAAAGGAAGTGATTAAAACAAGTTTAAACATTAACTCGAGTGGCATTTTAGCTTATTCAGGAAAGTGAAAGCATTATCTGCTACTGTGTTAAGAACTAATACTGTTTATTTAAATATATAACAGTCGTTTCATAGGATGCTGCTGTTGAAAACACTTCGTGGAACACTAAGTAGGGGCTATGTGGGGCTTTGAGAAAATAGCACTGATGTTAAAGCACCTCTTCATGTAGAGAAAGTTGGGTTGGCTTTAGCTTTTGCTGTGGAGATTGAGCACGAGGACACATTCTGGGGCTCTTAAGTTCATTCAGGCTGTCGTTGACACATCATGAAACCAGTAAGGATGGACGTGATAAAAGGGTTTTCCTTTGCAGCTTTTCAAAATTTTATTGAGTGAAAGATTGTTTTCTACTCAGTATAGAAATAGCTTGATCTAACTCTTCAGCAAATGCAGTGTTGCAGGTAAGGATTATGTAGATTTTACGCCTAACTTTAAACCTGCTGAAAGCTTGTAGGGGAAGGAATCTTAACTCAAATAGAGGAACTTCGCTCTGGTTCAGAGAGAGCGTGAAGACTTGAAGCGTGGAAGGATTAAAGATGAAATGCTTATCTTGAATATACTCTGTACCACAGGGTGATGATGAGCAAAGCTGGGGCTGCTGCTCTGTTCCTTCAGGGCACAGGGAGCAGGCAGGCCTTGGGGGGGCAGCTTGTGTTCTTGTGGCACGGAATTCTGAGAGGTTTTAGGAACTAGCTCCTCTGGACTGCGGCAGTGTTTCATCTTAAACCTATTAAACGTTTGGATGCTTGAATCTAAAGTCTCGTTTGACAGAATGGTTGTGCTGAGGCACAAAGAGACATGGCTGCATGGTGTGGGTTTTTAATAGGAATTTAGGGGCACAAAAGTTACCAAAGTACCAAATGTGCTTTTGTTACTCTACGCCCCTGGAGTGGAAGGTGGTGGTTACGTGGAGGTCAGTCTGCACACAGAGCTCTGGGAATTTCCACCTCAATCAGTGTGGGACTAGCGAACCTCAAAGTTACATCTTCTCGAAGCCTCCCTTTTGCTTTTGGGCTTTCTGGCTTTTCTCACAGGTGCCTTCTCTTGCAGGACATCCTGAACACCGTCATAAAGCACTGCCCACCGTGGTTCTTCTTCCTGGGCCTGCCTGGCTTCACCATGCTGATCAGGGACTTCCTGGGGGCGGCCGCGCGCGTGCTGAGCGCGGACACGCCGGAGGTGAGCAGGGCTGGCTCCGCAGAGCCGCGCTGCCGGGGCTCTGGGGGTGGGTGTGCGAGCGTGTGAGATCCTGGGATAAGGCACCACACTGGTACTGCTGAGGTGTTTCATCCAAAGGCTGAGGTGCAAGGAAAGCGTGTCCTGGCAGCGTGAGCTGCGTTGCAGTGAGCAAACACCAAGAGCGGGGAACTCTTGGGGTGATGCAGCATCTCTGGCTAAATGTCAGCACTGATAGAAATGTGACTCTAAATGATTAAGTTATTGAAGGGTAAGTAAAATAGCAAATCAATGGTGGGTTGCCACAATAAAGGTAAAGGTCGGGCAGTCCTGGGAAAAACAGGAAAGCTCTGTTGCATGCGGAACACCAGCTCAGGGGAGACCTTTCTGTCTGTTCTGGCTCAGGGCTTTTGCTGCCGCTCTTGACATTTGCGTGGCTGAGCGGGTGGCTGTGCACAGGGCCGCAGCCCTCTCCCGCTTCAGCAGAGCTGGAATGGTGAGCCCAGCCACGCTTCCTCCGTCGGCCCTCAAAGAGCTTGATCGGCCTCACTGTCGATCCAAAGCTTAAAGGGCTAATAAGAAATGGATGCTCGATTTTTCCGAGGAAAAAAACAAACCGGGACACCCCCTTCCCTTTCTCCTGCATGTGTAAAACTGGGTGTGCCTTGCGTTTCCAACATTGCACAGTAGCTAATGTGTTTATAGCTCGTGCCATGGTGCTTTTGATGGTTTTATTGGAGTAGAGATCTCCCTGCGCGTTGGTATCACCTGCGCAGTGAGCGAGAGTGGGGTGTGCACCCACTCTGTGCCACAGGATCGCCTCACAGCAGTGCTGGATGAGTGCTTCAACTCCTCACTGAGCTGTTCCTCAGAGGTACTTTGTTGGCATCAAACGGCTGATTGTCAGATTGGGGAATGAGGGGAAGTATTAAAGATGTAGGACGTGCTCAGGAGTGGGGCCGGGTGCCGCTGGAGGAGCAGCTCAGCCCCACCAAGAGAACGGAGCAGCACAGCAGAAAAAGCAGGGGCAGGAGGGTGTGTGTTAGGTACTGCCTAAACCCAGCTCCTGCTGGAGTTGGGAAGGAAAAGCTCCTGGAACGTGTTCCCTGAGACACCCGAGTGCTGCACGGTGAGCGCAGCAAGCTGAGGATGGCAGTGCACGCTGGCCTAGAGCTGAAGGCACCTCCGTGTGTGGAGGGTTTTTAGGGAATATTTCTGCTTGCTTGCCCTTCTCCAGGCTCCCCGTTCCGAAGCTCACACCATCCTTGGTGCTCTTGTGTGCTTTCCAAATACCTACCAGGGAATCCCACAGTTGGGACCCGTTTCAGAAGCCAGTGAGAGCATCACGGGAACTGCAGATGTGAAGGTAAAGCCACATTCATTGTAAATCCTTAGGTACCTAACCTGGTTTTACTGTGCAGTGACTTCATTCCTGCCCAAATGGTTGCCCTCACACAAGCCTCGGCCTCCTGTTCTTGCTTTCTTCATCAGGCCTCGGAGACTCACTGGAGGCGTCTTAAAACTGTCCTAATTTTACAAGTATCTTTTCTGTAGTAAACAATACACTAAATTTTTCATGACGTGTTTTGGTTAGAACCTAAACACTGCAGTTTGTATGAAGCCACCACCACTTGTTGTTCGTAGCTGCCCCTTGACATTGGAAATGAATTGATTTCCTCTTGCTGCCTGTACACGAGTCGTCAGTTGATTTGATTTGTCTCCACGAGGACCTGTATATTTGAGTTGTAATTGGTGTTTCTCCCTTGACAAAATACAATTGGCATGAGATAAAGATGCTTTAGCAACAGACTTGAGAATTGAAGTGACTTCATCTGTAACTATGTCAAAATTAAACAGCTTTAAAGTAGATGTATGAAAAACATGCTTATTCTAATTTATTTTGTTATTTTAGTATTGCCTCATAAGCATTTTATTGAAGAATGCTGCAGAGGAGCCAAGTGAAGCTGCAAGGTAAAATACTGAGTAAAAGAAATGGGAAAACTGTGGAATTGGTTAGGTTGGAAAAGACCTTTAGCATTATCAAGTCCAACCACTTATGGCTTGGAAAAGCCTTTTCTTGCTGCTTATTTTCTGCTGCTGCCTTGTGGTTTGGTCCTGTGAAGTGGAGCCTTACTGTGTACCATGAAGGTGCTGGCCTCTCATCTCTCTGCATTTTTTTCTTCCCCCCCCACCCCTACTAAATATTCCTCTGAAATTTCTGACAAGCTTCCCCTTTTTCTTTCCACCAAGGTGCATAGCCATCTGTGGCCTCGGAGTGTGGATATGTGAGGAGCTCATGCAGCGCACAAACCACCCCCATGTGAAGAAAGCCATCAATGTCATAGGTGTGACGCTGAAGGTATTGCTGTGGCAGGCTCTGATGGCTGGGCTTTGGGAAAAAAAGGCTTTTTCACTTTGCAGATGGTCACTGGCGGTCTGAGGCTCAGGCTGCTGCTGTGGTATCGTGTGCAAGCATGCAGAATATTTGCAAAAATAGCCTGTGTGCCTAGAGACTCTTCCCTGGCAAACTCACGTGAAAGATCACGCAGCCACTGTCAAACCTGGTGGTTCCTGACGCCGACCATGTGATTTCACAGCGCTAACGCTGCTTGCTGTTTGCAGAGATGCAAAACAACGAAGTGTAGAAAAGCTAAATGCGTTGTATTGTATCTGGACATTTTATCTGGCTTTTGATCACCTTTTTTCTTCCAGTTTTCCAGCAAGCTGGTAGCTCGGGTGGCCTGTGATGTCCTTCAGCTGCTGGTGTCTTACTGGCAGAAGCTTCAGGAGTACGAATCCTCCCTGTGCCGGAAAATTACCGAAGTACGTCAGATTCTTTGAAATGCTTGTGTGGAAATCATGTGCAAAATTGTCTCAATTCCTTCCTTGGGCTGCTGTGATTTTGTTAACTCCTCCTTTTTTTCATTGTTAAGAATGTACTTGCTACACTCCCTGGACCAGTGCAGGTCCCTCATTTGTAGCGAATTGTTTGTGAAGTGCTCAGTAACACGTTTCCTTTCGCTTGGACATTGACTGGCGCAGGCAGTTGGATGCTCCTACTGAACCTGTTCCGTACCCTGTGCAGTGAGGGTCTGTCTCTGCAGAGGAAGAAGCCGAATGCCTTTCTGACACTTTGTTTGTTTGGCTGTAGATCCTCGTGGCCACCATTGCGTTTCTCCTGCCAAGTGCCGAGTACTCCTCCGTGGAAGCGGATAAGAAGGTGTGTCGCTGCAAAGAGCTGTCTCCGTTCTTTGTGCTCTTTGAGGGGGGTTTTAAATGAGGTCGCTCCGAACCACAGTTGAATTTTAAACTTTCCAACTCATACCTTAGAGTCTGGGTGAATTTATTAGAACGTACCTAAATGCCACGTTCCGTGCTCTTATTCAGTTTATAGTTTCGCTGCTGCTGTGCTTGCTGGACTGGTGCATGGCACTGCCCGTGAAAATGCTGCTGGAGCCTGTGTCTGCTGGCGCCGTGGAGGATCAGCATGCATCCAGAGCTCCTTTGCTGGATTACATTTACAGAGTGAGTACGGGGAAGGAACGTGGTTTGCTCTGCCTGGCTGCTTAAAAGATGCCTTTCACACACCCTGAAGGCACAGAAGCAGATTTGTCAAGCTCTAGAAAATCATGGCGTGCAGGTGAGAAGTCACAAATGCAGAATGCTAAAAAGGTAAGACAAGGTGTAGAACAGACAGGGGATGGTGGAGACCAAGGTGAAATGCTTAAAATAATGAGCCCGGGAAAATCATCTTTGCAGAAATACTTGGATTATTTGAAGTGGGCTGTAAAAACACAAACTGGGCCCTGAAGTGAGCTGTTGAAGTCCAGAACCGGTGCAGATACGGAGACTGTTAGTTTAGAAGTGCTGTTAATTTGGACACAGATGGGCTTTGTAGTGTGTCCTGGCTTCCCCGGTGTCGGAGCTGGGGGGGCCCTGCTCGCTGGGGCTGCTGGGGGCTGGCCTGGGTCGGTCACTGGCTCGGTGCCCCCACAGGTCCTGCACTGCTGCGTCAACGGCTCCAGCACCTACACGCAGCAAAGCCACTACGTGCTCAGCCTGGCCGACCTCTCCTCCTGCGACTACGACCCCTTCCTGCCCCTGGGGAACGTCAGGAGCTCGGAGCCAGCCCAGTGCCCCTCCTCCACCGACTTGGGCGACCTGCTCACCGTGGCTGAAGGTAAGGGAGTGCCCAGAGCACGGGCTGGGCCAGCATGTGTGTGCAGCAGCTGGGAAGTAGTGTTCCAGGTTCCATCTCTGCCTTGAAAACATGCTTCTCCTTACTGCACGTAGCAACTGTTCCTTCAAAACTGGGCAGAGCTCTCTCTGGGTGAATTCCAGTTGCCTCTGTGATAGGATGTTTGAGTTTGTTGCCAATGCTGCTCCTTAGAACAAATTTCTGTTTTGAAGATGTAGGAAAGAGAAATGCTGTGAACCACAGAAAAATGGTTTTAGACTGAATATGAAAAAACCCTAGAAGTTAGGAGGTTTCTGGCTATAGGAGGAGTAGCATTCCCACAGGAGAAGTGGAGGCACAGTGTATCACAGAGCACAGTCACTTTACGAAATACGATGTATGTGCCCGTGCTGAGGGGAGCATCTGAGCATCCAGGAGGTCTCTCCCTGCCTCACCCAAGACTCTCCCTCCTGCCAGGGATGGAGGAGCATTGCTTTCCAGTGACATCTCTGGTTTACCTTGGCTTTTGGGCCATGGCACCCTCCTGCTCCTATGGCTGTGGGGATGTGGTGAAGTAAAACAAAACCGTGGGACAGGTAGGATTTCTTGGAAAGCTGTTGGAAGTAGTTCCTTGAACAGGAAGGATCAGGAGGTCAGACAAGGCGAGCTGCTGTAATGTGGCAGAAATCTGCAGGAGCTCCTTCTGTATTGCCTCTCGTTGCTGTTACCGATGCCCTGTGTCTTCATTGATTGTTTCAGAGAAGAGGAGGAGGAATTTGGAACTGATCCCTCTCACGGCGCGGATGGTTATGACTCACCTGGTGAATCACCTGAGCCACTACCCGCTCAGCGGAGGCCCCGCCATCCTCCACAGCCTCCTTAGCGAGAACCACGACAACTCCTACGTGGAGAGCTCCGAGCTGTCCTCGGAAGTGTTCCGGAGCCCCAACCTGCAGCTCTTCGTGTTCAACGACAGCACTCTCATCTCTTACCTCCAAATCCCTGCCGAGAGGAAGGCGGGCGCTGAGCCGGCAGCGGCCCCCTCGGACGTGAGGGTGATCGTCAGGGATATCTCAGGGAAGTACTCTTGGGATGGCCGGGTGCTGTACGGGCCTCTGGAGGGCTGCCTGCCGCAGCGCAGCACGGCCAGTGCCTTCGTCGTCTCTGGCGACGCGGAGCAGCGCTCCCTCTCCCAGAACGAATTTTCCCAGGCGGAGGAAGGAGAAGACGCCCTGGACCAGCTGCTGGAGAGGATTGGGAGCACCAGCCCCGAGTGCCTTCTGCACCCGCAGCGCAAGCTGAACGAGCCGTCGCCACCGCCCTGCGGGATGAGCCCCGAGCAGGAGCGCGCCATCACCGAGGCGCTGCTGAGGCAGAGCGCCCAGGAAAGGGCGTTCATGCTGGAGTGCGGCTCGGACTGCAGCATGAGGGTGGCCCGCCAGGAGCCACCGCCTCCTGCCGAACCGCAGGCCTCCTTCTATTTCTGTCGGCTGCTGCTGAATGACTTGGGAATGAACTCCTGGGACAGAAGGTAGGAAGAGAGGATCCAGAACGTGCTTGTAGTAGGGTACTCTTCTCACTTCTCATCCCCAAATGTGTACGTGCCTAAGAAAACGAGCATTGTGTTGCTGGGGGCTAGAGCAGAGTTTTGAACTTCAGTGATTATTTGAAACGGGTCAATAGATGGTGTATAACAATCATTTTAAGAAATCGTGTCGTGTTAATTCATTCTCTCAGCTACTTGGATGACAAAATGCTGTGTCTGCACTGTGTTGCATTCACCTTCAAGCATTTTTTTATTTACTTTTAGAAAAAGCTTTCATCTGCTGAAGAAGAATTCAAAATTGCTGCGAGAACTGAAAAATCTGGATTCCCGCCAATGGTAGGTGATGTGTGGTGAACACACCATTGATAAGGTTCGTGTTTCCCAAGGAAGAATGAGTCACCAGAACCAAAGCTTCATTCCCAGTGAATCCAAATATTGGTATGAAAATCGGACTGTTTGTTTCTCCAGAGTTCTGTAGCCTGCATGGAGGAGCCACCCTCACTGGCACGTTCTCTGCGTACGGAGATTTCCAAATCAGTGGCAAATAATGAGACAGATTTTTTTTCAAGTTTGCTTTAGCTGAGAGGGGAGGGAATCAAATTGTTTGTGGCCTGGATTCAGCTGACACAGAACGGCATTTTCTACAGGATGAGCCCTGTGTCAGGAGCCATATTTTGGGGGGTGATCTACCCAGAACTGCTCCTCAGCCAGGAAGTGACAGAATGGAGTTCTGGATGTTGCATTTTATTTTTCATTACTCGGCATAGAGCTGTTTGAAGAACAGCTGCAGCACTGCGGAGTTCTGAGTTCCCTCTATCCCAACAATTTCCGTATCAAACGCACTTTGCTTGCTTTCAAGGAAGCCAGCTGTCCCTGTCAGCATTGTAAAACTCAGCCCAGGGTCCAAAAGTCAATAATGTTTCTTCTGCCTTGTATGTCATCACCCCGTAATTAAGATTCTGTAGGTCAAATTATGGTCCCATTAACACCTGTGCCACCTCGCTGTCTGCGCAGTGCTGCACAGATCTGAGTCATTAACCCTGTAATTGGAATTTGGTCACCAGTTCTGCGGCTGGTGCACAGGAGGAGCAGGCTTGACTCTGCTCTTGGAGCTGGGGTCTCTGCAGTGGGGTTTTGGTGGCAGGAAAATGGGGGGACATCTGAAAGCGACTATGTTTTGTGTGCCTAAGAGAAATGGGTGTACGGAGCTAAATGTGGGCACCTGCTCGTATGTTTGGAGTGCAGGGGAATCTGAAAAACAATTTTGAGCTGAAACTTCTTGAACTTTGATTTATTTTTCCGTCTCGTGGCAGTCGTGAAACTCACAAGATCGCCGTGTTCTACATCGCCGAGGGACAGGAGGACAAGTGTTCCATCCTGGCCAACGCAAGGGGAAGCCAGGCGTATGAAGATTTTGTTGCTGG
This sequence comes from Corvus hawaiiensis, assembly GCF_020740725.1. Lineage (NCBI taxonomy): Eukaryota > Metazoa > Chordata > Aves > Passeriformes > Corvidae > Corvus > Corvus hawaiiensis. The sequence goes on from NC_063215.1 coordinate 121,003,839, forward strand.
ACTGGGCTGGGAGGTAACAGCCGTAAATTTAGACAAGCTGCCACGCTGCTGGTGGCACTGCACAGCTGTTAGTTCACCAAAAAGAAAATTTCTTGACACACTGATGGCTTGGCTGCTTTTTAGCTCTTGCCGTGGTCGGAGCACACACTCAGCACAGGAGTTCTTTATGACGTGTGCAGGTTTCATTTGCTTTGTCAGAATGGCATGTCGCCATCTAAATGCCATCAACGTTTTTGGGTTTGGGAAATACAGAGTGTTTGGGAAATACCCAAGTGCCACAGGGAGATGCAGCATCCTCAGGCTGGTGCTGTCAGGAAAGCAAACACGCCTTTGGACTTGGGCTTGACTTCAGAGAGGTGTTTCTTCTGATTAAACTTCTGGAATAATTTCTTGTGAGGTTTTTCTCTCTGTACAAATCTTCAGTTTCTTCTGCAGTTCTTCTGGTTCTTTTTCTCTCTGCCTCTTGTAGCGCTCCTGGCAGTGGGAGCTGTGAGCCCCACAGAGCCCTCAGCCAGCAGCGTGTGGCAGAATGCTGTTGTTTCCTTGCTGCTGTTTGCTGGAGGAAGGTAAAATTGCTGGATAGATGATCGCTCAGGAGCTAGTTAAGAGAGATTTACTTCTAGTAAATGTCAAATGCAGGCACGGAAAAGACAAATCTAATGGGAAGATCGCAGAGCTGTAGGGGAAGACTTTTTCTCTGGAATGGTTGCTGAGACCTGGGGTGGTGATTTTATTAATCTTGATACAGAAGTAAACGCTGACTGTGCATCAGTCTTTTCAGATTGCTGCTGTTTGTTTGTGCCTTTGGCTCCTTCAGGTCGACCTATCCACGCACGGCGGGTTCATGGGCGGCCTGCAGCGCAACGGCAGCACGGGGCAGACCGCGCCCTACTACGCTACCTCCACCGTGGAGATCATCTTCCACGTGTCCACCAGGATGCCCTCGGACTCGGACGACTCACTGACCAAAAAGGTAAAGGCCTTGCAGTGCGTTTTGCACCACTGCAGTCATCAAGTGCTTTGGTGAAGGTTTGAAGTGGAAGCAGCTTGTGCTAACTGGCCCTGGCCGGCCGTCCCTGCGGTGCCACGTGGTGCTCCGCAGCTGGGTTAGCTGAATTAAATGGCATCTAAATTCTGGGTTCTGAAACACAATTAACATTTCCATGGTAGCCTCAAATGCCACTGTGAGTAATAATATTAGCAATAATTTCATTTGTACGTTGTCTGCCTGCCAAAACTGCTGTAGGTTGGTAGAACAAAACAACCAAATGTGGCATCGTGAAACCTTCCAGACAATTCGTCCCATGTGGAACAGTAAAGCAAAAGGGGGGCGGGGGGTGGGTGACAGGCTCTGGAACCCAAGCAGCCAGCTGAGGGTTCAAGCCAGTAGCCACTTAGGCACAACTCCGGCAAGCAGCCTCTGCTTCAAAGACAGCCAGAACCCAGCCCAAAATTCTGTTGGTATCAGTGCTTAATCATTTGTCTTTCCTGACAAGGAGTGATTTGAGATTATGCTGTTTGCCAGCTGCTGCTTACAGTCAAAGGAGATTTTTGAGGCATACCAAATCTCTGCCTTTTTAATGAGGATTGGCAACTTGTCCTGCAGAGGTTGTTAGCGTGCGTCAGTAACGCTGTCCAGTCCACCATGGGATGCTGCTCTGCTCTGAGAATTGTCTGTACCACTGTCACTGGGTGACTGCGTTTGGTGTCGTTAGTTTCAGAATGACACGTGCTTTTCCTTGAAATATAAAGGTGGAGTTTCTGGTTACTGGTTCTGAAAAATTGCCCAGCATTTTGTACTAAAGTCAGATCTTGTCTTTTTTACCGTGACATCCGTCATTTAAAGAGAAGAAAAAGAAAAGCAAGCAAAGCGACGTGTTTCTCTTTCCGTGTGTACCTCGCTACTTTTGTGGATACGAGGCTGTGGAGAAAAGTACTCCCAGTGCTTCAGGATGGAGCAGTGGGGCAGTGGTGTGTAGGACAGGGCTGTAGAGTCTCTGGGACCCTGCCAGGGTGGGACTGTCTGTATTTTTATTGTTCCTGACCTGTGTTTGTCCAGCTGCTAGACCAGAACTCCAGTGATGAATGATTTACAGTTTCCCTAGGCAACATGTTCCATATTCCTATGCTCCACTGCTTGTGCCATGAAAAAAATCTCTTGTAGGGGCTACTTTGCTTCAATTTAAGCCCGTTGATTCTTACCCTATTTCACATGGATACGAAGGGCAGATTATTTTGCAGCAGACTTACGCATGTCTGAGAACTGCTGCCATGTCTTTCCCAGACTTGTTTTTCCTACACAAACTGTGGCCATTTATTTAGCTTAATCTTCCCTTCCTTGTAAGTCCTGGCTCCTGGGTTTTGTGGAAGTGTGGCAAAGACACTGGGATGTGGTCTGGCTGTTGAGTAGTTCATCACCTGGGAGGGGGAGAGCACAGTGTGGCAGAGCTACCACAAGGGGAAGATGGGGTTTATCTGCAAACAGCCTGCTTATTCTCCTAATTCTCGTTCATGTTAGGGGCTATCACAGCCACTGAGAGTTACTCTGTTTGTCTTCCCTGCTTTCACTCTACGAGAATCTGAGAAACAGAAAGCAAAAACATTTAGTAGCTGTCAGTCTCCAAGTTTCATGGTGCCAGGAGGCCAGGCCAGCTCCAGCACATGCTGAAAATACCACAAAGGGATTGCTCTGGGACCCTTCAGGAAAACCTGAGATCTGCTGTTGGAATGGAAGCCCGCAGGGATCAAACTGGGAATTCCAGTGAAGGACAAAGCTCTGAGCAAGCTCGTGGACCTGAGGGAGCTGCAAGCAGTGGCTCAGAGCAGATGACTTCCAGAGGGCTTTTTAATGCATACTCGTCCGTGGTTCCACACACAACAGTTCCATTCAGTTTGTCACAGCTCTGCTGTGAGCAAGCAGTGCAGTTCTGGGCAGATCAGCGTGGGCTCTCGGCAGATTTTACAGAGCTGCAGCTGCGAGCGGAGCAAAGGTGCGTGCGTTTCAGAAGCACTGCAGTTTCTGGAAGGTGGACAGTTCTCTGGGCTTAGGTCCCTGCCTCAGATTGTCGGGACAGAATGTCCCAGTTAAAAAGATTGTATTTATTGCTTCCTGCCATTAATGCTTTTTTTTCATGGGAGTGTGGGAGAGAAAGATGGATTCCCATGGCATTCATTCCGTTCCTGCTCCTGCAAAGAACTGTACCTGGTGATACGGGACAGTGGTACTGGGAGGAGGAAACTTTACCAGGATGCAGTGGGGGCCACAACTTCTGTTTCCTTGCTCTCCCTCTGGGATCTAAGGTCGTCCCCCCAATCTCTGAAATCTATGGGAGTGCTGTGGGGTTTCCTCTCTGCTTATTTTGCCTCAGACCAAGAGAGGCTTCGTCCCTGTCAGCACGCTCCGAGCTGAACAGAAGGACTGAGCACCTGCTGGCCTGTGGAGCAGTAGCAAGGCCATAAATTCTGGGGGCTGGGGAATTCAGCAGATGCGGTAATTTTACTTAAATGTGTTATTGTGGTTCTTTTATTTTTACTGAACGCAAGGATAAATGAAGTTCTGGTATGAATTCCCAAGAATAGGTGCGTTTCCACTGGGGATGAACTTGGCCCCCTTGTTTTTGTGCAGTAGAGCTGTCATTTGCAGTCTGCATTTTTTTATTTGAGGTATATTGCTGACATTATATTGCTAATTCATGAGGGAAGAAAGAAAAAAAAAAAGAAAGAAAGAAAAACCCCTCTCCAAATAAGTCTCAGTCCTGGCAGAAATCTTTTCTAGTGGAGTAAACAAAATCCAGCTGATCTCTTTTGCTGCTGTAGGGTTCAGCGTCATTGGTTCCAAACTTTATCTGTCTTGTGGCAAGAGTGAAAGTCAATCCCAGGAATGGCATCCTACTGTCCCTGTCTTTTTCTGCTCAAATTGTGCTTAATGGTTTAAAGATGTGCTGCAGAATTTCTCTGTGATTTGTTCCATCTTCTCCATTGTCAGAGCAGAACTTTTTGAATTCAGAAATCTGGTTGCAACCCCGTACTGAACTCTTGCTCCTTTGCTGCAGAAATTTGTTAGCTGGGGCTAGATTAGATTTTTAGCAGCTAATCTGACTGCTGTAGGGGTTTGCAGAGTGGGGACAGAGCTGTGCTATTGGATTTGTCCAATTCATTTGACTCCAGGACTATAATTGCACTTATGTCTTACAAGGCTTTTATGGCCTCGGGCTGGCGAGCAGCAGAAAAACAAATTGGCAGTGATACAGTGAGAGTGAAAGGGAATGAAAGGCACACATTATCAGTCCTCCAGGCAGCCCTGCTCTGGCAGGAAGTTCCTTGGTTAATTTACAAATAAAACTTAGATTTTAGGATGGGCACACAGTCAGCCAGACAATGGGGATGTCAGGCCCCACTGTTACTTAGCAAAAGTAGCAGCCCTGCCTCCCCAAAAGCAGGAATTCTTCCCTCAAACAGACGACTCCTCTCTGGAGCCAGCTGGCTGTGTAATGCAATTAGCAGGGAAAGGAGGTCATGCCGGAGGTGTGCACCGTGACCAGTGTCAGCACTGCCTGCCGGCCGCGGGCACCCGCGGAGCTCGGCGCTGGAGCTGCGCGCCCGGGGCCGCGGGAGGGACAGCGGGGCCCCGTTAGCCGGGCCGGGCCCCCGTTAGCCGGGCCAGGGCCCCCGTTAGCCGGGCCGGGCCCCCGTTAGCCGGGCCGGGCCCCCGTTAGCCGGGCCAGGGCCCCCGTTAGCCGGGCCAGGGCCCCCGTTAGCCGGGCCGGGCCCCCGTTAGCCGGGCCCCCGTTAGCCGGGCCAGGGCCCCCGTTAGCCGGGCCAGGGGCCCCGTTAGCCGGGCCAGGGGCCCCGTTAGCCGGGCCGGGCCCCGTTAGCCGGGCCAGGGCCCCCGTTAGCCGGGCCGGGCCCCGTTAGCCGGGCCGGGCTCGTTCCTGCGCGCCCGCCGAGCACACGCTGCCATTGCCAGGGCTGCCGTTCCCCGCCGCGTTCGCAGAGCCATCGTTCCAGCCTCTTGTTGGGCTTTGCTTCTGATACCGATCTGATTTCGTGGCTGCTTTGGGATTTTTTTTTGGTGTAGCTTTTTTCCTTAATCCCCCCCCTCCACCCCTGAATTTGGTGGAGAGAGCAGCCTGGAGCTCTGGCTCGGCATGCGTCAGCCGTGGGGCTTTGAACATTTCAGCACAACTTGCTGAAGTCCTTCAGGGCACTGAGTCTGCCCCACAGCTGCTGTTTTGAATAAACAACACAGGGAAATAGCAGCTGGCTTATTGTCACTGATGAGATTATGATAACGGCTTTTTATCAATGAAGTTATCTCTCAATAACAAGTATTTTTGATTAATGCCAGTTTTTTCTTTGTAGCATTATACCTTGTAGCTGTGGTGCTTAAGGATGTGTGACTTGGAAACAAGGGCAGTAACTCAAGCTCTAGAACAAGTCACTGGCACACGCCAGTGGGGATCGTGGCAGAGTTAGGGATTCATGAACACAGCAAGTGTTGGTTCAGCTAAATTCCCTTCTTCGCTGAATTTTGTTCTCAAGACTGCAGTACCAGTACAAAGTGTTTGATTATTATCAGAACAGTTCCTTGGGATTTTAAAAAGGGTCCCTCAAGCAGTATTTGGACATGCTTGGATGACTGTTTTTTCGGCAGTATGTGCTGTTTCTCACCTCAAAAGCCATAGGAGGCATGGCAGTACAGAGCCTTTTCTTCAGAAGAGCTGAGCTGGGTTTGTGAATTGCCCTCTGCAACCAGGCAGTGGCACTGCCTTACGGAATTCCGTGTCCACGTTTACTTGTTGGGCTTCCTACAGCACAGGTTGCTGGGTGCCACATTTGTGGGCTCTCTGTGCTGGGAAGCCAGCGCCAGAGCTGGCTTGGGCTCAGCCTCCAAACATGGGCCCTCGCAAATCCCTGGCCGGGGGTTCACTGAGCTCAGCTGGGCTGAGCTGGGCCCGTCCTTGGAGTGGGGCAGCCTGGCCAGGCACCCTCAGCATCTGGGACCTGCTGTGCACAAAGTCTGCTCACCAGATGGATTTTAGGGGTTTGTAAGACTAAACTTGACATCTTGCCTCTAATCAGTTTGGAGGTGACCTGGCTGCACCTGGTCATGGAGAGTGAGATCAGGATTTTGCCCTGTATGTAAATTCCTGCTTCCTCTGGTAGACGTCAGCCTGTGGCATTACCAACATGTGTTTTCTTGTGTGTTCCTTTGTTTTTACTGGGATTCTGCACAGCTATTGAGGTGACCACCAGAACAGCAACTTCTACTTGTTTTGTACGCGTAAGAAGCTCTAATAATAGTATTGTTAATGTTCCCGTGTTTTTTCAAGACAAAAATGGTTCATGTTTTCTTCAAACAGAGCTAAAATTACCTTCTACTCATGGGTGTAAATAAAACGCAATTATTATCTTCTGTCTCATTTAAAATAAGCTGAGGATCTCAGTCCTTCTGTGAACGGAGCTTTACTTGGTTCTGCTGGAATATGAACTGTAAGCCAAGGTCACAGTTGTAGCTTTTTCTTTGATTTTTCACAGTGTGGTTTTGCCACATTTCTCTCGTGACTGAGGGGGTCCAGTTTGGCACCAATACATAGGAGTGAAAGGTTTTCCTTCTAAAGGCACTGCCTGGTTCTGAACAGGGAAGTTTCATCAGCGCAGTGTGGGCTGATCCAAAGCATGCTGGTGTTAGTTGTTATTTACCAGTGAAAACCACCACCTTCTCTTCCCTTTTTTCTCTCCCCCCACACAGAGTGAAGTAGCAGAGCTTCGTTTTGGCTTCTTTGTTCGGTCTATTGTGCACATTGTTCCAGGGGTAGCACCAAATTGGAGGGTGGGGGGTGTCTTTTAAGCTCTAAGTGGGACTTAAATTCTCTTTATGCTTGGAGCTGGCATTCTGCGTGTGGATTACATTTTAACTTTAAAGCTTACAGTTGAAACCATTGTGCGAGGCTTGTACGTGATTGCCAAATAGTTTTTGCCATCTGTTAGATCACCTCCAGCAGCAGAGCAAACACACACACGCACACACACACACACACAGAGAGGCTCTCGGATGCTTTCTGCGGTTGTCATGTTTAAATTTTATCGGTATTTCATGCAACTCTGCTCCAAATGAAAAGGTGTAACTCCCACGGTATTCCCCATTCTTCTCTACTTCGCATTGCCCAGATATTTTGCTGACGTTTCAAGCAGGAGCCCCCTCCAGACACAGTCAGCGAGGAGATGCTTGTGGATAATAAATTCAGTTATAGTGGTTCATGACAGGCAGTTTCTTGACATTCTGAGTCAAGGCATTTCATATTTCTGTGACAGCTGCCTTATTTTAGCTGGAATACAATGCTCTGTTGGTTAATGCTTTGTTCTAGTAATTCGGTTTTCCATCTTAAATCACTGTAGGTAATGTACATTTACATATCATGCTAATGGCTAGTTTGATAATGACTTAATTAAGCCATCAGACAACAATGAGTTCTAAATGAAGCAAATTATTGAGCTGATGCTTTCATGAGCAACTGGAGAAAAACAATATTTTAACTTTTTCCGTAATGAAATATTCCTGCTACCGAGCATTGTAATTCAATTTGTGAGCCGTGACCCCTCCTGAAGCGTGGTTATCGCTCGGATTAATAAAGAGCCAATTTGCCGTTGCAGCTCCGTCACTTGGGAAATGATGAGGTTCACATCGTGTGGTCCGAGCACACCCGCAACTACCGCAGGGGCATCATCCCCACCGACTTCGGGGACGTCCTCATCGTCATCTACCCCATGAAGAATCACATGTTCTTCATTGAGATCATGAAGAAACCCGAGGTACGTTCTGGGTGCTCTACTGGCTCTGCTGTGTTGTGCAAGTCAGCAGCAGTTGCGTTGCTCAAGTAAGGCTCGGTGGCTTAGAGTCTGGGGGTTGCTTTTTCCCCAGCGAGTACAAAACCAGTCTGTGCGATTCGGGTGAAAGATGAGCTGAGCAATGAGCTTACTTTAAAACTAGAGTTACTAATGGTGCTGGCAGTGACTGCTCATTCATTTTATAGCCACACTTAGCACTGAGAGAAGCATTTCAGAGTTCCCAGCCCGCGGAAGTTACTGGGTGAAGGACAGTATTTAGCACCATTGTGAATTTCTTCCGAGGCAGGGAGAGCGAACCGCTCCCGAGGCGAGCTCCTCGTGTGGTGCTGGGTCAGTGCTGCCCACGCGGTACCGTGCAGAGCCTCGCGCGTCTGCGGGGCTGTCGCTGCCTCCTGCCTGGGTGGGATGGTGTGGGCGTTGGACATCCTGTCACCAAACAAAGTATGGGAGGCTCGCAGTTGAGACAGCTTTTGGAAAAAAATGCCTTTTTTTTTGCAAAACGTCAGAGATGTGTGTGTAGGTACATCTGTGCACGGGTGTAAAAAAAAGCCACCTCTGCAAGTGCTTGTCTGGTACATCATGGATGCAAAAATATGCATTAAATATACTTTGTGAAGGTAATCAGTGTGATAAACACCTTTTGCCTTATACGAGGGACAGTATTTGTCCAGAGGAGTAACCGGCTGTTCTAGATGCCTCCATCATATCCCTTGTCACCAGCTGCAGACAGTGTTTTTTGAGTTGCAAACGACGGAGCTGTTAGATGTTGACAACCAGGGGTTTGTCAGTAGACATTTCAAACTTGAAAATTTTCTAGTAGCAGGTTGTTGGGGCTTTTTTATACTTCGTGTTGAGCTCTGCAGTTTACTTTTTGAGCATTTTAGCTTTTAGCGTTCCATCAGGGAACTTAGAGAGCCGAGCGTTAGGAACAGGCTCGAGATGTCTCTGGAGCGATGGAGAAAAGCTGTGTCACCTTACATATTGGTCAAAGCCACCCGACGGGCAGCCAGGATAAGAGCTAACTGGAAATTTAGTGTTATCCCTACATTTAAAGTACAAACCATTACAATGTAATAAAATTAATCCAGACATTTCCAGGGCAAGTGTGGCTGACCTTTTGTTCACCAGCTACTGACCCCAGGGTGAATGAAAGAGGCTTGCAGAGAGAAATGTCTGTTGTTTGGCTTCAGTCCCTGGTATTTAAATTGCATTCCCTAATCGAATGAAAAGGCTGTCCTCTCTATCAGGTTACAGAATCCATGGCAACATTTGGCCTTTTATATCCATAATGTTAGCCTTTTTGTTTGCAGCCAAGTAGAGACACCTGGAGCAATGTTAACATTAACCGCTTTAGCATTAATAGCTTCATTATAGAAGAATTTCTGATCAGATAGCTGTTACTTTTGTTATGTTGCTTCAGCTTGTATTGTTTTCATTTTTGATCTCCCTGCTTGGCAACCGGGCAATGATTTGCAAATTTTTTTTGTCTTGATTAATTAAGCAATATAATTATCAGGAACCGTGCTGCAGTCTTTGCCCGACAAAGCTTCGGAGGGAAGACAATAGTAAGTCTGTTAGTGTGAATGCATTCCACGCGTCACAGATGCACGAGGATATTGGGAACAATGAGAGGAAAAGCTGCCTGTGAGAGGGGACAAAGCATGCCAGGCAGGCTCCGCACTGCACATACCGCCAGGGACATGCTGCGGGTTCCCTGGGACACAGATGCCTCGTTAGATTGCAGCTCGTCATCAGAGATTAATTCTCAGCCATTTGGTACAATAATTTACCCATTCCCCACTCTTTTAACTAGTGCTGCTCGCTGTCGAGAGGAAGTCTTTGTGCTCGGAAGGTTTATTTAACCTTGCCTACTTTTACTGCGGGCAACAGAAATAATGATTTTTCTGTTGGAAAAATTGGAACAAAGCAAGTGTTTGCAGTGGGCTGAATATTAATTTTTGCTTCGTGGATAACTTGCGGTGACATTTGGAGCACTCACAGAAGGGGATCTTTCCCTCTGTTTTGTAAAATCGATTCCTGTCAAAGCAGACTGTTTGTTTGTTGTGGCCATCAGAGCCCTGTTTTCCTGGGCTGGGTGCGCGGTGCCGGGTTCGGAGCGGAGCCGAGTGGGGAGCGCGCCCTGCGCGTTCCCCTGGCCTCCCCCCGCCCCCGGCCCTCGTTAGGGCCGAGCCCCTGTGCAGATGGAAGCTGACGAGATGCAGCTCCATTGACTTTAATGACCCTCGGCGAGGCCGCTGGATCTGCTCGGGAATGAATAATTCCGAGCTTTGTGTGCGCCTGGTCCGGCTGTGCGGCGCTCGGATCGCGGCGTGTCCGGAGCCCTTGGCTCCACTGCTGCTCTCCCTGGGTGGGATACACACACCTTGTCCGTGGGTTACATCTGCGAATTCCCTAGTGCAGCACGAGAAAGTCTGCCTCACTCCCCAGCTCCAGGTGGGTTTGAAGCCGGGACAGCAAGTCCTGTAAGCAAAACCTACTTGTCCAAAAAGCCCGGAAGGGAATTTCCCTGCCCCAGCAGCATCTGCTAATCTGACTTTACATTTCTGGTATTTGTGTGGTGGTATCATTTTAATGCTGGTACGTACTGAACCTCCTTATTTTGTGCTTCTACATTCTCCTCTCCCACTGTCAGTGCTTCTAGGCAGGGCACGGGATAAGAATTTCACCTAACAACATTGCTTCCCAAAGAGGAAAGACTCGACGCTCTGTAGCGTTATCGTTTTGGTGGCACGGGCTTTCCTCTGTCCCTTTTCCTTCCAACTGCCTGGTTAGTAATGCCAGCAGTGAATAAAAAAAAAAAATCTAAAAGAAGGCAAAACCGCTATGGAAACATTTTACACTTTTTTGGGGGGTGGGTAATTATTTTAAGTAAAGGAATGACAGAATAAGTGTGTGCAGAGACAGCTGTCATTTGCAGATGTTACATTAAACCCAAATTTCTTCTGTAATTCATTGCCACTTCTAATTAGAGGAATTCCCTAGATGCAGGGGATTTATATTATTCCCTTTGTCCATTTATTGAATGACTGTCACAGTCACCCACAAGCAGTTGGAGAAGAATAATAGAGGGTATTTATTTATGTGATAAGCCTCTGTACAGATGGAAAAAATCCATAGCTTAAACATTGATAATTGCTGCTGGCTTCTGTCTAGGGCTTTAGTTGGGTTTAGTTGGTTTTTTCATTTTGAGTCTGTGAGAGGGAAATGAGTTTGAGGACCCGTAGGTACTAAAAGTTACGTAGCTAAACACCAAAATTTTCTGAGTTTGACAGGCTCAGGTCCGTTTCGTGTCTGCAATTCTGGACACGGTTTACTTTTAGAAAGCATCTCTTGTACGTAGCGTGGCCTTCATCTGCAGAGCCTTAGGTCACCAGAGGACGTCGCACAGGGCTTCCTCTGGAGGTGGCCCTGAAGCAGCAGCATTTGGGCACCTTGACCTGCTGGGCTGGGCCCATTTGTGCCTGTGCCGACCCCGTGTTGTGCCCCTGAGAGAGTCCCTGCTCTGCGATCTCCTCTGCCTTCCACACACCTCCTTATTTTGGGCCAGCTCAAGTTTTTACTCCCTTCTATGAAGTCCATGGAAGGAGTTTGTAGAGGATTATCTGAAGTAAATACATCTTTGCCAGTGTGTTGGAGTCAGCCAGTGAATCAGGGTCCCCTGTTGGGAGCCCAGATGGAAAGGAAGCCCTTAATATCCGCTGCCGAAGGCACGTCGATTGCGAATCCATAGATGGACTCAGTTCCTGTGCGCACCAAGCTCGTGCTTCCCCAGCAGAACGTTCTGAGGCGGGTGTGTGTTTGTGTAGTGCGCCGAGGGCGGTCGTGGGGGATTTAAGCACTCGCCAGCTTGGGGGGGTTGAATGTCACGCTGCAAGTTCCAGCGCGGGGAGCGGCGTGGTCGCACCGCCTTACGGCGCAATGCTGTGCCAGTCTCCTGCGGTGGTTCTGAAGCCTGCTTTTCTGTTTTGGGCTGCCCAGGTGCCGTTTTTCGGTCCCCTCTTTGACGGCGCCATCGTGACCGCGAAGCTGCTGCCGAGCCTGATCTGTGCCACGTGCATCAACGCCAGCAGAGCTGTCAAGTCCCTCATCCCACTCTACCAGAGCTTGTATCCTTTCTCCATGGGGCAAAGCTCCCCTTGCTAGGGTTCTCACCTGGAGCACATCGTCCTGCAGAGAGGTAGGCTGGGATGAAAATCCTTCCTGTTTCCTGATTTTATCGGCAAAGGTCACAGCTTTCTTCGCGTCCCGCTCGAGGCTTTCAGCGGCTCACACCCGGCTGCCATCCGGTGTTTCAAAACCGAAATGGTAACGTCACAGGAGTCTGTCACCGGCAGCTTCTGTCTCGCTGCTGGTGGGCCTGAGCTTAGCACTGAATTAGCTTTGGACTGCGAGTAGTGGTAGCTCCCGGTTTGCTTTGACACGGATGGAAGCTGTGGCCTGTGTATGTCGGGCTGATAGCCAGAGCTCAGCCATGCTCTTATCCTATCCAATTAACTTTACTTGGACTCATTACATTAATAAGACAGATGGGATTCGTCCTCGGGTATGGATGTTTCAGGTCCCAAATTCCAGTTTCATTCCAGCCACGCCTGTGTTTGGGCATTTTCAGAGCCTGTTTTCCACCAGTGGCTGGAAGGTGGCTGGAGGATGTGCTTCTCTGGGACAGGAGTTGTGACATACACTGTGGTTCTCGGGTGCTGCACAGACCCACAGTGCCAGCACTGGTTTGCACCCATTCTGGGATCTTCCCATAGTGCCTTCATGTGTCGTATAGCTTGTTTTGCTAATCACGTCGCTTACCTCAGGACAAGCGCTCACTGCACTTTGCTTTCTCTGGGGAGCTTTTGGTTTGAGTATTTTTCTAATCACATGACTTTGAAAGAGAGTTTGTGGAACGTTTTGATCTTTGGAAGAATGCTGAGGAATTAGTTTGAGATGCACATTTTTAAAACACGGAGTATCCCCAAAGCTGGGGGTTTTTAAAGGCTAAGTTTTATCCAGGACACTTTGCAGAAGTAGCAATCAGAAATTAAAAGTAGATTTGTGTTAATAACGAATTGTTTAGTCACGGTAAAGCAAAGGCAGTTGGTGGTGGTTGTGCAGACTGTGGCAATGCCTGACGGGCGAGTCAAGACTCGTCGTGTTTTCTTGTTTCTTGAGAGAAATCGAACAAATCCCTGAAACTGTGCTGTGCAGAATTTAGCTTAATCTGTCTGTTTCTCAGTGTTTAATACTAAAGTAACAGTGCAGTAAGGTGGACATAAGTAGCAGCAGTTACAAGACCAAGGCTATCCCAGCCCCTTGCTCCCACCCGCAGTCCTCCCGTTTTTTGGTGTTGAGCATTTTGTGAGTGAGCAGCACTCACCAGCTGGCCGTGCTCCTGCTTTCCAAGGGAGTGTCCCTGAGGGTCCCTGCGTGTCCCTGGGGTGACAGAGCAGCACAGACCCCACAGCACAGGGCGCTTCTCCGTGCGGGTCTGAGGCAGCATCTGTCCCCACATTCTTTTCCGCCTTTTTTTGCGTCTGCTTTTGCACCAGTGCTGTCCGTAGTGAATCAACTGCCACTTGTCTGTCTGATACATGGAAGTGGAGTGAGAAGCTGCTGAAATGGGACAAAGGGGATGTGGTGGGCAGATCCCATCGGGGTGATACTGGAGCAGGAGAGAAAGCTATCCATAACTCATTCTGTCTGTAGGCAGCGAAGGCTCTGAGATACACTAAAGCCGGCAGTTGGAACGTGAGTGTGTAGATGAGTGAAGGTCACGCTTGGACCTGTCCAGCACAGCTCCCAAAGGGTTGAGTGGCTCAGGTCCCGTGTTTGCTGTGCCAGCTGCTGCGAGGAGGACAGGAGGGAAGCAGTGCAAACAGTAAATGAAGGTGCCTTTGTCAGACTGGAGATGGAAATAACTCAAAAAACATCAGTGGGAGGGAGAAATAGAAAGCAATGATCCTGGCAGAGTAAGGGCTGATGTTTGGCACACACTAATCATAACTGTAGTTGGGATGAGGGCTGCAGGCTGCAGCGAGGCAGAGCTGAGGAGGATCAGTCTCCAGCTTCTCTTTGGCACGTGGGTCATGTTGCAAGGAAACATCCCTGCTAAGGGTCAGCAGCTAAAGACCTTTTGGCTGTGGTGTGGTTAGAAACGGATCAAACTGGTGTCAGTGGTTCCGTGGTGATGGGGTGCTGCGTCCGTGGTGCTCGGGCTGGAGCAGTGGCTGGGCGTGAAGTACCCGCAGAGAGCCCCATCCTCGTCGCTGCCCTGCGTGGTGCGGCGGAGGGTCGGGGTCGTGTGCTGGGGAGCCGGGGCAGCGCCTTGCCAGCAGTGACAGCTGAAGTCACTTGTTGGAAAGTCTGTAAACTCCGGCTACAGCTGCACTTGTCAGGGGCTGTAAGGGAAGTGTAATCAGCCACAGAGATTAATTTGCATCTCAATTAGGAAAGAGTCAGGAGGAAGCTGTAGGGTCTGTTGCTGGAAGGTTGTGGAAGAAATCTCATCAGGCACAAAAGGCTCCCGACTTGGTGCTCCAGCGAGCGGAGGACAATATCCGAGTCCGGTTTCCATGGGGACCGGGACCGCAGAGCCGCGGGAGCATCTCGCTGCCCGCAGCCGCTTGGTCATGATGACACAAATTCCACTGCCGTGCCCAAATACAGCTTTCTGTTGGAAATCTCTTTGAAAATGAAGAAAGTAACTATGGCAGACCACGTCAGACTTTTTAAGATCTCTTTTCTCTTACGTTTATGTAACGCTTTTGGTTTTAAGGAATTCACTAGGGCACGAGATTCATTAAAAAGCAATTAACTATATTTACACTTCAGTTTAGAGCTGTTCTGGCCACAGGTTCTTTGTGTCCACCAAAGGGCACATGATGGCAGTGTGCAGGAGCTGGCCCAGGGTGGTGCAAGCACAGCTCAGTCGTCTATGGAACAGAGCTGCCGCTGCCGCAGCGCTTCCGTGGGCAGGGATGATTGCGCATCAGTTTATGTTCCAAATTCACATTTTATTCCTCCTTGGGGCCCTGGAGCACCGAGGCTGACGGCTGCAGCCCCTGCTAACTGGGACTCTTGCCATCCTTGAGTAACTGCTGGGCACGAGGCAATGTGCTCCAGCAGCCTCTCCAGGCTGCTTTTTCAGGCAGTAACTGACTTTAGATATGACCGGGACTTACAAAAACCATGACTAGTAAGGTGACTTAAATTTTACAAGGACAGGAAATAATATTAAGCTTGCTACAGTTTTTGAATTGAGAGGAATATATTTATGCAGGCTTTTGAGTGCATCCGAGCCTCCTTTGTATTTGCTGGGGAAAGGAGGGAACAACCTCTCTTGCAAACAAATTATTACATGCCATAACTAAGCAAGGGTCTGTTCTGGTTCCAGTAATGCTGAATATTTCAAAAACTGGTGGGAGCAGGGCTGTAAAGCTGCATCTCTGAAAGCTCTTCCAGCTTGTGCAAAACAAGCTGTGTGCTGGGGAGGATTTTTTGAACACTTGTGTGATCTGGAGTGCCGTGGCACTAAGCTGCAGCAGAGCTCCTCTCTGGGACCTGCTCTTGTCTGTGAAGATAAATACTGGAGGAACCAGGCTTTGGATTGAAGTATTTACAGGTCTGATTGGCAGCTGCTGTCTAAGCTGACGGTTTCTAAGCTCAGGTGCTAGTCAGCCTTCAGACATGAAAATGTAACTAGTTTGGCAGGTGTTACAGGCACTTTGGTTGGCCCGTAATTCAATCCTGGTCTCCAAAATGACTTTGGGATTTGGGGATAGTGATGTCTGAGCAAAAAGCTCCTCTTAGAATGCCCAGGGAAATGCAATTCTCACTGCCCAGGTTATCTTTCCAAATGGAGCCATTTCTTTTCTCCTTGGACTGAATTGGTTTAATTTGAAAATTGTTCCACTGTTATTTCTAGTACCTTACCGCTTTGGGTTTGTTTTTTTTTTTTCCTCCACCATTGCAAATAACTCTCATAATCCCAGTCCTTCCTGACTGGGATGCTAACTGAATTTAGAGAAGAGTAGGAAAGATCCCAACACGTCTGAAATGTTGCCTCAGCTTTGAGCAGCTCTTTGTAAGCTGCCTTGGGGCAGGTGGAGCATGTCCCGTGTGCCAGCACCAGTGGGCTTCTTCCCTGCATTCTTCAGTGATTTCTGGTAGTCTTTAAATTCTTTTCCTAGCAATTCGAGCTACTACACGTGTCTTCCTGTGAATGAGTAAATAGGGGGCCAGTTCTTGTTGGGGTTTATTAACACACTGATTATAAAATCATCTCTGTACAAAACCTCGCTTTTAGGATAAGTTGGTTTGTTCTTATGGGTAGCAGAGGGGTTTGATCTCATTCTGCCTGTTGGCTCCTGCGCTCCGCTTTGCTGTGAGGTCGGGCGCTGGAGGTGTCTGTGCATTGGAACAAGCACAAACAAGCACGGTGGGGGTGAGAACTCTTGACGTAGTATCTGAGCACAGGATGTCACCATTTCCCAACTCACAGTTTGCACTCCTTTCTGTGGGCCAGAGGAAAACACAGCCCGTACGCTGGAGAAGTAGTTTGGTACGTGAGCGACTGCTTTCTCCACTGGCATGGCAGTGGTGTGCCTGCTGACCCGTGCCAGCCGGCAGCTCGGCGGGGTACAGCCAAAACTCCCGTCTAAACACACAACACCAAAAGATACCCAGAGCTTTAATTCGTTACGTCTCATCCAGATATTGACATACTCATATATCCTAGATGTGTTAATATCTGGAACCAAGAAGATTAAGCAGAGAACATCAGCTTCAAATTCTGAATTAAATCCCTTTCTTGGCTTAAGCCAATTTCTGATTAACCTAATAGAGAGTCCCTGATCTGCTTACCTGCTTTATCTGGGAAAGAAAGGTATTTACTGTGTTGGACTTAATTGTGTGAATGGCTGTCAGATGTTCTTGGAGGCTCGTGTGGTGTCGGACACGTTTTGTTGTCCCTTTCAGTGCATGTTTTGTGGCGCTGGGGTTCGGAACTCTGCTGTGGGTACGAGGCAGTGTTTGATCGCACCGGGGAAATGAGATGGAAAGCCTGTTACTCCTTTCAGAGAGGGTTCACAGTTTGTCCCCTTTATTTCATCCCAAGAAGAGGTGCCCTCCGGCTATATCGATGCTGATAGAAATTGCTATGAAATTCTAAAGCATGTGTCACAGGAGCTGTGGCAATCTATGTGACATGGCCCCTGACGGTTTTCTGCTGAGCGGCCGGCCCTGGCTCACAGGAGCGCCTGTCAGTGGCCAGTGTCCGTGGAGAGCAGCAGCAGGTCCTGCTCGCCGCCCTTGGCGAGGGGTGCCCAGATCCGAGGGAGGCCGTGGATGGGGCTGCGCGGGCGGGCGCTGGCAGCTCTGCCCTTCATCCCGCGCGGTTCCTGCCGCAGCCGATCGATGGCCGGGCTGTCTGTCTCCTCTGCCTTCCCTCCTCGCAGCCAGAACCTTCTCCAGGCAGCGATCGATGCCTCTAATCTGCTCCAGCCTGTAATAAGTCATGCGAGGCAAAGCTTTTAGGTGGCATTACATGGGATTGTGGAGGCGGCTCCTCAGCTCTCATTCACAGAGCTCTTCATGGACTCGCAGAGAATCTACTGCGTCCCGCCGGTGCATGTCTAAAGAGTATAAAACGCTTCTGCAGGTCTAAATGCTGCATGCCGCTGTGCTGTGCGGACACAATGGGATCACAGTTCTCTATTTTCTGTTCCGTGTCCATCCCTGAACCTGCTCGTGGTGCCTTGTTAGACGCACAGCTTGTACGCGCACTGCTGGGGTGGCTGCGTGGGAACAGTGCAGTTTATTTTATAGTCGCTATAACGTGAGGCACTGCTATCCTCCCCCATGGCTGGGAGCTGCAAAGTTCACTGAGGGCTGTTGAGAAAGCCACAGGCCGATTCTGACACAAGAGTTTTAAACTGCCGATCTCTGGGCAGCATCTGCGCTCTTCAGTAGCACTGAATAAACCCCAGCCGTTGTAGAGGCTCTTCTTCGCTGGCTGATATAATGGACAGTTCCAAAAACAAACCTGGACTTAAGTGACATCAAGAATGTAATGGGTTTTTAAATGAAAAGTGAGCTCACTGTGGGATAACGGGTCAGGATAAAAAACCCAACAAAACAAACTCAGCTGTGGATTTCTAAGTGACGTGTGTACTAATAGGTGTGTACTAGTTGCAAACAAGGGTCCTAAACCACACAGCCACGCCTCTTTAACCCCTGCCAAAAACGGGGAAGTTATGATCCCGCTGGAAATAGCGTAGTTCGGAGGGTGTGATCCCACCCTGCCAAGGTGCTTCCCGGGAGCCCGGGACGGGAGGACGCCTCCCGGGCAGATTGCAGGGGCACACAATGCGGTACGGGGCTTTGTTTATGAGCAGTAAACGTTCCTTTCACGGGAAGGTGCGAGGTACGCAGAGGTGCAAACACCTGTCCCCGCGGTGCTTCACGTTTTCTTCTGGGTTAGATAAAGAGCCTCCCAACTTGTGTTTCGTGAGAGGCGCTCGCTCATTCTTCGGTTCTTGGACAGAAGCAGAATTGGTACATTCGGGTTACTAACAAAGTACTTCATCCCATCTTGTGGTGGTTCTTGGTGGTTTGCAGGGGGTTCACATTCTGTGTCTTTTCAAAGTAATTTTGGATGATTTTGCTGTTTCCCCCTGTTAACTTTGAAGGGATTTGCGTAGCTGAATCTCCGTTGTGTCTTTCGGAAACTTTACTCTGAATTCCCGCTCGCACTCGGGACTGGCTGGGGTTGTTTTTGTTCGGGTTTTGTCACAAGCAGGTCGGTGATGAGCAAGGCCAGTGCGGTTTCTGTGGCCGGGCTGCGAGTCGGGGGCGCCGGCAGAGCGGGGCTGGCGGAGCAGCGCCGCGGCCGCCCCGGCGGGGACGCACCGGCGGTGCCGGGGGCGCGGGCCGAGCCCTCGCACGGCTCCCCGGGCCCCGGGGTCGCTCCCCTGGGCGCGGGGCTTTGTGCGGCCCGGCCGCCTCATTAGCATGCCGGCCGGGCGAGCGGGGCTCTGCTGGCTTACCAGCTGTTCCTGCTGCTCCCGACAATGTCCGGCGGGCCGGGCTGGCCGCGCTGCCGCGGCCGCCGCCGCGCTCCGACAGCCTTTCCGCTGGGGATGCCCACGTGGCACCGCAGCGCCGGCCGGCCCCGCATGGCATATGGTGTCTGGATTCATACAAGATGCAAAACTATTCTGCCGCTAATGCACAATGACTCATAGCATTGCTAATTTTTCCAACAAAAGCCCACTTCCACACCCACACTTTTAACCCCTCAGGCTAAAAAGCCTCTTCTTTAGTTTCAAAGCCATGGAAATGTAAGGAGGTGGCTTCTGGATCAATATCTGAAACCCTATATTTATTTAAAGCATATGCACGCTCCAACGCTTATTTTAAATTTCGGTGAAAGCCTGTTTGCAAATTGCCGCTCTAACATGCGGCAGGTTTGTTTTGTTTTGTTTTGTTTTTTGTTCCAAAGTAGGTTCGTTGTCAAATGCTGGGATTTTAAAATTTTTGGATAGTTAACGCGTTAAAAAAAAATAAATAAAAAATCAGAAGTCACCGCCATAGATAATAAAAAGTTGTTTTCATTCGGGAGGAGGGAATCCAAGTCTTGTATAGCCAGTGGATCTACAAGGATTACGTATTCCAGCGCGAGTTCCCAAGCCGCTTGATGTAAGCAGCTTGTAACATTTGGGGATCTTTGCTATTTACTGGCTCTTCAGGGACAATAATAATGCACTTTCCAACTAGAGGGAGCTGCTGGTATCCCTGATGCTGATTCTTAACCTTCCCCTCTAATTCCTTTGTGCGGAACGCGCAGCGAGCGTTCCGACGTTTTAATAAAATCAAGTTAAATTACCCCGAGTCATTTAGATTAAAAGGATGCGTCTCGGTTCTTGCAGCGCAATCATCAAATTAAGCCGCGGAACTCGGGGAGAACCGAAGCCCATGGCGCTTGCTTTCTGTGGCGTTATCTAGGTCACGGAAAGGCTCGCTCGGAGGGAGCGGAGAGCGGGGCTGGCGCAGCGCTGCTCCCAGACAAAAAGCGCTCGCGAGGGACGAGCGGGGCAGGAGCGGCGGCGCCGCGGGAAGCGCCGCTCCCGCTCCCTCCGGCGCAACAAAGGAACAAAGGGACCGGAGCCCGAGCACCGAGGTGGCCGAGCTCGGCGCTCGGGCTCCCCGGGAGCCACTTGTTACGGGCTCCCCCGCGGGCGGTGCTGCAGCAGGTGAAGGCTCCTGCCGGGAGGGATTTAAGACGTCCCGGCGTTGGAAAAATCTTTTCCGAGGGGACGGCTCGAGGGCTCCCGTGGGCCTGGTGACTCCACAGCGGCCTGCGGTGGGTCTGGTGGGGATGCACCCGTGACCTCGCCAGGGCCCAAGGCCAGGTGCTGGCCTCGGAGAGGCAGCTCCCATCCAGCAGGGCTGCTCCCTTGTCCCAGAAACGGCGGTGGGAAGGCACAAAGGCTGCGGGAGAGCAGGTCCGCGGGCGGGCATTTCCATGTGTACTTCCCCAGCCTTCCAGGCACTGGTGCTAACACAAACATGCCATCGCCAGTACAGGTTCACATCGTTTCTCAAATTTCTCTTTTTCTCTTCTGAAGAAACCCTGACTTCAGCGTGCGGTTTCCACAAGGCACACATGCTGAAATTGCTTAATCAAAAGTTAAGGAATAACTTTCTAAACAGGAAAAATGCTTTTAGGCTTAGCTTTGGACTTTGTTTATGACTTTGTTTCTCTGGTATTGAAAATGAGTGGCTGAGTTGAGTGCTGGCCACACTTTGAGGAGGCGAGACAGATCTGACTCCCTTCCAGCCTGATGTGCTCCGTGCAGCTGGCACCAAAAGGAGAGAGGCGCAGAAATTTTGTGCCTCTTGTATAAAAGGTAACTCTGGTGAGCAGCACCGTAATCCCTACACCAACCTTTAGAGAGGAGAGGCTTCCCCTCCACCCGCACTCGAAAAACTTTGAAAGCCAGCCTGTTACTGGGGGTGTGAACACGGTGACAGTAAGTGAGAGGAATAAGAGAAAGCTACTTTTTGTAGCAGGTTTTCTGGCTGGCAGATTGAATTTGTGGTTTTTCTTTCCTCAGTGTCACAATTCCGCTTGTATTTCCCAGTATGATTAACTGTCGGGGCTCTGGTGTATAAACAGGAGCAGATGGCTTTTGATGATTTCTTAAACCTAATGTTTAGTAACAATGTAGTGCCTATACGGTAGTTTCTGTTAAACAAAATCTCAGGTAATTTTCTGGGGTTTAATACTTCTCTGAATTGGCCTGGGCCAGTTTTTTTGAGAACCTGTAACTAACTTGTGCTGAACAGCTGAACTTGTGGCGCCTCTTTAGGATCATCTGCCTGGCTCGTTTTCACCCATGCGACAGTGTGGATTATCTGACACCTTGCTGGCCTACAGTTTGTGGCTTCCTGAGGTACAGCAGGCCTTCCCCCTGCCCACCTTCCAGCCAGGCAGGGCAGCGTCGTTCAGGGAGCAGTTATTCCACTGCAGATCTCCGTGTTACCTGTGTAACAAACTTGGGGTTAGCTCCGTGTCTCAGTGCTGCAAAGCCTTGACACCAAAACTGTGCCGTGACACTGAATCCATTACAACTTAGGGAGAGAGCTCAAGCTGCCAGGCCCTTTGCTTTTCTGTGTTCCTGGAAGCTCTCTCCTGAACTTTGCCGTCCCTGTGACCCTGACTGGCTTCCTGGTTACTGAAAGGGGGCTCGTGAGGGCTGCGCTTGCCAGACTGGCACCCTTCAGGCAATGTGGCAGTGCAGGCAGGATGGCAGAAGCGCAGAGCACTTTGGAGGACAAGCCCTGAAGCTGAGGCTCAGACACGCCCGAGATCATAAGCGAACAGGACTCTGCACGTTGAATTTCTGTGTCCACCCCACCACCTTCCTCTCCCCATCGCCAGCCTCTCTCGCAGCTGGGAAATTTGAGGCTCTGAAAACACCGTTTCCCACAGGCAGCTCTGCTGGTAAGAAATGGAAATGGCTGGGATTATTTGTCTGTCCTTAAATAAAACTCCATGCTATTTGAAGGTTTGGAGTTGTAGGAATAGCAGTCCCGCCCACCCACACGTGCCAGTGTGAGTAGTCCCTTGCCCCAGGCTGCCAGGGGGGACAGCACAGCCCTCATCGTTAACTCCCTGAGCCTGGCAGGAGAGAGGGATTGTTCCAGTCCAGGGGAACTGTTTGAATTCAGAAACCCTTTCTTCCTGGGCTTTCGCAGAGCCTGTTGGGTTTTGTGCTCCCATGTTTTATGACTTGTTGCCATGATAATTCAGCTCATCTTACAGGTTTCTCTAATTGTGATTGATGTGTAATCATTCATTTTATTGAACCTCATTAAGGTCTGTGAACCTCTGTCCCAACTTACAGTAATTAGAGCCCAGATAGCCATTCCATCTGTTCCCAAGCACTGGTTAATTAATGAACTTTTAACGTGTTCTTTGCCTTGTAAAAGCCCTCAGTATTCTCAAGTTGCTGAATAGGATTTGCATGCCAGCGTTTCCGTTTGTTTTAAATGCCACAGCAACGTGCAGTTTGGAATCCCAAAAGTCAACACACAAAGTCCCGGGATCTCGGAAAGCAAAGTGGAGAGATTTTACTTTCTGTTCCCACTTCGTGCATCAGTTACAGTATCTGTGAAACTGGGGTTTGCAAACAAACGCCTCACATGGGCTCCCGTGTTCTTTGCTGCCCAAAACATCGGGTTTGAATCTTCCCTCGTATTGCTAAGGACAATACACAGAGATCAGTAAAACAAATGTTTCATTTTTCTTGTTGGTACTTGCTGGAAGAACGTTAGAAACATGATACCTGGAGCTCACGTTTTCCCGCCCTCGTATTTCCTCCTTTTGCTACATTTTGAGCATCAGGCCTGAGACAGCGTTGCTGGTTCTATGTAGCATTCACTACAAGGAGATTTTTAGGATGGAGCAGAATCCACCATCGCTGCTGGAGTTGTCAGAGAGACTGTTGTGGTCCAGAACTGGGAGAAAACAGCAGGACCCAAGCTCCTGAGTACCGAGGGGTTTCTCTGCTTCAGCTCTGTGCATTCTGACTGTGCAGTAACGTGCTGAGTCAGTGATTTGTGTAGGGCAAGTAAATCATTGCATTTTTAAAAATGCGTTCAATTTCTGTTTGCTGAGCAAACAAATACTGAGAGGCAGTATATCCAGTGGCAGGAGTTTAAAGAAAATGTTGGGGATTTTTTCATTGTGGCATTCGTGATCTGGTGCTGGTTTTTACACACAGCACGGTGGTGTAGGGCTGTAGCTGTGCCCTGCCTCACTTGGATTGATCTGTGTTTACCTTCAATATTCAGGACAAGAATTAAGTCATACTACTCAACTCTTTCAAAATCCCTTTCAGCATCCAAAGGCCGACCATCTGTCCGGTCCAGCCATTCTTTCCTCCCCCAATATGCATTTTAGCCGGTGCTTTGAGCAAGGCTGTATCCTGGAGAAGCAAAATATGAAGGGAAATAAAGGTCTTGGGCCTGGGGCCACGTTTAGCAACGCAAACGCTGTAAATTGCAGATGGTTTTTGTGAACGAGTGCAGAGAGCCCCTGGTTTTGTGGTACTTCAGCGTGCTGGTCTGTGGCGCGGTGGGTGTCCAAGGCACAGGCAGGCTCCTCTGTGGAGAGGTTTCCAAAACAGCCACTTTTAATTCCTTGCCCAGTATTTCTGCATGCCAGCTCGTCGTCTCACCACTGATCCCCCGCTTCAAACAGTCCATTCGGCAAATCCGTGTGTGCTCCCCCGCTCCTTTTTGGGACTGAAGCGTTTTAACTTGCTGGCAGATCTGCAAGAAAAGTGGGATTTTTCTCAAGCTTTTTGGGAAGTGCAGGTGTTTTGTCTGGGAACGTGCTGGTGGTTTGTGTGCAGTGTCAGGCATGTGTGAGGCTCAGCCACGGTGCTGCCTCTTCTCTGTTGCTGATGTTCTGCAGGTCCGAGGTTGGGTTCCTGGTGAAGTTCTTCCAAGATGTTGTCTCGCTGGCCGAAACTGAGTTGGGAACAAATCCACTCAGCATGTGCATTTGCTAAGGCATGCTTGTCAATATACCACTCCATTACAGCTGATATTTAGGGGGTGCAGTTCTTTTACATGAAGAAAACTGGGATGTTGCTCCTGGGCAGTCCCTCTCCTCCTCTCCACAAGCATTTGGACTCTGTTTAATTTGTTGTCAGCTGAAAAAAATGTGCAGACAATCTCAGTGAGGCTTGAGCAGCACACAGGGCATCCTGGTGAAGGAATGAGAAGGAGGCACCTCTTGCCCCTCTCTGCTGGGATCGTGCCGTTGCCCGTGCTCCGGTTTTCTGGATGTGCAGAGATGTCCCAGTGTTTGCTTCTCGGGGCTGATGGATGTGAGTCCTCCCAGTGCGAGGAGATCTACAGGCAGAAGTCTCTGCCTGAATGCAGCAGAACGAGTTTAGATGCTGTACACGTGTTTTAGCAGTATTTTAAATCTGTAAGCAGGGGTCCTATTCCACCCTTAGTTAGCTAAATGGAAGCGTTAGTTGAGTGAATTACTCTTAAGGCTGTTCTCTGACAGGTAACTGATTTTATACAATCGGCATTTACACTAAGATTTTAATACTGCCTGTATTTTATTTAATACCAACCTTTTTATTTTTAGATTGAAATATTTTTAGCAGCCTTTCTGCATGTTGCCTGTAAAACATTTGATGTAATTTGGGTTTATTAAGAGAGATAAGGGGGATGTTGTTCTATCAGCTGTTAAATATTGTTGCGTGTTAATCCATATTTTAAAAGTTCAAAGTCTGTGCTAGCTCACGTTTCTCTGTTCTTGTTGCTGTTGGTACAGATGTGCTCGTATCGAGCATTCCCATTTGTGTGAAAAACAGAATTCAGCTCAGGCCATGCATAGATTGTCAGAAAGATTAAAGTGTGCATCGTGCAATTTTTCTTCTTTCAGAGAGGGGCCTTTGATGTGCTAATGTTCACTTTCTCTCTTTTCATGGCGAAGTGCTGGGCATTGTTTCAGGCTCTGGAGCAGTGTCTGCTTTGGAGAGGCAGATTCAAACCGGGAGCCCAACCTTGCGCAAGGTAGCAGCATGTGCAGCGGTATTGCTGGCATTGTCCAGGGGATCAGATATAGCAGTGTGCCTGCACAGATAAACGCCAGGGCAGGGAGTGAGAAGAGATGTTGCCAAAAAAGCCAAATATTGAACATCCAATATCCCACTTCTGCGTGCCAGTGTTCCTGCAGTTACACCGAGTCACACGCCGCAGGCCCAAACTGGAAAGCTTGGCAGTGCAAGAGGCGCTGTAGGCTCTGAAATCACACCCAAAGACAAGGCTGTCATGTATTTCCAAAGTTAATTGGCAAGTGAAATTATTTGGATGGGCTCGTCTTGGGTTGCAGCGGGCATTTCCCAGCTAATGGATAAAATTTTGCAGGCTGCTCACGTAGCAGGGGCCTGATGTGGGTGGCGACACGGTGGTCGTAGTGACAAAGGTGCGTGGAAAAAGGCTGTTTACAGCTGCTTGTTCTTATGCCAAAAGACACCAATTCTCCTTTTGTAATTGACTGGGAAGAAATGGTTTCCTGAGCTCCTCAGAGTGTAAGTATGGGAAGAGACAGTGTGTAAGTGGGCAGGAGCGAGTGCAGTGCCGGTTGTGTTCTGCAGAAGATGGATTAGTTGGTAATTGAAGGATAAAAGCCTTCCTTTTCAAACTGGGTGAAATTCGGGGGTTGATTTTTGAGACAGTAAGTTAAACAAAATTGGAAGAAAACCCGAACACAGGAAAACCTGACAGCAGCCCGACAGCACACAGGGTCCCTGCTGTGTAGCTTCTTCCCTGGGTCGCCATCCCTGCATGTTCCCCTTCTCTGCCTCCACCAGCTTCGATGCTTCATTAAAAATTCCTCTTGTGCTCCCTGCCTTTCTGTTTGGGATCCTCACGATCTCCTTTCATACCTGACGTGACTCAGCAGTTAGGGATGTAAAGAACTTCAGAAGCGTAGGTTAAAGGGCACTGGCTGGAAGCAGCAGCGAGAACACTGAGGAGCTGACGTGACTTCAGCAGAAGCTTCCCGAGTTTGTGCTCAGGCTGGCTCTGTGGGGAGGCCGTGCCACCTGGGCAGGGCGTCCCCTGGGCACCAGGGACTGAGCTGCTGGGCACGCTCGCCTCATTAGGGTCCTTTCTGTGATCCGTGGAGCTGCAGACGGTGCTCGGAGGCACGTGCCGGGGAAGGGTTGGCCCTCGCGGTGATTTGCGGTCGCCGTCACAAAGGAGCATCTCTGCGCTGGCTGCAGAACGAGATGTGTCAGGAGGGCCTGGCAGGAAGCAGATGGAAGGGGCTGTGCAGAGCAGAGTGGCGCGGGACTGTCACCGGGGGCTCCGGGGCAGGTTTTTGGTAGCCGTGGAGAAACGATCGGAGCAGCACACTTGTCACCAGTTGCCATCCACCTCTCCCGTCTGCGCCAGCTCGCAGGGACCGGTGACTCTCCTGCAGGATTCCCCCCTCCCATCACAGCTGTCTCTGCAGCAGCGCTGGCTCGCTCGTTTGCCATCTCAAATCAGATTAATTGTCCGTTTTAACAAAGTGCTGCCGCTCTGTGATCTGGCCGTAATCTCATCGCGGTGGAAGTGGGTGCTCCATAACCCAGACACCTCGGGGATGCAGGAGTGCACGGCCCCGGTGCTTGCACGGCTCACTCGCTCACTGATGCTCTTCCCTGGTTGGTGTACTGGTGTGAGCCCACCCTTGTGAGCACCTGGGGGGTCTCACATGGGCAGGGGTCATTGCACCTCCCCCGTGGTGACGTGCAGCTTGCCCGGCCCGGCCCCAGCCTGCTCTGCTCCTGCACTGCTCTTCGGTGGCTTTTAATCCGAATACACAGAATGCCCCGAACTGGGACGGGCTCCAGCAGCACCTCAGCTGTTCTCTGGGACCACCAAAAGTGGTTTGTCACTCGTTGTTTCTATCGTATTTATTCCTATAGGTAGGAGTTTTTCTTTTGCACTGTTCTGGGGTTCAGCACTTCCATTCCCCTGTGTGTTAATACCTGTATACAACAGCCTGGTTTCTGACCTCATTTCCTCCTTTTCAAAGCTGGTTTGAACCTGGTCAGTCCTGGGTGCTAAAGCAGGCTGTCAGCTCCGGCGTGCAGCCAGCCAAGCAGCCCTCCCTACTGCTCTCTCTCCACTCCTGCCATCATTTCTCTTGTGCTTGGGTTTAGAACTTGGTTGTTTAATAGTGTATTGTACAGCTCACTCAGGAACTTGCCCCGTAATTATTTGTAATGATAAGACTTCATGGCTACCCTGAGTTACTTGAAACTTATGGGGAAATTTTTTCAGAAACAGTAGGCCATTTAGAACTTAACAACACTGAAACCAATGCATTGACTCGCCTTTTTGTGAAGGAGTCACTTACATTTTCAGTTTTGCTCCCTCTCCACTCACATGCCCCACCTCATAAGTTAAAAAAAGCAGATTTCATAAACATGCACCGGAATTTTAATTTACTCCTCTGGGGAAATGGGGAGCCATCACACTGGCATACACGCTGGCTGAGCTGAGCTGTGCTGTGGAAGTGGAATCCAGTTCCCCTACTGGGAGGTCACTTTCATGGGGGAAAAGAAAGTTATTTTGAACGCGGACTTAATCACCTGCTTTTGGGGATGCGGTTTTACCGAGGTGCCCGGTGGTGGGTGCGCGCTGCTCTACCTGTTGCAGGCTGTCTGTTGAAGGAGTATGTTCATTTAATGGATTTTAAGCAACATTATTCAAAGAGCAACGAAAGGCATTCTGTGTTACACGAATAAAAGATTTCCCCGTGCTCCTTGTTAACTCTACAATGCCAGCCAGTGTAATTGAAAAGCAGCCACCTGGCAGGGAGCTCCGGCCTCAGCTGCCGCAGGGCCCGGCCAGAGGCAGCGCCAGGCGTTGCCGTGTGGTGCCGGACGATGGTCAGCGGGGCCGGGGTGGCCGGAGGGGACCCGCTCAGGGGCACAGGTACAGCATGGAAAGGGACACTGAGACGTGGAGCGCCCCGAGTCCCTGCGGCCTCTGGCACTCGGTCAGGCCTGGGAGCTGTTTGTCCGCGTCTGCCACCCAGAGCCCTGTGCCCAGGGCAGCCTGTGCTCAGTCCCCGCTCTGCAATAGCCACAGGTACGGCGGGTGATAATTTTAAACCTCCGTCCCCCTTACACTGGTTTTAATTTAAAGTCGGGACATCCCCGCTGGTTTCTTGCTGGGCTTTCGC
Organism: Corvus hawaiiensis; assembly: GCF_020740725.1. Taxonomy (NCBI): domain Eukaryota; kingdom Metazoa; phylum Chordata; class Aves; order Passeriformes; family Corvidae; genus Corvus; species Corvus hawaiiensis. The sequence continues at coordinate 121,031,968 of NC_063215.1, forward strand.
TAATTCGTTCTTCCTTCCTGCCCTCCAACATCGAGCAATTTCCCCGCTTGTCTCACCACAGCAACAAGTCTGTTTTGTGTTAAGCATCTTGCAAATGGTGTCACTCATAATGGATGTGATAATAAGCCCCAGTTACCTGTCCCTGATTGTAATAAATGTAAATTACCAACTATAATAGACCTGAAACTGAGCCATTTAGTGTTAGACCCAGAAGTAATGAAAAGATCTGTAATAAACTAGAAGGGGCAAAATTATTTTGGTGTAATTATATTTTGTTCTGCTTGTAGCTGCTGGATCATCATACTCTTATCAAACTGACAGGGTTTGGTAACATTTAGTAGGTGAGAAAATGTATTTACAAATTGAAAAGACTCATTCCTTAACGCGTGACGGTTTGACAGCCCATCGGTTATATCCAAGGCACAGAGGTGCCCCTTTCCGAGATGCTGTTCCACTGGCTGTGATTCAGTTAGACCTAAATGAATTGAGCTGCTTTTAGGAACAAATTCATTTGGCGTGTGTGTTTGTACTCCATGTAATTCCAGGAATCCCTCTGTCTGTGTGTTGCTCAGCAGCAGCTCAGTGAGGCTGGGCACATAAAACCCACCTCAGTGTCACTGCAAGTCATTCCAGGGGATGGGAATCACACCCCATAATGGCAGCACAATTTATTTTTTTCTAGCCATATATGTTAACAATTTTATGGCACATTCTCATAAAAACAAACAAAAAAACCCCCCAGAAAACTTGTAAACACAACTGCTCCACAGATTGTAAAATTTGTAAAAATTGTATTTTCAGGGCAATTAAGCTTCCCAGGGACTGACATTTGGAAAACATTTAATTTTGAAGACCTGGAAGCATCACTGTCAAACATCAAAAAATCAAATTTCTTTGTGCGAGCAACACACGAGTATGACATTCCATAAGCAATGGAGGAGGGCATTTGTTGCCTCCCACAGGCTTACAGGGCTTTTTGCTGCTTCCTCTAAGACAAGCTGTGACTGTAATCTCAGCTGATTGTGAGGCTGCAGCTGCCCCAGAAGTTCTGGGTGCGAATGTGCAGCCAAGTGGGACTTTGCCCTGTTCAGCACAGATTGTGTAGGCGACATTGTCATCGCCCTGCTCTGCTGTTCTGCAGCGAATGCTGAGTTATGAGTCTGGCTTTATCTCCCCTTCCCCTGCCTCTGGCTGTTTAGTTTCAAAGCTGGGAACTGCAGAGGCTGGAACCTTCACGTTCTGAATGGTTTTGGGTATGGCATTATCCCAGGAGACTCCCAGCTGTACCTTCACCTGGATACTGCTGCGATGGACCTTGACCTGTTCCTTTTCTCCAGGTGCACTGTGGAGCAGATCTCGTGTGGCACGTCAACTCTGTTGGTGAGATCTTTGGCTTTAGGAGAACATCCTTGTGTTTGGGGAGTGGGAGGGATGGCAGTAAGTGTAGGAATGTTAAATGTACGTGGCTGTTAAGCTGGAGACACTGCAAGTCTGTGTGTTTGTGTATGTGCAATGACCAAAGCGTGACACCACCAGTTCAAAAACCTTTATAACCCTCTGTCTTTTCCTCTTTGGGGCTTTTTTTTTTTTTTTTAAATTACAAAATTTTAAGATACAAGTGAATACCAACAGCATTTTGTCATCAACTGATAAAATTCATAAAATAATCTCACAAACCTTGCGGGCAAGTCTGCACTTTTCCTACACGTCTGAGTACAGGACAGGAAGGTGTTGCCGGCCCAGCATCCCCCTGCTAGCAGCTCTTCATTTCTGGTGGGAGAATCTCACTGCCTGGCTGTCCTGGCCCCACCACCTTGGGATCTGGAGTTTGGCTGGATCCCTGTGAGTTCCACCTGGAATTTCACAGTGCGGATCCCAATAGAGTGTCTCCCTGTGATCCCAGTGCCCTCAGGAGAGAGGAGCTCAACGTCTTTGCTCTGGGGCACTGGGAAGGTGGCTTTCAATTAGACCTGGGCAACTCCTGTTCCTGTATCTCTCAGATTCATCAGGGAACTGTATGGCTACTTCTAGAGAAAGTATATTTGGGGGGAATCATGCCCCACTAATTTGCTGGCCAAAACCTTGTGCCCTGGGAGTTATGATACAGAACTCTTTCACAAGCAGCTTCTCGGTGGTTAGATCTTAGTGTGCCCTGTGGAGTGAGCTACCTGTCAGGGCTCCTGCGCCTCTGAACCGGCAACAGGCCATTATGTCATCATTGTAACTGGAATATTTTCATCTGAGCCGTATCAGTACAGTGATAAGCACGGAGTGCAGTGGCTGATTGGACCTTGGATGGGCAGAGGGCTGTTTGCACCATGCAAAACGTACAGTGCCGTGTTCTAGGCACAGCTGTGTGTGGTTTGTCACCTCTAGCACATGAGGAACATGCTTAATGGGAACAAAGTCAATAAAGGGGATGAGGCGCAGGCCTAGCTCTTTTTTTCCACAGAGCAGGTTTGTGTACAAGCAGGACTACCTGGGAGGAGAGGATTGCAGGGACTCTGCGGTAGAAGTACAGAGCTTTGGGTAGGGATGCGCTCGAGTGCTCTCAGAGCACAGAGTGGTGTGAGAGCAGGGGGTGACCCGGTGTCCCTTTGCTCCCGCCGCAGAGCGGCCGGTCTGTACTGGTACGTGTGCCTGCTCCCGGGGGCTTCCTGCCTGCGGGAGTGCTCGGAAATTAAGATGAAAGCTTGTTTTCTGCCTTATTCATAATAAATGCAAGATTCTCCCCTGAAGCACTTGGCATGACTAATGTGCCACATATTCTTGCTATCCCAGAGCGGCAGGCGAGTGCTTCTGCCAGACGGGTGCTTGCAGCACACCTTGGGCCACGCGCTGCCCAACGGCGTCAGGAGCCAAGCGCCAGCGCGGGGCTCCGCACAGACGAGTGTGAGCTGGAGCCTTTTGCCTCAGGGCACCTTCAGTATGACTTTGCTGTTACACTGCTTGATTTCCACAGAGATGCTTTGAAACCGTGTGAAACGTGTTTCTGTTGTTGTTTTGCTGCACTTTCCCCTTTAAAGCAATTACTGGCGACCGTCTGCGAGGGAGCCGCGGTATCGCACCGCGCGTGCTGGGAAATGCCGTGGCAGCATGCCCTGTGACTCAGAGCACTCGCGGGTTCTCTGGGACCTGAGGCCCATCTCCATCAGCCGGCACCGAGGTTCTTTTGTGATCCCGTGCAGGGACCCAGGCCCCGCTGCGGGGAGGGAGGTGGCAGAGCTCCAGGCACGGTGCCGAGGCGCTGAGCAAACGCTCCATAAATGAGGAAGCCCTTTGCAAACCTCTCTGTACTTGTCAGTCTCAGGGAGAGCCGTGTCTCTTCCACACCAGCATGTCCTGGGCTCCAGCCATCGCCCCCAGCACAGAGGGCTGCCTGTCTGTGCGATTGGTGGCACAGCAGCAGAAAATTATGCTGCAGAGAGGATGAGCCCTTGGTTTTGGCAGCAGAGGATCATCTGCCCGTTTTGGATAAGGAGGAGGAACAGCAGCCCTGGCACAGGCCAGCCCTGCTCCGCCAAGGGAGCCCTGGCTCCCCCGGCTGCAGTGTGGACAGATGGCTGTGACGGGGGCTGGCCATGGGGAGAGGGGGCCCACAGACCCCATCGGTCACACAGCCTCGGCTCACGCGCGTCCCACGTGTTACATGGACCAGTTTAAGGCAGGCGTCACTGGAGAGTTTCCATCTTGGATGCTTTGGTTTATAAAAAGCACGTAGGTCTGCGGTGGCTGACAGGTATGGTTTAATTGCACCTGTTCAATGAAGGATATACGTTACTAAAATTCCCCTGAAAGTTCCCGGTGAAATTCGTGTGGCGGTGGCGGTCACTAGACCATAAACGATGGCAAGCCCAATCAAGCAGATTGAGTTTCACACCAAAACTGCCTACCACCTCATTTTAAAAGCACAGTAACTCCATCCTCTTCAGAGCAGGGGAGGAAAATTAGGTGCAAAAAGGTCATCAGCCGACACATCTCTGCTAACCTCAGTTTTATGGTCCCAGCTTTATTCTGCTCTGGTAAGTCCCAAACATTTATGTTCTTGTTTGTTTTCCAAACTGCTGTCACGGTGTCAGGAGCAAACCCTTTTTGTGAACCATCTTTGGGCCCTGTGATACAATCAGGAGGAAGCTGAAATAGATGTTTCTTGCGCTGAACGGTAAAGTCAAAGATTTTCTGCAGGTCTCCCTAACCGGGTAGAGAAGGACTTGGCATGCGGACATGTAGGCAGCCTTGATGTCCGATGGGCTGGAAAGAGCTGTCTACCTCTATACTTGCAGCATCTCCACTGGCCCAATGCCCCAAAAGCCCTTCTCCGGGTGGGCTGCACATCGCAGATGGGAGCTGCAGCAGGGCCATGCCAGCAGTGCGCATTAGGGTCCCTCTGGAGCCAGAGGAACAGGCGTTGCAGCGAGGGCTCTCTGTGGACCCCGGCAGTGTCCCGGGTGCCAGGCCTGGGAGTGGTGCCCTGTGGTGTTGGCACGACCCCCAGGCCATGGAGAGCAGCCAGGCACTTCTCCCCAGCCTGTCCGCAAACCCACCGACACTCCTGTCTTTTATTTGCCGCTGCGTCAGCGGAGTGCCCCGATCTTTCCGTGTATTGGTGAGAGTATACAAATGCTGCCAAAATGTTTCCATTTTCAAACAGTAGCGTTTGGGGCAGCACGGGCTGGCCATTACTGTCAGCAGGGGTGGGGCCCTAAGAGTTTTGCTTGAGGTCAGCACAGAGTTAAGGTTAATAAGCAGAAGTTTGGTATTTTCAGGATCTGCTTGAGTCATCATCTTCTATATTCCCTTGTTTCTCAACAGGGCAGTTTGTTATGGTTTAGTGTTGTGTGTGTGTGTGTGCAGGGAGGGAAACACGGGGCAGATCCTGGCCCTGGGGTGGCTCAGGTCACCTGCAGAACACAGATTATGAGGACTTTGAAGGGTTTTCAAGGTCATTATGTTTTAAACTGGAAAAACATGTGTGTCTGAAACTGGCTCTGTGTTGCAGAGGTTAAATGTAGAAGTGATGCTGGTGGGTAAGAGCCGAGCACTGGCTGGTGCCCGCCTCTCCGGTGAATTTTCAAAAGCTTCTGCCTTTTGTCTTCTTTTGCATCCTCCATCTGGAAGGAGGTCTTGTGTGTTTCACTTTGCAGGTCATCCTGCTGCTGCAATAAGATGTTGTGGTTTATTGCAAATAGCTGATGTTCACATTTTTACGTGTTGGGATTTTTTTCAAACAGCCTTCATTGTATGGTTGAAATGTTAAAATAATTGATATGCTGACAAAACACTACTAGAAGCTCATAATACTCAAATATTGAGATTTGATTGCTGTATTCAAATAGGAGCTAAATTCCTGCTCTCCCGCAGTTTTATATATATTCATGATCAATAATTCACACCTTGTCATGGCTCTCAATGTCATTATTTCATATGAAATGAAAAAAACCCTGTTTGCATCTGTTTAAAACATTTTGCTCTGGAGTTTTGCCTTGGCAGAAGCAAAATGTAAAATAATGCAGCCGTGGAGAGGTGGGTCAAATTGCCGTACATATTAAAAGAGGAGCTTTTGATCAGCTCCTTCAAGGGTCTGGTATAACTCCATTTATCTGCAGATCTCGGGGGATGCCCCAAGCCCCCAGATAACTGGGGGCTTAGTTAATCAGGGCAGCCAGCTGTCCAGCTTTCCGCCGGGGTAGGGTTCAAGCTCACAGCCCGTCCTCTGCAGCCAGGCCTGCCGCAGCGGCGGATTTGTGCGTTCCCTGCAGCACTCCAGCCCCGAGGCTGCTCTAGGAAAGCCAGCCAGACACTCGGGGCTCCCTCCCGGCCCTGCTCAGAGCTGGGGCGTTGCTGATCCATGGCTTGCATTTTTAAACCAGTAGTTTATGTGCACTTGATCTAAATTCTGCTTGGTGCTGGGGGTGCCTTGGTGTGAGGTGGGCTCTGCCCAAAGCTCGCAGGAGAGCTGTGACGAGAAGTTCAGGTTAAAGAGGTTCATTGTGAGGTTCTAATGTGTGTAACAGTGATATTTCGTGGTTGGCTCCTAGGCTAGGCAGTGCAGCTCTGACAGAAGTATTGCTCCAGGGATTTTCAGGACAGACGCGTTCCTACAGGGCGATAAATAGGAAAGCTCGTGATGCTTTTTTTACAGGATGGAGGTGTTTTTCGGAGGGTTTTTTTACAGCTTGTTCCCAGTGCCTCCACATTCAAACTCCTAAACTTCAGTAAAATTTTAGTTGACTTTTTCTTTTTTTAATGAATCCCAACTGTTCTCCCCAGGCTGCATACGTACTGAGACTGAGATAGCAGGGAGTTTAATTTCATTTTGCCGCAGTCACTTAATTCTTTCTTGATTAAGCTGTGAGTGCAAACGAGCACGGGCATCCCGCTTGCTGCCCGTATGGCAGGAGCTGCTGTGCTCCCGCTGCTCCAGGGAGCCTGGGAGGGCACGGGGAGCACGCCGAGCCGAGGTGGCTGGTGAGTGGAGCTGGGGTGTGCAGCACTAGGCCTCGCTGCACTGGGGCTATCTGCACCCACTCTTTTTGGCTCTTCAGTGTGCAGGAGAGGTGCTGAGCCAGGAGCCTTCCTTGCGTGCCTCCAAAGTGCTGGTGGATCTGCAGCGCTCTCCAGATCTTGGAGTGTTCTTCCTCAGCTGCCTCTCCTGTAGCTGCCCAGCTGTTTATCCGGGTGCTTTTTCCCAGTCTTCTGTGTGGCGAGCGGCACCCTCCAGCTCATCAGTAGGATTTTACCGGGTGCAGAGCAAACCTGGGCAGCGCCTCCTCCCCGTGTTCCCGTGCAGCATTTATCCGAAGCGCAGCAGCCCCGCGCTGTGCAGGGCCGTTCGGGACCCAGCAGGGCATTATCGGGCAGAGCGTGAAAAGCCTTTTCTCGTCCCCCCCCCCCGCCCCGCCTGGTTGGAAGCCCACGAGCAGCTCCGGCCGGGGCCGGGCGCTGAATCGAGCGCTGCCGGCCGGCCCGCAGGCTCAGGTGGTCGCCAGCCCCCGGTGTCGCCGAGCCCTTTCAGCAATTTGTCACGGCCGGGCCCGCTCCCGCTGCGCCAGCACGTGCCAGCTCCGTGTCGGAGGGGCTGCTGCCAGACGGGCGCGCAGCCCCCGCCGGCCCGGCCGGCGCTCGCCCGGCATCGCGCTCCGCACGGCCCTGGCAACAGCCGAGCGCCGAGGAATCGGCATCTCCATAATGAGGAGTGAATGGCATCCGTCAGTCCCTTTAGAATTGGGCCCAGGCGTGTGCCTCCTCTCCGAGGAAGTTTGGCAGCCTATTCATTAACAAGAGTCATCAGGAGTTCAGCCCATAAAGGGGAGGCAGCCCCGCACGCCGCGGGCTGGCGCTGGCGCTGTCAGGAATGCGTTCTCCCGGGCTTCGGGCAAGGCAGGAAAACTGAGCAAATAACGCTGTCAGCAGGTGCAAAGGCTGAAATGCTGCCTATTGATTTTCTTCCTTCAGGCTTCCACGGGAAGTTTATAAGAAGATTTATCACATATCAATCGTCCTCTGTGAGCATTAAAAGCAAAATTCTTCCTTTCTTTCTTTTCCCTTTGTTGCCACCACGCCTGCAGGAACTCACATGCAACGAAGACGTGCTTTGCTTATTCCCTTCGAGGTCGACACTAGACCATCGTCTCCTGGCTTTAAGCACTGCTTTGCTCTGATTTTTTTTTTTTTTTTTAATAGTGTTTCAGAGTGGTTTTGTTAATGTACTGCAAGTCACAAATGGCACTTCAATATTAATTAGTAATGCTTTTCAATTCTAAATACCCTCACCTGCATTCTGTTGTCACTGGTGTTATTCTCCTGCTCCTAATTTCTAAATTCAGCTTGGCCTTTGCTCCCACCGAACAGCCTTGCAGAGCTCGAGTGCATTTCCCCATAACAGAAACACAATGAGGCGCTGAAAACTTTTGTTTTCACTGAGGAAACGGAGAATGAGATGTCATCCTGGCTCCTGCGAGCCCTAATTCATAAAGTCATACGTGAGGCTCTCCAGCCCATTGTAGATTTGTCCCAGGCGTTATCCTGTTATTGGAAGTGTATGATTCACCTTCTGAGCAGACAGAAGCTGCACACAAAAGGGGAAGATTTGCTTTCTCCGCTGTGAAAGGCTGCCGCAAGCAGGGGTCCTATTAAGACAGCTGGAAAGTTGCTTCAGCTTGTTACGCTTGTAAGTTTTATTGGTGACTGGTTTTTGATTACACATTTGAATGCTGTGTGTTCCAGGTTGCCGAGTTTTAATTAAAAGGCAATAGTCTCCATGTTAGCTCGCTTTGTTGTCTGCATTATTCAGGCCATAATGCATGCAAGTTGCGGGCTGGGTTTGTCCACCGTGCATCATTTATTTGGGATACATAAGGTTGCACCTTCTAGCACCTGCCCTAAATATAACCATCACGCTATTGGAATTGGGTTTATTGTGCTTAATTTCTTCTAGGAAGTCCAGTGATCAGATGAATCTGGGGGGAGTTGTACCCCTCTGTCCTGTAGCTTTTTTTCTCCAATCTAGTAACTTTTCAGGAATATTGTGTGCCAGGAGCTTCCCGTAGTGCCGCAGCCTGTCTGTGACAGTGGATTTTGGTCTGGGGCTTTGCTCCAGCGCTCGGCAGCTCCCAAGTCACAGCTTCTCAGTCAGGAAGCTCAAAGGTGTTACCCTGAATTTCCAGCCCTGAATGTATCCCCTCCTTGTTGGCTCCCATTCAGAACCATTGGGCAGTTCTGGTCCGGTTCCCTGCCCGTTCCAGCCCAGTCAGTGTGGATATGGGGCTGGGGGCTGGTGTTCGGGGATGCCATGGGACAGCCTTGAGTTCTGCACACACCTTTCCTTAACGGGGCATTGCAGCTACGAGGAGAGAGCCCTGTACCTTGAAGCCATCATCCAGAACCACAAAGAAGTGATGACGTTTGAGGATTTTGCCGCTCAGGTCTTCTCTCCCTCTCCCAGCTACTCCCTCGGTGGAACTGGTGAGTCTCTGCACATTGTTCTTCTCTGTAGCCCCAAGAAGCACTTGAGCAGCAGATGTACACCTGTTTTTTGTAGATAAATGCTTGCAAATTTAAGAAGACTATTCTTCCCCTGAATCAACTAATGAATATCAAAAGGAATGATGACATTCATTTTAATTTGTTTTGCATCAGAGCTATTCACACTGCTCCTTTCTCCAGCTATCCTGTTAACCCCCAACTCCAGCGAGGTTAATGAACTTTCTCGCAGTGATGGGCTCGGGCTCATTCAGGACTCCGGGTTCTTGCTGAGCTGGGAATATGTTGTTCAAAAGCGAGGCCTGAATCGGGCCTCACTTATCAAAAATAGTTCCTCGCAGGGGAAGCTGCTGCTAATGCTAAATGGGGATTACGCTGCTGAGCTACCAGGGTCAGGGATTAATGCACAAGAAACGCAGGAACGGGGTGCTGTTAGGGAATCGCAGCGGCGTGTGGGATGCGGGCGCGTCCCTTCCACGCAGGCGAGCACATTGCAGGCTGCCCTGCAGCACCTGGCCTGGAGCCTCTGCGGGGTTTGTGATGGGTGTGTGTGCGCGCACATCAGTGCTCATCAGTCATCGGCCCGCTGAGAGGTGACAGCATTGTGCCGAACTCCGGGAATTTATTCCTCGTGTGCCTTGTGGAGGGTTAGGTTAGTGTGCAGGCACAATCGCTGCCCGGCTGGTTTGATTGAGTTTAAGTGAACCTCTCCTGAAAGGGAGCCGTTGGCTCTGAAGTGCACATTTCTAGTGCCTTCAAAATGTGGTTTTTTTCAGCATCCAGAGAGTATCTGGTCACCGTGTGCTGGACTCCCTAACAAAGATTCTTTAATCCATCGTTGACACTCCTAGGGTGACACTGGCACTTTCTAATCATTCCCTGCTTCTCTTCTGGATTGTTGAATAGATTATTTCCAACCTGTATAAACGTTGCAGGACATCTGCTCTATTTCTCTTTAGCCCGACTTGTTAGCAGATATCTTCCATCTAAACTGAAACACTGAAGGAAGAAATTAAATTTGCTCAAATAAATCACTTAGGAATAAAACCAGCCGTGCAGCATTGTCTAGCGTTGCTGGCTCCGATCCTGGCGTGCTCGGAGCTTTGTGAGGAGATAAGAGGCCTGTGCTGGCCGGGCAGTGGTGGCCAGGAGCAGCAGGCAGAAGGCTTTGGAGATAAGCGCTGGCAGGAGGGGAGGAAGCCGGGGCCATTTACATAATCGCGCCTCTGCGTCCTGGAGAGGCGTCAGGGAACACGGGATGGATCTATTGATCTCTGCTGAACTGGAATACTAAACAACGCTAGGAGAGCTTATAACTTAAAGCTTTGATTAATGTTTCCTACATTAAAAAGTAGAACAGCTGTGCATTAAATTCTTTTATACACTCTGCCAAAAGTCTGAGACAAAAAAATCGCCTGTTTCAATAGGAGCACGGCGCGTGCCCAGGGCTGGTTGTTAGCACTTGAATCGTTTATCTGTCCATGTATCAGCAAATAGAAATGTAGATATAGTGATCTATTTTAAACGTTTTGCTCTGTGCATAGTTCTGTTTCATTTTCATGTTGTTCTGAGCACACAGTGTTGCATCACATGTGGTTCAGCAGGGCAGACCTCTCAGCAGCCCCACTTTCTGAAGGACAAGCTGTGTATGCCAAGCACAGTTACAGTGTTTCCCAGTAGCTGAGCATTTCAGAACACTGTTAAATCAGGAGTACCCGGGTATGATTTAATTATTTTAATTGCTTTCAAGTGCAAAGCCTGCCTCAGTCAGGTCCCAATTTTCAGACTTCTGAGCCTCAGAATTAATTTCCTGCTCGTGAACTGGAGGCCAGCCATGACTTCTGGTGTCAGAATCGCCACTTCAGAGAGTCTTCTCACATTACCTGCTGATTCTCCTGCCTGTTTAGTCAGTGATGAGCAGGGACAGTGTCAGCTGTGACCATGGGGATGTGTTTTCCATGAGATGCCCCTCAGCAGTCAGCAGGGAGGCTGGATGCAGCCCCGGCAGCTCCACTGTTCCCCAGCCAGGCCTGCTCTGTGCACAGATCCACCTGTCCTGCACCTGCAGGCATCACCTGTCTGCCACTTAGGAATGCAGAGGGCATCTTTCCATTCTGAAACAGAAAAAATGAGCCAGGGAGCAGTAAACAAAAAGAAGCGCTTTTCCCTGAAGGGAGGGATCAGGCACTGGCACAGGCTACCCAGGGAGGCACTGGGATGCCCATATCTGAAATGTTCAGGAGGAGTCAGGATGTGATTTCGCGGCAATGATGGTAGTGCTGGGTTGGCCACTGAACTTGCTGATCTCTCTCAGCCTTGATGATTCTGTGGGATGCATGGAGCTGGCGCAGGTGGCAGGACAAGCCAGCTGGTACTGCTGACCCTGCCGAGCATAAACTGCTCAGGTAAATTTAGGATTAATTCTCATCTGATCTGATTCTTATAATGCCCCTCAAGAGTGATCCTGTTTTGGTGCTGTGAATGCATGTGTGCAGCAGAGAGGGTCAGGGAGTAAGGGTGCTGCTTATCACAGTGCAGGGCGTTCTCAGGAGTTAACACAGTAAGGAGAAATCAAACACAGCTCTCAGTGACACGTTACTGGGGTATCACTGACTACGATGCAATTATTGGAACTGGATGTTTTTGTGTTTTCTGATGCTGCCCCTGGGAGTACACCCCCAGACTCGTGTGGGATGTGGTTTTCCTGCTCTGGCTTAGTCTCCCTGTCACCAGTCTTGCAGGTGCTGCATTTTCTGCAGGAAAATGGTCCAGTTGATCTCCTTTGCTGTTTCCAGGCGCAGAGCCTTAAACTCCCTGTATGGATTATAGATAGGCCTGATATCTTCAGCGTTGAAAGTGCAGCCGTGTAGGCAGAATGGCCATCCCCGAACTCATTTAGGGGATGTGCAGATTAGGAACAAAAGCTGGGAATACGGCCCTTTGTTGTTAAACTGGTGCATTACATGCTGTATTTTAATTAGGCAGGGTTTGAGAGGCAGCCCAGGAAATCCTCCATAATCCAACACTATTGAATTATTCTCATCCTTTCCCTCTGCAGATTTCTCTCCTTTTAGTGGACAGGCTTTAAGCTGCTGTTCTCGCTCCCTCAGCCAAAACCAGAAACAGTTATTCAACAAAATACTTGAGTGTCCTTCAAAAAAATTGGTGAAGCAGAAGTGGGCAGAGCAGTGCCCTGACTTCAACTGCCTCTGTGGCTCAGAGGGGTTCTTTGGGGCTTGGGGCTGCTTTTGTGTGAGATCAGCAGCCAGAAGCATGGTGTTAACCTTGGGAAGTGAAAGGAGCTGGATATTCCAGAATAACTCTCTAGTCATAGCTTTCCCACCACAGGAATTCTGTCCGAGGGGTTTGTGCTCGACAGGGCAGGTTCCTGCTTTCCAGGGAACCCCGGAGCTGAGCGCTGCCGCCGGCACCTCAGGGGTTAATGGGAACGGGGCACACTTGACTGCTGAGAGGACTGATCTAATCACTGCCATATCCAAGTGCATCTGTTCACCATGAGGTCATTCTTGTGCATGCTAATGACTTGGAAAATAAAGCACAAAGCTCAACGTTATCAGGGAGGATATAGAGTAAATCTTGGCTTTTTTAGTTGCTAATGGATAGTGTGGAATGGGCAGGGAAAGCATCTCTGATTCTTGCATTCCAGCTTAATGTTTTTAAAGCATCCTTTTCAGTGGAGCATCAGAAAAACTGCTGGAAAACTTGGACATGTGGTATCTGTTGATAAATGGATTCTTTAATGAATATTATGGCATTGCCCAGGAGCAACACTTGAGTCAAGGAACTGTAGAGGTTTTCAGCATTCCCTGCTTTTAAAGCCTCGGGAGCTGTGCCTGCTGATTTACATAAAACCGAGATTTTGCAGCCTTTTTGTTGCAAAGGTGACACATGCTTTTCTTTTGTCTCTGGACTTTTACATGCGTAAAGTTCTTGTAGGAAATATCTGAATGTACAGCAAACAAGCTCTGGTTTATTTTAAACCACTTTTTGTTCAGTGCTGAGCTTTATCCTTCCCACTTTAAAGCAAAAGCATTATTTGAATTGGATATGTAGATTTTAAAATATATTTGTGACAGAATCAAAACCAAACCCAGAGTAACTCTTGTTGTAAACAGGACTGATGCTTTTTGTAACAGTAACTGAGCCAAGGATTCCTTTTGCTTTGGTTTGGTTTTTCTGGGTTTTTTTTTCACTACCTTGGGGTTTTTGTCCTTTTAGCTTTTTCCTTTAAGCTCTGTAGGGTGTTTTGTCAGATCTGTGTCCAGGTTCTGTATGCATATATAATAGTTTTGCCTATTTTCCTGGAAATATTAAAAACATACACATCTGAAACTGAGTAGCTGTGCCACACGATATCACAGCACATGTGGTGTGTGCCAAGGGTAGGGTTTGATCCGTGTGTCAGTGTTGCCTGAAAGCGAACAATTTGTTTCTAATATGTGGGATTTAGGTAATTCCTGACTGTCCTGGTTACTTGTACCACAGGGAATTGTTGCTAGCATGGAGCACGTGTGAGGTCTGCCGGGCGTGGTGCTCAGCAGGTGAGATGGGACACTGTGGTGCTGTTGTGGAGGTTGTCCAGGCAGTGAACAAAGAGGAAAAGCTGAGGGGAGTGGAGCAGAGGAGCCAGGAGAGTTACCACAGGAGGCAGGACTACAGGGCTTTCTCTTATTCCCTGTTCCCTGTGAGGACTATTCAGGATGAGGCACAGGGACCTGTCTGGCTTCCCCTGCTTAATCCAGGTAGTTCCTCATCCTCAGCAGACTGGAGCCTGTCCCAGCTGGGCTGCCCTTGGGGAGCTCCTGCAGTGGCACCAGCGGATTTGGGAGCTGCTCCTTGCCCGTGTGCTCTTGGTTATCAGTGCTCTGTCCATAGTTTCCTTGCCTGAGTGTCCCTGTGAGGGTCAGGAATGGTCTGGCATTAAGCAGGGCAGGGTCATGGTTACCACCAAGCGTTGGGGGCAGCAGCTCTGTCCCCCCTCCAGCTCCTGTGGCTGAACAGGCTGATGCAGGTGTATGCCCAGGAGCCCAGGCCTGGCTCTGGAGGGTCCAGAGCCTTACAGAGCCCTAAGGAAGCGGCTGCCTGCTCAGTGTGCTGGGGCCATCCCTTGTGCCACCACTGAGGGTGGACAGTCCAAACTTGTCCCCCAAGGCTGGGCAGGTGCTGGGACTGCTTCCCCCTCAATCCTGGTGTTCTCTTGGGATCGCCAACAGTGAGGGGGCGAGAGCCACATCAGGGGTCTCAGCCTGGCCTCGTGCCTTTTCCATGTAATTGATTGGCTCAGAGGGCGCTCCCTTGGCTACCGGGAGAGGAGATGGCGAGGGAGGGCTCATCCCAGCAGTCAGCACTGGGATGGGCGAAAATAGGAGTTTGATGGGGCCATCTCTTCTGCCAGGTGACAGCTCCAGCTGCTCGAGCTGTCAGCTCAGAGAAGGCTCCAGGCAATGTGGCCCCTTCCCATTTTCCCTCTGCACTGAGGCGCCAGCAGAGACCTGGAGCAGAGGCGGAGCAGAACCGGGGCAGAGCCAGCCCTGTGGCCGTGTGCTGAGGGCTCAGGCTTCCCTGCCTGTCACACCAACATAACCCCCAGCACTTGGCGGGGTCCCCCTGGCTGAGGCTGAGCCTTGCAGAACTAATCAGCAGCTGCTCCAACTTGTGAGTAATTAAACTTCAATGTGTACATTTTAGGCTTATTTCCAAGTCCCTGAAACCATGGAGGCCTGCAGTGGTGCCAGGCACTCCCACCTGAGCTGGGAGCTATGGGTGCTGTTACAGGGTCAGTTCTGCCCCTGGTTAACTTCCAGTGTCAGATTCTCTTACTGTGTCACTTACAGCTTTTCAGGGCACTGCAGGATGTGTGTGGCTTTGATTAACCCAGCTTCAGTTGTCCATGGGCTCTTCCACGCAGGCTCAGGATGCTGCTTACAGTGTACTTTGAGCCTGTCTTTGGGACAGACACAGAAGGAATGCTGTGCACATTTACTACAATGATTCTCTCTGGAATTTTATTACCTTTGCATTTACTAGGAAGGAAAACAAAGATTTCCACAGACCTATCCTGGCTGAAAGGTTAATAGGGGGCTGGAACAGGTTACAGCCTATGTGAAAACTTCATGGGTCTTCTCAAGTACCAATCATCAGGATCCTTACAGGTCATGGTCTTACCCACCCTTGCTTTCAGGGGTGTTCAGCTGCTTCATGAGCAGTGGGTAAAAGGCCATTCCTAGAGAACCTGCCCTGGGGAAGGAACCAGGTTTGTTCTGTGGACTGGATTTGAGATGCAATACACCATCTCTCTCTAGCTTCCTGCAAGGTAACCCTGCTTTTCAAGTGCTTTTATCTATATTCTTAACTGTTTTTAATCCCTCCTGCAAGAAAAAAAAGTTTTAAAAAGCTTAATGCTCTCTCAGCAGCCTCACCTGTGAGAGGCCTTCTAGTGTGTGTGTGTCTTGTCTGAGTGTAGGTGTGTGACTGCTCGTGGACAGGTTTTGTGCACTCAAGGACTTCCCCATCTGGGAAATGTATGTAGCACTGGGATTGCTATGCTGCTCACTTCCTGAGGGCTTAACCTGGCTGTGGTGTCACAGAGTTAGGTCTCCATGAAGCTTCAAATTTTACTCAGTTTGAAATGGTGTGACCACGAATGGTACTGGAGGTGGAGCTGAGGCGTGAAGCAGCTGCCACCATCCCACTTCAGCAGGTTTGGCAAAAGCTGAAGGACAGTAATTATTCATTCCAATTTTTGCCAACATTCCTTCTCTTGTTTCTTTCAGTCCTCAGGCCGAAGGAGGAAGCGTGTGGGTCCGTATTTCTGCAGGTCCCTGAGGGCCGAGGGGAGCTCCCCTTCCGGCCTTTAGCAGGGCGTGCTGTGTCGGGTTGGTGCGAGCGCAGCAGTCACAGAGTTCTGGTCCTGCACTGACACGGTTTTGTTCTCTCCCTTTAGATTAGCGTGTTAATGCTCTTGGTACAGTAATGGCCGCAGGTAAGAGCAATGCCTCCTGCAGGCTCCTCTGCTGCTGTGCCTCATCACTAACAGCTCTCCTTCCCCTTCCCCTCCCTTGCTGCCTCTGCTCCGTGTTCAGCTCCACCTCTTGTGCCCCATGTGTGCCTCACACCTCCTTGGCTCTGCCTCCTGTGCCCCACGTGCTCTGTGTGCAGTCCTGCCTCATGCACTCAGCGCTTGCCTCCCACAAATGCCACACAGTTCTGACTCCCATGATCCATGTACAGCAATGCCGCCCACGATCCGCATGCGGTAGTGCCTCCCATGTCCGATAATAATGCCCGCAATCCGTGTCCGGTCACGCTGCCCGGGTGCGGGACCTCCCGCGACCGCATACGGTGATAACGCCCGCGATCCGCGTACGGTCATGCCTCCCGAGATCCGTGTGCGGCAATAGCAACCGCGATCCGCGTACGGTCATGCCTCCCGCGATCCGCGTACGGCAATAAGCACTCGCGATCCGCGTGCGGCACTAGCTCCCGCGAGCCGCGTGCGGCAATAAGCACCCGCGATCGGTCATGCCACCCGCGATCCGCGTGCGGCACTAGCACCCGCGATCCGCGTGCGGCACTAGCACCCGCGATCCGCGTACGGTCATGCCTCCCGAGATCCGTGTGCGGCAATAGCAACCGCGATCCGCGTACGGTCATGCCTCCCGCGATCCGCGTACGGCACTAGCACCCGCGATCCGCGTGCGGCAATAAGCACTCGCGATCCGCGTGCGGCACTAGCTCCCGCGAGCCGCGTGCGGCAATAAGCACCCGCGATCGGTCATGCCACCCGCGATCCGCGTGCGGCACTAGCACCCGCGATCCGCGTGCGGCACTAGCTCCCGCGATCCGCGTGCGGCAATAAGCACCCGCGATCCGCGTGCGGCACTAGCTCCCGCGAGCCGCGTGCGGCAATAAGCACCCGCGATCCGCGTGCGGCACTAGCTCCCGCGAGCCGCGTGCGGCAATAAGCACCCGCGATCCGTCATGCCACCCGCGATCCGCGTGCAGCAATAAGCACCCGCGATCCGCGTACGGTCATGCCACCCGCGATCCGCGTGCGGCAATAGCACCCGCGATCCGCGTGCGGCAATAAGCACCCGCGATCCACGTGCGGCACTAGCTCCCGCGATCCGCGTGCGGCAATAAGCACCCGCGATCCGCGTACGGCACTAGCTCCCGCGAGCCGCTTGCGGCAATAAGCACCCGCGATCCGCGTACGGTCATGCCACCCGCGATCCGCGTGCGGCACTAGCACCCGCGAGCCGCGTGCGGCAATAAGCACCCGCGATCCGCGTGCGGCAATAAGCACCCGCGAGCCGCGTACGGCAATAAGCACCCGCGAGCCGCGTGCGGCAATAAGCACCCGCGAGCCGCGTGCGGCACTAGCTCCCGCGAGCCGCGTGCGGCAATAACCACCCGCGATCCGCGTGCGGCACTAGCGCCCGCGAGCCGCGTACGGCAATAACCACCCGCGATCCGCGTGCGGCACTAGCGCCCGCGAGCCGCGTACGGCAATAACCACCCGCGATCTGCGTACGGCAATAAGTACCCGCGATCCGCGTACGGTCATGCCACCCGCGATCCGCGTATGGCACAAGCACCCGCGATCCGCGTACGGCACTAGCTCCCGCGAGCCGCGTACGGCACAAGCACCCGCGAGCCGCGTACGGTCATGCCTCCCGCGTGTGATGATAACTCCCGCGATCCGCGTGCGGTTATGCTGAAATGACTCCCACGTGCGATAACAACTCCCACAATCCATGTATGGTAATTATTTTTTTATTTCTAATTTGGTTCAGCTTGTTCTCTTGGAGAAAATGGTATTATTTTGACCATCTGCCATTCTGCCTCACTGCAGGAATGTCAAATGCAACACCTCCCTCACAGCCCTTCCCTCCCCCACACTTTTGTCCCCAGCCAGTAGCACCACAGGTTTTGTTTTTAATCCAAAATTGACAGCTCTGTATTTTTCACAGAAAATGCCTTTACAGGCTAAGTCACACTTTCCACCTTTTTAAAATGTGCTATTTCCCCTCAGTCGGTTGTCTCAAAGAACCAATCTGGTACAGTATGGGCTGTCTTTGAGATGCAAACGCAGGGCTGCAGGCAGGCGGCGGGGACTCACACTTGGGGCTGTGCTGCTTTCAGTCACTCAGAGCTGCTCAAGCAAAAAGACAGGTTACATCTCACCTTGGAAGTGCAGCAGAGAGCCAGGGTGAGTCTTTGTCCTCAGCCACCGAGGGCTGATCCTGCTTCCACACTGACCCATGGCCATGTCCCCACCCGTCCTGCAAGGACAGTGCCCTACTCACCTATGCTTGAGGGACATCAGCCTCAGCCAAGGCCCTGGCTGTGCTTTGGAGCATTTTGTGCACGCTTGAGATTTACCTGGGCTAGGAAAGGTGAAGGGAGGATTAAATAGCCATGGCCTGTCCAGACACAGCTGAGAATGGAGTCATTTGTTGCACTGGAAGTAGGTCTGTGTTGCAAAACACAACCATCCCTTAGGAGTTGAGAGGGGGTGCCACCAGTGCCCACCTTTGGAGTGGGCTCAGAATGTCCTTGTGCTCTCCCTGCCTGGCTGCAAGGCTGTTCCTCCCTCCTACCTGTAATAAAAAACTTGTGTTTACACTTCGGGAGAGAATTGCAACATGGTTTAAAAATACTGTTTCCTGCAGGAGCTGATGAAACAGTGTTCCCCCGGGAAATGCCTTGGGACAGGTCCAGCCCTCAGCAGCAGGGCAGGGTGGGTCCCTTGCAGCAGCTGCACCGCGTTTTGGTCATTAGTGTCTCATTTAATGACCATGTGCTCACCTGTTCCCCCTCAGCCAGCCTGGGCAGGCCTGGCCTCTAGGGAATAACCAACAGGTGACTCCACTAAACAACAAAGCATAACCCTGCATACCCACAGCCCCCCGAGACCCTTCCCCAGTGGTGGCCATAAGCCACCAGTAAAACAAGGGTACCTGTTATGTAGTGGAAGAAATTGTGATTCTTTAGGATTTTTCCAGAGGTTAAGGCACCTTCCAGGGAGAGTTGTGTGCCAGTCCTCATGCTGGGAATCCCAAGAGAAGCTGGGAAGAGGCGAAGGGAGGGGCAGTGCTGTGCCACGCACTTATTCCGAGGTACACAGGCTCTTCTGTCCTGACCTGGGTTTTCCCTGCCTGTTCTGTTTTCCAGGCTGCCTCACCACAAGTGCAAGTGTTGACCTCACTGTCACCATCGGCGTCGAGCTGGCAGAGCCGCCCTCGCCCACGCTGCCACGTGCCTCCAGGAGCAGGGTCTCGGGGAAGCTCCGCCACTCCACCAGTGCCCTCAGCAAGGCGTCCAGCTGAGGCCCTGGAGCACAGAGCTGCGGCCAGGGCACCTGAGCACAGATCAGAACAGGCAGTTCTGGGTGAACATGTCTTGAAGGGGCCAGGCAAAGGGTTTGCTCTGTGTACCGGCCTTTCCCCAGTCTGGACAGATACAGCTGGGGACTGGGTGTCACCTGTGTCACCATCACCACTGCACTGGCACCAAGTGAGCGCAGGCCCCAAGCCCCTGGCTGCAGGTGCCACAGCCAGAGGTTGTGAACCAGCACTGAAACCAGTTATTTAACGTACCCTTAGAGTATTGCTGTAGTCGTTCCAGGCAGCACTTACCTGTGCATAAGGGAATTTTTTCTAAATAGAGGTTTTCCCATGACTAGCCAGGTAGCAGATGTTCCCTGCTAGAGCACATGTGGATGAGGGAGGAGCTCTCCAGTCAGTGCTGTCCCGCTGCGGGAGCGCCGTGGCCGTTCCGTGGTGTGTGCCGTGGCTGTGCACTGGAACTGCTCCCTAGAGAAACAAAAATAAGCAAATCCTCTTAGAAGAGAAAAAGCCATGCTTTTGCCATGACCCCTTCCCAGCACAGTGTAAAGAACTGGGCAACCCCTCACCTTGTCCCAGCAGGCTGTGACTCGTCTCTAGGCAGAGGACAACACAGCTAAAGGCTTGTGAGGAGTCAGGGTGTCCTCCCGGCACCTGCTGTAGTGAGCAGAGCTCGTGTTGGCAGTAGCTGATGTGTTTCGGTCTACACATGTTGTAGGTTAATGGGGTGAAAATTTTTATAGTTAAATCCCTAGTATTTTAAAGCAACACAAATCTGAGATCTAGCAGCCACAGAGCCCTGTCCTGCTGCTGCTTGGTTGCTCCTGGCACTCAACGCACACCTCCCAGTGGAATGGGAGTTGCTTTAAGTGAAGGGATTGTGTTTTTTGGGAAATGCCCCGTTGGGCCCCCACTTGTTTTTGCACTTACACTTGGTGTTACGGCTGTCTGTCCGCCTGAGTGCCAGCACCTGGCCAGGGGCCACTGTGGGGCACGTTCCCGCCATGACCAGTGATGCCGAGGTAGCCCTTGGGTTCTGCTGCATGCTCTGTGCCTGAGGGGCAGCACCTCAGCCCTGGTGCCCGACAGGAACTCACCTGGTGCAGCTGCTGAGGAGCTTCCGTTGCTGAGGGCTTGGACAGCTGGTTTGATTTTCTGCCTCACAGTTGGGTTTTGCTTTCTATTGATTTTCTGTCAGTGAAGGAACCTAGAATATAAAACATGTATTTTAATTTATTTCACTTTCAGGGCCAGACAGCCTTGCCTGTCCACTAGCTACTTATCCAATAGCTGGTCTGAAACAATTTCAAAGGCATCCTTCTGAGTAAGGAGCCCTTTCTCCTTAGAGCAATATGTATCTCTAATTCAGGGAAGAATTAAAACAATGATGAAAATAACGTTTTCCTGATGTCAAAAACTAGTAATTTGTATAAACTCCGCTGTGGTTTTGCACCCTGAACTGGATGACAAAGCCACTCTGTTACCCCTCACCCAGTTAATAAATCCCTGCTCACAATAAAATTTCTGCCCAGAGCAATAAAAAGTGGTACCTGTGTGGTGTGTACGGCAGCGGGCGGGAGGCGCCGGGGCTGAAACTCTGGTGATGCCGGTGGTGCTGCCTGGGCCTGGCTGCTGCGGCTGCCTGGGTGTGCAGGCTGGCTCACAGGGGGCAGGGACTGTCCCTGCTGGACGCAGGTTCTGTCCCTCTCTGCTGGGGCCGCAGCTGCAGGAACGGCTGCCGGGTGCGCAGCTGGCAGCGGCGTTCCCAGACTGGAGCGCTCTTGAGGAGTTCACGCTGTGACTGACACGGGGCACCCACAGTCGCGCCCCGCGGGCCCTTGCAGGGTGGCACCTCCTGCCAGCCGGGCCCTGCCCAAGGCACCAAGCACAGTGACGGACCCTTGCGGCCCCCAGAAGCCACTGTCCATAACCTGCTTCCCTGCGATGCCTCATGGCCCAACCACCCGCATCGGCATTAAAAACAAGAGGTTTCTAATGGCGATTTTCTGCTCGAGAGACATTCCTTAAGCAAATGCAGGGGGCTGCACTCAGCCATGATGACGTCTGAAAAGACACCTGGAAATCTCCCTTCCTCTGCGGAAGAGCCACAGCAAAGGCCGCTCCTAAATTGCTTTCAGGTGCTCTAGCCAGAAATAGAGTTAATCCAGATGGCTCCAGACAAAGCTCCCTTTGCAGAAGTAACTGCACACACTAATGAGTGTTGGGAACCCAGCTTCCAACTACCTTTCCAGGGAGGATCCCTTCCCCAGGCCCAGCAGCACCACCACCACCCTGGTGTGGATTTGGAGAGCGGGGGGGCCAGCTGCTCTGCAGACCAGGGGTCACTGCTCAGGGACTGCGCTGGCAGCGCTCTGAGCCAGGCGGTGCCCCTCACCAGGGCTGGCACAGCCATGTGTCCCCGCTCTCCCGGCAGCAGGCGGGCGCCGGGCAGGCTCCGGCCGGAGCGCCAAGGGCACGCGGCTCCCGCACAGCTTGGTGCCCAGCACAGCTTGGTACTGGCACCCATGGGGGCAGGGGGCAGCGAGGCCCTGCCAGGCAGGACACAGCCCCGGCCACGGGGCTGCAGTGGTGCTGGTGAAGCCAGCCTGGGACAGGAACATGCGCCCAAGGCACCCCTGCCCCTCCAGCTGTGGCAGCAGGCACACAAACGGCATTAAGAATCATTTACTAAATTAAATAATATACAGACTAGGTTATACTTACCATGGAGTCCCAGAATGGATTGTGTTGGAAAGGAACTTAAAGATCATCTCATTCCACGCTTGCCAAGGGCAGGGAGGCGTTCCACTATCCCAGGTTGCTCCAAGCCCAGTCCAACCTGCCCTGGAACACCTCTAGGGATAGGCCAGCCACAGCTTCTCTGGGCAACCTGTGCCAGGGCCTCACTACCCTTCCAGCCAAGAATTTCCTCCCAGTATCCCTTCTAATTATACCTTCCTTCAGCTTTAGAAACATTTTTTACAAGCATTTGTATAGGTATTACCTTATTCCTATACCTATTAATATGCTCTCTATAACTAAACAGAATACATTAGGTATCTCATGTTCTATATATTATATGCTACAGTATTTCAAATTATATATCTAGCATTTGATATTATGCATGTCTATATGTTTATATTAGCTAGAATATATATTACAGGTATTAAATTCACACAGATACAATGTGTATCCATAATTACATTAAGGATAATATATGCAATCTGTGATATATAATCTATGTATAATACAAGGTATATAATGTCATATGCATTATATATTGTACAATGTATTATATCATATACACACTATATTTTTTATCTTATTAATACCTGGTTTTGAATACTAAATATTGAATATAAAGATAATAATTTTATCCAAAAATGGGTTATAGGTTACATAAATACAACATATTACCTTTACATTATACGTGTATATCTACATATGCACACATCCCTGGTATATATTTTAGCTATATGTACATATCGTGACATAAACTATAGCATTACTTTACAAACTGTACTACTGTGTGCATCTATATGAAGTATACTTTTATTTAAAATGTATATAAGAAAATGATGTAAATCGTGTCAGAAATGTATGCATTCTGTATAACATTATATAATGAACATGTAATGTTTTGCACATATATAACATGCATCATGGAATATTCAGTGCACCATATACATCCAATAACAGTATTTTAGACCCTGTACAATATGTATGTATAGTGGCTATGCCAGGTGTGCACACATATGTGCACCTACACTCTGTCCTCCACAGCACACAAATCCCAGCTGTAGAGCTGACAAAACCTCCTGTCAGACAAGTGTTTCATTACATCAACATTTGTAATGTATCAGTAATTAGGTATAATGCATGTATGGTATTATGTACTGTAGATAATGTATTTAATATGCATTGTCTCATTGGCAATATATATATATTTTAGTATACATTGTATAATATAATATGCACTGATGTAATACATGTAATATATTATACACTATCTACATATTCTGAAGTCTACTTATATAGATCATCTATATATAATATACTGCTGTAAATATTTTTTATATTTATTTTTATCACAGAATCCTAGAATAGTTTGGGTTGAAAGGGAGCAATAAAGCTCATCTCATTCCAGCCCCCTGCCATGGGCAGGGACACCTTCCACTATCCAAGTTGCTCCAAGCCCCGTCCAACCTGGCCTTGGACACTGCCAGGGATGAGGCAAATGCAAAATATAATTTATCGTATGTAATAAATTCTGATTTCTTCTGTGTGTGTGTAACTAAACCAAAACCTCCCTGCTCAGACACCCCCAATCGTACAGCATTTTCCTCACATTTATCATTGAACTGGTCTTGCACTACAGGCAATTTCCCTCTAAAAAACTGTAAAATGAGCCTATGAAAACACCGTGGTCCCACGCCCTGAGAAAGCAGAACCTGTTCTAACCTGCAGCCAAGCCATGCTGCTTCTCTCCCCCAGCACAGTGCCCAGTGCAGCCCAGGCAGAGCCTTTGCTCTGGTTGAATCCTCCCTGTCACTCACCCTCCCCATTCCCTAAGAAAGCTGGCAAGCCTCAGCAGAGTGGCACAGCACAAGAGCCAGGCAGGAACAGGCTGGGCTGTGCATGCCCTCGCCTTCAGAGCTGCGAGGGGGCTTTATTAGAGCTTAAAAAGAGTGATTCTTCCCTAAGAGGAACAGGTGGCTTAACTGGACCTGGCTGCTGAAAATAATGTCCCAATTACCATGTCGGGAGGATGCAGTCCTAGGACGGTCCCTGTGCCGGTGTGGGGCTCCCGCTGCTGCCGCTGTGCCCGGCTCTGCCCAACTTCGGTCCCTGCCTGCCTGCTGCGGAGAAAACAGCACGGTAAGAGCAGTGCTGGGGGCAGCCCAGCACTCGGATCCAGTGGCACAGGTAAGAACCAAGCCTGGAGCCGCTACCACAGGACAGCCCATGCTTGCCATGTCCCATCTCAATGACTAATGCATCAAAGGCTGCCAGAGGCAGACCTTTGTTATGTGGACTGTAAACTACATTTTATTTAAACCATTTAAAGCCCTGATGAGGCTTCTCACCTGCATGGAAGGATTTGAGGTGTTTGAATGCCACGTGCAGGATGCACCTGCACACCCAGATCCTTCACCAAGGGGAGCTGCCCGGGTGCTTCAGGGAACTGCTGTCCCACCCAGCCCAAAACACTCACCACAACCCAGCACTCCTGACCTTCGAGCAGTGGGGCAGGGGGTGTGTTGACACCAGCACACCAAAGCATCCCGTGGCACCCTGCAGGCACGGCCTGTCCCACAGAAAGACCTGTGACTCCCGGAGCCACTTACCAGCTCATCAACAGCGATGCCTCTTTTTAAACAGGTTTGTGTGAGGAAGAGGTCTGTTTCCAGGCTTGCCCCAATCCCATGGATACCTCCCAACTGCCCACCCCAGAAACAGACTGGAAGGTGCTGGGCTGGGCCTCCCAAAACCTTGAGCTGTGACCAGCTGCATTTTGCAGTAAGCCCATCCAGCAGGGCAGGTGACAGATGCCCTACTGCACTGATGGCTGCGAGGGACCATGGTGTTGGTACTGAAACTGCCCAAAACCTACCCTGGGGACAAGCAGCCTCCAGAGAGTCTTCCTCTGTGGGCAGGAGCACCTCGCCCCAGCTCCCCACCAGCTCTGAGCCCATGGGACAGGGATGGTGTCCATGCTACGTTTCTCAGAACCCTGCAGGTTCATCTATCCGATCTCCCCAGCTCCCTTCCCTGTGGTCACGCTCTGTCCCAGACCACACGTTCAGCTCTCGATGTGCCCGGAGAGGAGGAAGGCTCCGGCACAGCAGGCAAACCCCTCTGCCCGCGTGCACAAAGCACGAGCAACCTCTGCGCCAGCTGCCTGCACTGCGTCACGTTTGGGGCAGGATCAGTGTTTTCTGTGGTGACCAAACCTGTTCCTGCTGGATGCACCGAGAGCCACCAGCAGCTGATTTGTTAGCTGACAGCAAGAGGCTTTGTTTGCGCAGCACTGGCCGGCCCGTGCTGCTGGGTGGCCAGGACATGGCACCTACCAAGCAACACCTGCATTCCCAGGGGCTGCTACTGAGAGCGCTCCGGGTTCAGCTGCGCTGCTCGGCCCCTGGGATAGCCACCGAGCTACACGTGGGCTTGGGACTTCACAGACACAGAGCAGGAGGCAGAGCCCAGCACAGACCCAGTGCTGGGGGCCTGAGCAGTGGGATGGCGCAAGGGAGGAACTGGTGAGGGGCAGGGACAGATCCCTCCCCAAATTACTGTCCAAAGGAGGCTGGTGTGAGCGGCAGGCTTTGTGACCTGTCACGGCGGTGCAATGCCCTGCACTGCCAGGTGGCAAGAGACGCAAAACAGTGATGCCAATGGCTCCCTGTAAAACCCCTCGGGCAGTTGGGGCTCACCCTCACAAGGACCCAGCGGTGCAGGCAAGGGGAGAAAGGCTGCAGACACAAAGCCCAGCAGCTCTGCCCAGGCTGCTGCAGCCCAGCGATGCCAAAAGCAAACTGCGCCCCTTTTACAGAATGTTTGTGAACAGAGCCATTTCCAATGTACTCCACTGTCACCTCTCCTTACTCCTCCCCAACACAGGAGTCTCCACTAATCACCCTTTCTGCTCAGCAGGAGATACAATAAGATGGTGCCAATGGTTACCCAGACAGTTCTAAAAACCTGGGGAATTCTGGCCCCAACAAACTCTAACTGATTCTTACAAGAGCAGACATGGATTTACTCGACTATTAGGGAATGGACAGCAGTATGAAGCTGTTGTTTTGTGGCCCGTTGGTGCCACAGGCTTGGAGCATGGATTTGAGCAGGGACACTGCTGTGACAGAGTGGATGGAGCCTTTAGGCTTCTCCAGAGGATGCGCCAGCATCACTCTGGAAATGGTGTCCAGTGGCCCGAGAGGACGGCCACGTATGTTGGCAAAGTCCCCTTGGGGAGCAAAGAGCCCACTCCACAGACAGCTGCGACACCGTCTGCGACAGCCCGGGATCTGGGGCTTTCCAAGGCCAGGGAAGCCAGGAAAAGCAAAATCGCAGCTCTTGCCAGGCAGGCTTTGCTGCCTGGGTCTCTCGGGCTATGCTCTTTTCCAGTGTATTGATTTACAGCTAAAACCACAGCTTTGCCTAGGCCTGAAGTCAGCCCTGGCATAACCAAGTTGGTTTCCTAGGAATCAAGACAGAAGGAGCGTACCCATACATTGGTACTGTTCAGCCTGACTGAAAAAGAAAAAAAATAAACAAAAAAACCCGAAACAAATCTTTCTCTAGAAAGATGTTCTTTCTCTACAACTTTTGCTTTATCAAAAAATACTCAGCCAGTTCCAGGGAAACTTACCTCCAGGAAGCTCCACCACCTCCTGCCCTTCCCACAGTGAATCAGGGTTATGGTTAGGAGCCTTTAGGTGAGAGAAGATGGCAGGAAGAGGCTGGAAACCTCCACCAGGGAGCCAAAGCCTCAAAGGCATTGCTACCCCCAAGACAGAGCAGCCCCTACACCCACACCAAGCCCTTGCAGCCCCCTGGCCCTTCATACACCAGTTTGGGAGCAGGGATTTGCTCTTGGGGCTGCCAAGCAGATTTGCATGCCGTGGAGTTGGCTCCGTACCTGCTGCTGCTGGCAAAGGGGGAGATCGTACAGGTGCATGCAACACCTGTCTGTGAGAGGGGTTTCACAAACCCAGCATGCACCTTCCCCACTTACACAGATTTTACAGCAATTCTGACCAAACACGTGAGATTCCCATATACAAACACAAGGCCCCGCAGATGGAGATAGATCCATCTGCAAATATATGTATGTATCTATATATACAGTTATTGAAGGATGCTGCAGAAATCCCGCTGCGGGGCGCAAGGACGAGGCAGGAATGGGCTCCCGCCCTGCCAGGAAGCAGACAAATGCCTGGCCTTCCTTGTGCCAGGCTCCACAGCCCACGGTCAAAGCAGGATGCCGCTGCTCTGCTGAGCCCTGAACCCCACACCTCAGCGCTGAGCACATGCGACAGCCGCCCAGCAAACACCACAGCCCTCCTATGCACGGGTTTCTACAAGTTCTCTGCTTACAGGTGCTGCCTCTCCTCGAGCTTTCCCTGCAACACCTTCCAGGGAAGGTCCCTGGCAGCTCTCCCCAGCAGCAGAGCCCAGGGCAGGCTGTGCCTGGCGACGGCCGCAGCAGGGGCAGGGCTGGGGCTCCAGCCCACGGCCAGGGGTCCCCTTTGCTCAGGGGGCAACCTTCCCCCAGACCAGCCACGCCGCACCCTGCTCTTCTCCTCCCTTTAATTCCTTTTTAATTAATCTCATCAAACAGCGCAGAGCAGGCTGGTGCCTATGGAGGCACCCTGCCAGCTGCAGTGTGGAACCGGATGCCAGTCTCCCTGAGCCCCCAGGGCCAGCCCGGCAGGGAGAAGCAGGAGGGGTGGGGGCACGCTTGAATTTGAAAATATTTTATTTGAATAGTAAATAATTATACAGTTGAAACAGTTCTATCGAAGCACTCTATAAATAGCTAACAGTTAAGAAAATAATGTGTGTAGAAAAAGAGATTGCATCTAAAAGTAAGAGCTGTTGGTTGCACGGGATAAAATGGTTAAGATCATGTGTTATTCTAGGTATAAAAGTTAAAACCTTTTCAGCAGACCCCTTTAGAAAAAAAGATCTTCTAAAACGCACAGTGAAATGGCAGGCAGGGAGACAAAAAAGCGCATTAGAATTTCTGCAATCAAATAATATCAATCTTCATAATTAATATAAATAAATAACGAATAAATAACATAATTACTCAAACCAACATATACAGATAGACAACTCATGAGCTACCTTAGTAAGGGCAAAACGAACAGAAACAGAAAGTTGGCATGTCACAGTTAAGGCAGTTTCTACAGCATTTTCTGGAGACCATCAACAGCAGAGTCAAGGCATTTGTGGCTACACTAAAGGAAACACTCGTTTCTCTGGAGCGGTTTGATCTGTTCACATCGATAAAAACCGGAGCGAAGAAACAAAATTTTTAAAAAAATTAAAAAAAAAAAAAAAAAGGAAAAAAAAAGAAGAGAGAGACCCCGGGAAGGTAAGTATAAAGCCAGATTCCAGCAGGTCACAAGCCGTATTAAAGCTAATCGTGTGGCGGCCCCGGGGGAGCGGCGCGGGGCGGCGGGGAAGGCACGGGCGGCTCAGCAGGCGGGGCGCAGCGGCACCTGGAGCAGGATGACCTGCCGGTTCTCCGAGGGGTGGCACTTGTTGATGTGCCGGGTGAGGCCGGGAGAGCTGTAGAAGGTGGCCGGGCAGTACTTGCAGGGGAAGACCTGAGCGGCGTGCAGGAGGCGCAGGTGCCGCTCCTGGCTGCTCTTGCTGGGGAAGGTCTCCCCGCAGACCGGGCAGAGGCGGCACTCGGCGGCGGGCAGCTCCTCGGCGCTGGGCTCCGGGGCCGGTGCGGGAGCCGGGGCTGGGGTGGGTGCCGGTGTGGCGTGCCCCAGCAGGTGCTTGCGCAGGTAGGCTTGCCGGCGGAACCGCTTGGCGCAGCGGGGACACTCGAAGAGCCCCTCCTCGGAGCCCGCCTCCGAGGCTCCGCCGGGGCTCGGTGTGTCCCGCTCGCTGCCGCTGCCGCCGCTCGCCTCCTTCGGCGTTTCCTCCGCCGGGGCCGGGGCCGGGGCCGGGGCCGGGGCCGGGGCCGGGGCCGGGGCCCGGCCCGCCTCGGGGCCGCCTTTGGTGGCGGGCGGGCGCGGTTTGTGCCAGCGGCGGTGGGAGGCGAGGTTGGCGGGGCAGGAGAAGACCTTGTCGCACTCGGGGCAGCGGTACTCCACCCGGACGATGCGGGAGCAGCGGTGCTGCGCCAGCGCGAAGGGGTCCCCGTACTCCTCCTTGCAGAGCTGGCAGATGAACTCGCCCAGTGGACGGGCGCAGCCGCCCCGTGCCTTGGCCGGCGCCTCCACCGGGCCCTCTTTGATGCGCAGCCCCCAGCACGGGCGAGGTGGTCACTTCGTCCTCGAAGGTCAGCTTGCGGATAGCCTTCGTCTTCTTGCCTGACGGGGCTTTCTGCCGCCCGGGTTCGGACGCGCCCGGCAGGCGCTTGGCGGGGAGCGGGCGGCCCGAGGCGGGCGGCGCGGCCGGGGCGGGCGGTGCAGGGGCTCCACCGGGGCCGGGGTGGGCGGCGGGAGGCTCGGCGTGGCCAGCAGCGGCCCAGAGCTTGAGGTCAGCCGGGGCGAAGAGGATCGGGTCCATGGTGCTGGGCACGGCCGGCGTGGGGAAGGACTCGGCCGAAACGGGCGAGCCCAGGCTGAAGCCGCGCTCCAGGTACTTGTCCCTGCTGACGGGCCGCGTGGGGCTGTACAGCGCCTGCACGGCGGCATCGGGCGTCCCGAACGGCACCGGCGGCGGCGAGTCCCGCGGCGGGGGCGGCGGCGCGGCGGGGCAGGCGGGCGGCGGGGCGGCGCCGGCGGGGAGCGGCGGGCCGGCGGCGGCCTCGCGGCAGCAGCGTGCCCGGTAGGACACAGGGGTGGGCCGCCGGCTGCGCTTCACCAGGAAGCCCCGGGGCATCTTCGCGCCGGCTCCGGGCCGGCGGCGGCCGCGGCGGAGGCTCCTCGCTCTGCCCGCGGCGCGGCCGCCGCCGCCTTTAAACGGGCCGGGGCCATTGTTCGGGCCGGCGGCGGCGGGACGGGCCAATCAGCGGCGGCGGCGGCGGCGCGGCCGCACCTGAGCCCGGACCGGCACACGCCCGGCCCCGCCCCCGCCCGCCCCGCGCCGCCCGCCCGGCACGCGCGGCCTTTGTGTGCCGCCCCCCGCGCCGGGAGCGGGGCCGGGAGCGGGCGGTGCTCCCGGGCCGCCCGCCAGCCAAGGCTGCGCTGCCGGGAAGCTCGGCACGGAGCGCCGTCCGCTCTCGGCGGGCGGACTGTTGGCGGGGGCGGCCGGCACCGGGGTGCGGGGAAAGGGGAGCTCGGCGCAGGAGGCGGCGAAAGCGGCGCTTGTGGCAGCGGCGGCGGCACAGAGGGGAGCAGGGCTGTCCGCCGGGGGTGCTGCCCGTCGGCGGCAGCAGGTGCCCAACGACGGGTCTGTCCGAGCGGGAGGAATAACGAACGGGTGGTCATCAGGACCCGGCCGAGCCCGGCAACCCTACGAACGAACAACTCCGCGCTGCTCCGGGGTCGGGGCAGGCGGAGCCGCAGCCCCGGCCCGGTGGTAACCGAACATGTTACGCTAACTCTAACCCTAAGGGGCTCGGCCCGATTCCCGGCACAGGCAGGGACGGCGACGGTGGCGCTCGGTTTCAGTCAGAAACGCTGCGCGGCGGGGAGCGGGCAGAGGGTCCCCGCACGCCGCGGTCGGTGTCTAAGCAAACACGCCCGAAGCCCCCGAGGATGCGGCAGGTGCAGCCGCCGCGGGGAGAGCCCCGGGCCGCGGCCCCGCTCCCGCAGCCCTTTGTCCGCGGCGGCGCGGGGCTGCGCGCGGGGGGCTCGAGCTGCCCCGCAGGTGGCGGGACCGGGGGGCACCGCGCGGAGCCGGGGGCGCGTGCGGGCAGCGCCCCCCCCGCCCCCCGCAGGGCCCTTTGTGGGGGGCGCGGGGCACGCGGGCGGCACGCGAGCGAGCGGGGCCCCCCCCGCGCGCGCCTTTGTGCGCGTCATTAGCATAAAGCTGCGCGACCCTCGGCACAAAAGGCGGCGAGCGGGGGGGCGCCGGGGGCCGCCGCTCCCCCGGACACCCCCCCGGCGGGCCGGGCCGGGCGGCGGGGGGGTCGAGGGGCCGCCCCGCCCGCCCGGTGGGACAGGCGTGCGGCGGGGCGGGGCGGGCGGGCGGCCCGCGGCGCATTAGCATACAGCTGCGGGCCCGCGGGCACGCGCCGCCGCCCCCCCGCCGGGGCTGCGCACCGAGAGCCTCCTTCACTGCCGGGGCTGCACACTCAGACCCCCCTGTCACTGCCGGGGCTGCACACTCAGACCCCCCTGTCACTGCCGGGGCTGCACACTCAGACCCCCCTGTCACTGCCGGGGCTGCACACCGAGACCCCCCCATCACTGCCAGGGCTGCACACCGAGACCCCCCCATCACTGCCGGGGGTGCACACCGAG
This sequence comes from Corvus hawaiiensis, assembly GCF_020740725.1. NCBI lineage: Eukaryota > Metazoa > Chordata > Aves > Passeriformes > Corvidae > Corvus > Corvus hawaiiensis. The sequence goes on from NC_063215.1 coordinate 121,063,418, forward strand.
ACCCCCCCCGTCACTACCAGGGCTGCACACCGAAACCCCCCCACGTCATTACCAGGGCTGCACACCGAGACCCCCCTGTCACTACCGGGGCTGCACACCGAGACCTCCCATCACTGCCGGGGCTGCGCACCGAGACCCCCCCCCTTCACTGCCGGGGCTGCGCACCGAGACCTCCCATCACTGCCGGGGCTGCGCACCGAGACCCCCCCATCACTGCCGGGGCTGCGCACCGAGACCCCCGTCCCCTCACCGTGTCTCTCTCACCTGCAGTCGGCGGCAGTCTGTAGATGTCAGTCGGGGCGAACATGGGCAGGTGGGCGCGGTGGCGGCGCAGATAGCGCAGGACGGATTCCCGAAGCGCTGGCGGGCCGGGTCTCTGCTCAGGGCGCTGCTCGGCGGCAGGGGGCTGCCCGGGCACCTGCAGGACAGAGCTGTCAGACAGACGAACGGGACTCGGGGCACACTCTGGAGCCACGGAGCATGGCAGTGACATCCACAAACGGCCTGAAAACGCGTCGGGGCTGGGATACAGGGGGAACTGAGTGGGGCTCACACTGGTGGCACCGAGTGCACCCTGGGGCCGGTGGTGCTCGACTGTTTGTTCACCTCTCCCTCACGAATGACCGGCCACAGGTGCAAGGATTGCGTGGAACAAACCCGTGTGGAATCCCTGGCTGTCCCGACACGGCCTGTCAGAGGGGTTTCGCCAGAGGAATTCCCCCCCCTCCCCCCGCCCATACCCAATATTTACTGCGGCTTTTAACCGACGGCACGGCCCAGCTGCAGCCGGAGCACCAGGCCATTATTCCTGACGGACGACAAGTGCTGTTCCGGAAGGTCTGGCACGGCACGTGTGCCCCCGGCGTGCGGCAGCATCCAGCAGCTGATGGAGGTGCAGACCCCAGCCCTGCCATCTGCATGTTTGTATCGCCAGAGCTGCGCACGCCGGCACAAACACATGGCTGTGATCCCCGAGGGGTAAACACGCCCCGCGCCAGCGGCCCTGCCAGAGCCCGCACTGCGAGGGCAGCCTCGGGAGACAATTTCAACACAGGCTAAACGCACGGCCCCTGTCCCCAGAACATAAACTGGCTTTTATGTGCAGTCATTGCTTCGATTAACAAACATTTCTGTAAACATTACCCCTATTGCATGACACTGATTTCCACTTTCTCTGGAAACTAACCAGAAATATCTGACTTCTGCACACTTATGCCCACAGTTCTTAAGCATCTCTTTCCCTCATTTTTACACTTCACTAGTAATTTTTCTGCATGCTGAAACGAGCTAGAATATGAGCAACAGGAGGCAAAGACAGGAGGTCTCTTACTTCATATAGAAATACAACCAGTCCTGAGGCATTTAAGAGATATTCCATGAGCAGCACTGGTACCTACTCTGTATCTGGCAATGTGCCCAGAAGGAACACCCAATGAAAACAGAAGTGGTGACATTCAGTAAAACACAGTAAAAATCACCGTGGAAAAAAATAGAAGTCCAAAATGCCAAATTTTCACTCAGATGCAGATACCATCACCTATGTCCATAGGAACAATCCTGACTCACAGAGCTGCTTCCAGTCCATGCAGGGAGACTGTGTCAGAACTGCTGCCACAAAGACAGGGTAAGGCAAGTGAGTCCTTAATTTGCAGGGCACCAATTCCCCTTTCTCTGAAGTTGTTCACACTTACAGCATGAGAAAAATGTTTGAATGATGGCAAGAAAAACACTTCACATCAGGCCCCCCATTCTGCACAGAACCTAATTTTGCACAGTTTTAATAGATGTCTTCCAAGAGAACCCAAATTAAACCGCATCAAGGCCCTTTCTGGGTCAGGACAACAGGAGGCAAATTGCTCTGAGCCCTTCGGGGAGGAGGCAGGGCTGAGCACGTGTGGCTGCAGCTGGGACGCGGCAGCATTGGGCCCTGGAGATGGGTGGCCCATGGGCTCCACAACCTCCCTTCCTCATGCCACCCTGCCTCCATTTACACTCAGTTCTGTTTGTTTTCTGCACAGTTAAAAACTCCGTGAGCACACGTTTAAAACCCAGTGCCATTGTCTGGAACCACAGGGGGTTAAACAAAGGCAAAAGCAGTGTGAGTAGGGGCAGGGTGAGCTGGTCCCGGGTAGTGAGTTGGAAGCACCAAGATCAGACCACAAATTCTGTTTGGGATCAGCCAGAAGTTCCTCAGGGGGTGCGGGAGGCAGTGCTGGGGGCTGCTGGACACCTGCTGTTACTAGTTCTCCCCATGGAGCACAGTGACTTTGGATTTTGGGCAGGCAGTTCCATGCTGCTGAGGCTTTATGCCTCTGTCTATGGTGCTAAGGCCAAAACTGTAAACAGCATTAGCAAACATTTCAATTTCACCATTACTCAGGAAATCCACTTATCACTGAAAAAGCCAATTCACCCTTTGGATTACAAAAGGCATTCCCTGTGGGTAGGTGTTGAAAAACCCACGGGCTCAGCTGAGACAGGGGTAGGATGGCCTGTAACCTGTCGCTACCAGGGAACACTGCTAAATGCAAGGGGATACATGGACAAGCCAGGCTCCAGATCCCACTGGGTACTTGTACTAAATTGCAGCTGTAAGGCAAAAATGCAGCAAAGGAAAACAAAGCAAGTTCAAGTTCTATTGGCAGACTTGAGAATATGCCCAGACAAGAAAACTGAACGACACGCTGTACATGGTGACCCCTCCTGTGAGGTACACAGTCTGCTCAGGCTTCCCCGAAGAGAGAAGTAAACAGAAACATAAAGCTTCAGGATAAAGATGGGAGAAGAAACCAAAGTGAACAACACTAACAAATTACCTAAATAATAAAGTGCACTCGCCAGTCGTTTTTCTTACCTGTTCCGACATCAGGGTTTGGCGCAGTTCCTTCTGCAGATCAATAAACCGATCGTGATAGATGGCCATGGACCAAGGTTCCCTGAAGTAGCTGCGTAAAAAAGAAGAAATTTAGTTATCTTGTGAACCTCTCATTAACCACTAATAAAGTATTTACCTGCTTTTTCGCCTTTATAAATTACAGTTCTGGACCCATCATGATCGTTTGTTCATAAAATGCCTCCTTGTAACAGCATGGTCAATCAATTCTTTTAATGGATGTTCCTGATGTACAGCCAGCTTCAGTAATTACATTTAAAGTGGCTTAATTCAGAGCTGTGGCAAGACCTGGTGAAGAATCCTGATTTTATCAGAATTTAAAAGCCTGAAGACCTGTAAAGAACGGTGTCTCCATTATCTGTCCTCATTTGAGAAAAGCAGATTGCAGGATTAACTGAACTGCTGCATAAACAAATTAAATTTGTGTAGACAATGACACAAATGTTGTTCATCATTAAGGTTTCTGGATTAATAAAAGCCAGAAAAACAGGCCACCACAGCGCTGCAATATGTTCTTTGCACTAGTGTGATGAAGCTGAATTGAACCAATTCTAGGAGGAAGCTCTTGTAACTTTTTCTTTCAGTGACAGCATTCACAACAGCATTCTTCCATGAAAAAGGAGGAAAAGGATGGAGAGGACATGGCTCCCTGTAGAGCCTCACAGCTGTAAATATCACCGGGGGCAGCCAGATTACAAAGCTGCGATTTACTTCTCTTTATAATGAAAGGTAATTTTTTCAGCTCGGGCGAATTGCTCGGAGTGTAATTCTTGTAAATGCTTGCTGTGGTCAGGAGGTGCCCCATGCTCATCCTCATAATGACCGAGCAGATGCCAGCAGGGTCACCCAGGAAGCTGGGAGAGGGGGGCATTTTGCTTGGTTGCCACCAACACTCGTGCTTCGGGAATGGCAGCAGGACCCTGGCACTGCCCTCAGGAGCACATGAACCTTCTCGCCTGGTTCAGCTGTGCGGCCTGTAAGTGAACACCTGCACAAGGCAACTTAAACATGCTACACAAATGTAGCAATTCTGAGATACCTGTCTACAGAGAACTAACGTGCAGTTTCCTCACTGCAGATTTTACTTCCTCTGTGTCCAAGGGCAGGATTTCCCCCTCCTGCTTTGAATGACACCGCAGCTCTCCCTCACACCCGTTAAAATGCTCTGTGCACCCGGCACAGCTTGGCTGGACGTCCACGTGCTTGGCCCCTCTCTGCCCTGGCACCTCCTTTCCCCTGTGTGCCAGGCTGGCTGGGGCTACCTCTCGGAATCTGCATGGCTCCCAGCACAGCAGGGCTCTCTCCCACAGACATTTTCACAGTATAAAATATTTATGGACGCTATTCCAAACACCACATTCTTGCTATGGCAAGAGCTGCCCAGCCCAGGAGTTACCAGGACTGATGCTTGCCTGCTCATTCAGACACGCTGGTTTAGAAAGGATGAGCTCAGCTTTAAGGATCCTTTTTTCAGTAACTGCACACCCCAAATGTGTGCAGAGAGCTGCAGAAAAATACAGTATCCCATAATATTTAAAACCCCTTCAATTTCAGAAGAAAAACCCCACCCACA